>NC_059354.1:37500-637500 GCF_019703515.2 Myxocyprinus asiaticus | reverse complement strand
GACGGCCGTGCACACCGGATATGTGAACCAGGAAACAAGGAAACTGCTCTTTTGTTGAACTTTTGGGTACCGCAGCCACTTGGGCATGCGGCGAAATTAAATGAAAAGGAAACAAAAGATTCTTCTCCCGGCCCTCCTCTGGGGAATGGAGTGGTCTGCTCACCAGCTCCAGAGCAGCGGGTCTCCTTGTCCCTGTGTCGCCCATCTCTGGGCCGCTTCGAAGGCTTTCTCGGTTCTTGGCGGCCGGCCGTGAGATGGGTGGCGTCTGCTTCCTGCAGTGGGCTCCATGCCAGGGCCGGGCCGCGGGGGGCGGGCTGCGGCGGAGCCGGTGCTGTCACCACAGGAAGACGCCCTTGGTGATGAGCAGATGGGGTGCGGGTGCTTGAGCCGCACCGGGGCAAGATGTGTTGGATGGCCTCCTGCTGCTTCACCGTCGAAAACTGCTGGGCAAAGTCCCCGACGGTGTCGCTGAATAGGCCAACCTGGGAGATGGGGGCGTAAAGGAACTGTGCCTTGTCAGCCTCTTTCATCTCAACCAGGTTGCGCCAAAGAGGGTGTTCCTGGATCACCAAGGTGGACATCGCCCGCCCGAGAGAACACGCTGTGACCTTCATCACCCGGAGAGTGAGGTCGGTCACCGAGCGCAGTTCCTACATCAATCCCGGGTCGGAACTACTCTCGTGCAGTTCTTTTAATGCCTTGGCTTGGTGTACTTGCAGGAGCGCCATGGCATGCAGGGCAGAGGCGGCTTGTCCAGCGGTGCCGTAGACCTTAGCCGTCAGAGATGATGTGAACCTACAGACCCTGGATGGAAGCTTAGAGTGCCTTCCATGAATTTGTCAGCTCCTCATGCACCTCCAGGAAGAAAGTAACCTGGGCTGGTCACGGTTGTGAGCGGCGCTTTGAGCCGAGGAACCAATCGTCGAGCTGCGAGGGTTCATGAGAGAGTGGAGGGTTCCGCTCTAACCCGACGCTCGCGGCTGCCCGGGCAAGCATGTCAGTCAGCTCTGCATCGGCCTGTGACTGGGCGACCGTACCCGAGGGAGGAAACCCAGCCGAAGCCTCCACGTCAGAATGGACGAGCCCGCTCTCCGATGCTGCACTCGAGAGCTCATCGTCTTCCCGAGTCCTGGACAAGAGGTCGAACTCGCCCTGGGACGAGCCGGCGGTCTCATCCGGAAGCCCGACCGGGGCAAGCGAGCGTGCTGAGGAATGGGAGGTCCATGGGGGGATACCCAGCGTATGTGCTCCCATTGAGGTCCCCAGATCGCCCCCAGCACTAACCGACAGAGCCTCATACCCGTAGGTAGAAAGACCGAGGCGGGGAGCCACTGGGGTGGCACTACTGCAACATTGCCATGGTCATGTTCTCGCTGTGAGGGCAAGACCCATCCATGAACGATGTCTCTGCATGGGCAGCACCCAGACATGTGTGACATTGATCGTAGCCATCAGAAGCTGAGAGATAACGACCGCAACCAGGAATAACACACAAATGGAAAGGCATCTTTAAAAAGACTTTCCGTGTGTGCCGCACTTTTAGACAGAAAATATACTCTTTTAGAATATACTCTTTTTGCAGTTCCTGCTGATGCGGCCAGGGACGTTCTCTGCACTGCACCAGAAGCCGCTGAAATGCTCCGTAAAAATCCAGCAGAGAGGTGAATGAAAGCACGGAGTATTCAGCTCAGTGAATAGAACCGTTCGGCCCTGAAGAGAAAATCTAAATGAGTGGTTGCATGTCAGCTCCTTTTATACCCGTATCTCCGGGGGAGTGGCATGCAAATTCCACTCGCCAATTTTCATTTACCTTTTTTCAAAGATCAGAGATGTTTGGGGATCTCAAGAGTGACCCTTAGTGTCACTACATCGACACAATGTCGAGTGAGTGACAGATTGGGAACCCAAAATATTATCCCATTTCTCTACCTTATTTACAGCAGTCTGCATACTCTTCACCACATATGTAACATTGCACCCCCTTTTCCATAATGCTCCATCATCTGCGTATAATTATCTCTCGATTCCAGTGTCTAACTGAGAGAAAATGCCATTAATCATTATATTAAAGAAAATAGGGCTGCAAACACTTCCTTGAGGAGTTCCATTCTCTATTGGGTATATCGGGGAACATGCAGACTCCACTCTTACTATAGTTCTACCAAACAAGAAGTTTATGATCCAGTTGTACATTCTCCCTTTGATTCCCATTTTATCCAGTTTCATTAAGAGCCCCTCCTTCCACAACATTTCATCTGCTTTTTCCACATCAAAATACACTCCTGCTAATACTTCTCTATTGACTTGAGCCTTTCTTAATTCAGCTTCCAAACAGAGAGCAGAATCCATTGTATTTCACCCCTTCTGGAAGCCACTCTGGTATGGAGAAAAAAGACTCTTGTTCTCAAATAATCAAATCAAATGAAATCACTGTTATTGTCACACAACCGTATACACAAGTGCAACAATGGGTGAAAGTCTTGGGTGCAGTTCCGAGCAACATAGCAGTCATGACAGTGATAAGACATATACCAATTTGCAATAAACAGATTTACACATCACAATTTACATATCTAATATACACATAATTACACACAACACAATATACAAATAGTAATATACAATGTACAGTATACAATGCACACAATACAGAATACACATACACATAATATAGAATACACATACAATAAAAATAGTATATAAAGTATATATAAAATATACAGTAGGCTGTATTGTACTGTATTGACATTAAGGCTGTCGGTTGATAGTCAGTTGCCAGTGTGTTGTTAAGAGAGAATATAATTTATGACAGTCCGGTGTGAGATAATAAGATTAATAAAGTGCAGTGCTGATGTATATTGATCGTGAGAGTTCAAGAGTTCAAAAGTCTGATTGCTTGGGTGAAGAAGCTGTCATGGAGTCAGCTGGTGCGGGTCATTAAATAAACCAATCTAAACATGACCATGTGTTCCATAAATTTGCATAGATTATACGTCAGTGCTATGGGCCTGTAGTTAATAGGCTGCGAATGATCTTTTCCTGGATTTGCAATCGGCGCGATGACCCCATGCTTCCAGGCAGATGGTAAATTCCCTGTTTCCCATACCTTATTAAAAAGGCTCAGAATAGTACTCTATGATGCATCTGATAAATGTTTGATCATTCCATAATATATATCATCTTTACCTTGAGAAGTAACCCCACAAGTGCTCTCTTCATTTCATACAAGGTAAACTCACTATATAATGATCAAACTGATGGTCCTCTTTTTTCCAATATCTGTGGGTTCTTCCTCAAACTCTGATCCCTATACATCCTCATTTAATCTGAAATGCTTGCATAACTGTGTACTTTAACAAATGTTTCCGCTACAACCTCTGCTTTGTCACTGTCTGTTATTGCAATTTTATCCCTATTTATTAGAACAGGTATGCTACTATTTCTCTGAATCCCTCCCAAGCCACACCCACAGAGGATACTGACTCCATATAAACATTGATTTCAGTCTTTAACATTTGTTGGAAATCAGTATTTTGCAAAAGGGATACATTAAAGTGCCAGCTATATGATTTCTTTTTCTCTGTATGTGGCAACATCTCTAAACTCACCAGGGCGTGATCTGAGACAAAGATGTTTCCAACTGAGCAATCCACAACAGATGAAACGAGGGACTTAGATATAAAAATAAAAAAATCTATTCTAGAATAAATCTTATGGACTGATGAAAAACATTTATAGTCCCTACCAGATGGGTTCAAAAGTCTGCAAGAACAAGATTTTTACACATCCTTTGAAGTGTCAATGTTGCTCTAGTGGGCTTACACACTTTTGCTTCACTATGATCAAGGACTGAATCCATCAAAAGATTGAAGTCTTCTCCCAATATTATATCATGAGGGGTGCCAGCAGCTTGCAACATCCCTTCAAGGTAGACCTTGAAGGGATGTTTTAAACATTTAAAATTCAAACGTCTTAAACGGAGTGAAGATAAATTAGGAAGAGTCGTTGTTGTTTTAGCAGAAATTCAGGAGCAAAGTCTGATTTTGGCTAATATTTAGTCACCTAACGCTATTGATCAGGGCTTTTTTATAGATAAAAAAGCCCTGATCAAAAGCGTTAGATGCCTGTTTTGTTTCAAAGAGATGTTAGACAGTTGACACTGGATTTCATCTCCCGACGTGCCATCCAAATCGAGTCCCTGGCTCACAGGCCCGTCAGAGGCCTCAGCTTGAACACGTAAGTGTCTTTTAATGTCTCCGGAGTCTGAGGATTTTGACTTCTTTGCCATGTTAACCTCAAAGTGCAAGTATGTAACTGGGTGTATCGAATCTCACCGGATTATAAAATGAAAATACTTAAAAAACTAGTAAAGCGCGCAGAGCTTGCAATCACACGTCTGCTTCTCACATGGGTCACGTGTCCTCCCATTTCCTCTTTTTCTATCTCTATGTCTTAATATATCCCTGTAATAATTTGTTTTCAATATAATTTTGGTATAAGCCAGGTTTCTTGCACACATACTATGTCAGAACTATTTTCTTGGCTAGAAATTCTTACATTCTTGTTCATTAGCAATTAAACTTCTTGCATTCCACTGCAGGATTGTTAGCACCATTATGCTCTTTGCATAACATGCATTATGCCACATGTTAACTGAGCGTTTACTGTTTGCACTTTAAGCTTCTCATTTATCATATCCACAGTGACTCCCTCTATCTCCAAGTAATTTTCAGCCACTCTAATAATGATTTTTATTCTTTCTGTCCTGCTTTCAATTTGTTCAGAACAATTCTCCACTTCTGCTATAAATGTTACAAATGCCACTTTGTCAACAAAATTAATTTAAGAGTTCTCTTTTATTCTATATACAAAATTATCCATTTTTTGATGTGATGTTGTTGCCCTAATTTCTTTCACTTTAGAGGTCTGCTCAACTTTCTTTATAGCCTCAGCATATGATAATCCTTCCGCTACTCTGACATTTTGAAATTTTACTGCATTTTTTCTCACCTGACACCCTTCATATCCTGCACTGTGATCGCCTCTACAGTTGCAACACTTAGGATTTATACCCTGCCGTATTCATGATCACCTCCACATCTTGCACATCTCTGTTTACCTCTACATATAGCCGCTACATGACCATACTCCATCTTTTCGTTATTTCTAATGCACTTTAACTATCTAACATTGGTTACTGCAACTCCGGTTATACTTCTTTTAATCTTCTCAACTGAAAAATCAGTGGGAATTCCTGTTATCACTCCTTTTACCAATTTCATATCTTCTGGCATTGAGCATACTATTTTTTGTCCAAGCAACATTTTAAATCCCAGAGGCGCTTTTTGTTGCATATTATCTTTACAAAATAACAACAATTTACCATTCCTCAAGGTCTTGGCACTTCCAATCTCTCCTACATTTTCTTTAAGTGATTTGGTTAGTTTCAACGGATTTATAGCATTAACAGACTCAGAAGTGAATTTCAACAGTACGTTGTATTCCTCTTTCCTTCTCCTTGCCAGATGATTTCCCCTTTCACTGTCAGTTTCAGAAACCTGACCCCAACTCTTCCGAGTTTCCACTATATTCCATTCATTATTTCCATTACCTCCACTATCCACGGCAAACATTTCATCCTCCGTTTCCGGATCGCTTCAGTTCCTACCATTCACGCTCCAGTCACAATCCAGCTGTTGCTAACCACGTCGATTTATTCCTTTTGATTGTGTCCGTTTTTTTAACATTTGCAAGCTTATTGCAGCATGTCTGCACATGTTAAGAGCTTAACGTGAGGAGAGCTCTGTGACTCTGGTCCCCCCAATTGTAAAACGAAATGCGATTGGTTGAAGCTAGAATGTGCTACAATTGGTCATAGTAATATGGCTGTTATCTGATTGGCTTGACTAGATGGTGGGTGGAGTCCACATATTTGTGGATCAAAGCATCTTTTGTTGTTAGAAAAGTCTCATTGTCCACAGATGAGAGCTGTGATCCACAACTGCACAGGAAAGAATCCACAAATAAATGCTGGGCAGACATATATAACAAATATTTGTGGATGTCATTCTATTTATTTGTGAATTCATTTCATTTTTGAAAACTCCCTATATTTATTTGTGGATATCATTCTATTTATTTGTGAACCATCTTTCTATTTATGAATCTCCTTCCATTTGTATGTTATTTTGAGATCAGTTAATCCTATATCTATGGGACATGCATCTGCGAACTTGGCGGACATAATCATGCAGATAATATCAACGCAACAAACATTGCAAAAGTGTTGTATGCTGTTGCACACTTTTTACCTTAAATATTGAACTGGTACAATAATTGTCTCAATGTAGAAAGGTTACTGTATATACAATTTGATAAACATGTCATTGTGCAATTTTAAGGGAAGCCGTGCTTCCTGTGTAGTCTCAAAGCAATTGCCACTGCTTTATATGTAGGCCTACCCTAAACTTTGCAGTCCGATACAAATATTTGTTTACGTGTGTATTGCATGCATTCCAAACAAAACTTCTGCGCACGCAAAGAGCGTGTGATGTCTGAACAGGCTCCCGTCCACCAGAGGGAGCCCTCACCTGAATATTGAACTCTGCCACTTCCTGTTCCTGCCACATCAGTTCCTGTTTGGTCATTCACCATGTATATAAGCCATGTGCTCACAGTATCACTTTGCAAAGTATTGCCAGTTATCTGCCTTACCAAGCGTTTATTCTCTGCCATTGTTTTTGACTACTGTTATGACCATTGCTTACATTTGCTGGATTTACATCTCTGGATTACTGTTTTGGATTTGTTTGCCTGTGGACCGATTTATCTGTGTTTTGACCCAAGCCTGTGACCTGACTACATTTAAGAAATACTGTTTGAATTGTTTGTTCAATCCCTCTAATAAATATCTGCAAATGGAATCCTCTCAGCCTACCTCATCCTTACAGAATACTTTGCCTGGCTCGGATCTAGCGGATGTCTCTCAACTCCTTTCAATCATCGGGTATTGGAATGCGGTGCTCAAAGTTTTCAACACGAGCTGCTAATGCTACAATACACAATATATTCGGTTCCTGCCTGCATCACGCCATAATCCGGTAAGATTTGCTCTTCCTGATAAGTTTGACGGCTCTGCTGATAATTGTACTGGTTTCCTACAACAATGCTTGATTTACTTCTCAAACCAACCTGATGTGTCGAAATGCTCATTTATCATGACTTTACTAACTGGGAATGCATTAGAGTGGGCTACGGCTGTTTGTGATCATGATGCACGTATTCAACAATCTTACAGTAATTTTACTACGTTGATTTGTGATGTTTTTCAGTACCCTGTGGGAGGCATGGATGTAGCTACTCAGCTCACTCAGTTACGTCAAGGCAATAAATCTGCTTCCGACCATGCCGAGAGCAGATTTAATGACATTGCGTTGAAACACATCTTTCGTTCTAGTCTGTTAGCCAAACTCCAGGCAGAATTGGTATGCAGAGACAACTCCCTCGACTTCTCTCAGTACATTACCCTCGCTATCAGACAAGACAATCTCTTACGATCACAACCATGTTTAAATACCTCCTTGCCATGTCATGTACCCACATCTTCCGTTCAAGTAACAAGTCAGCAGCAACCTACGGAAACTATGCAAATAGGACAAGCTCGTGTGTCTCAAGATGAATTTAGAAGATGATTACTCCATAACTTCTGCTTCTACTGTGGTGAACCAGGTCATTGCTGTTCCAACTGCCCTGTCAAACCTGCTACCACCTTTTCACAACATTATCGAGTGAGTCACATCTTTAACCCTCTTACAATCAGTCAAGGCTTGTCACTACCCATTCTTTTTTTTCATAGCTAGCCAAGAATATCATTTCTCAGTGTTAATAGACTCTGGAGCTGCTGCCAGTGTGATACATCAAGACTTAGTGAAGCAATTGAACATCCCCATAACCAAGTGTGAACCACCTATTACTGTAACTGCTGTCGATGATGGTCCCATCGGTAAAGGTCATATCACTCATCAAACTCTTCCTATAAAACTCCAAGTCAGTCTGCTTCACATTGAAGAAATCGCTCTGTACATCATTTCCTCACCACGAAACCCAGTGATTCTCAGATGTCCCTGGTTATCCGCTCATGATCCCTAGTTTTCATGGAAGAACAAGGACTTAATCTGTTGGTCTCCTCACTGTCATCTCCACTATCTGGAACTGCCACCCAAGTTTACAGTCTGCAAAACTCATCTCACCGAGAACCTCCCTTCATTGCCGAATAATGTCCCCAGTGAGTATGCTGACTTGGCGGAGGTTTTTAGTAAAGAGAGGGCCACCCAGTTACCTCCTCATCGATCCTGCAACTGTGCCATTGACCTTCTTCTTAACACTTCTCCACCCAAGAGCCGTGTTTACCCATTGTCCATCCCAGTGACCAAGGCCATGGAGGAGTACATTGACGAGGCCCTATCTTATGGATTTATTAGACCCTCTACTTCTCCATCTGCTTCGTGATTCTTCTTTGTTGACAAGAAAGATGGCGGCTTAAGACCTTGTATTGACTATCGTGCACTCAATGCAATTACTGTCAAGAACCACCATCCACTCCCACTTATTCCATCTTTCCTGGAACAATTAAAAAAGAGGACAGATTCTTCACTAAACTGGACCTCAGATCTGCTTACAACCTCATCAGAATATGAGAGGGTGATGAATGGAAGACAGCCTTTCTCACCACCAGGGGGCACTACGAATACTTGGTAATGCCGTACGGACTATCCAACTCACCTTCCGTCTTCCAATCTTTCATCAGTGAAGTCTTCAAGGACCTCCTGAATCAATATGTGATAGTCTACATAGATGACATCTTGATCTATTCACGGTCAATGGAGGAACATATCTACCAAGTAAGAAATGTCTTGTCACGTCTACTCCAGAACAATCTTTTCATCAAAGCAGAGAAGTGTATATATAAGGGATATAATATTAGCCACTCTGGAGTGGAGATGGATCTCACCAAAGTAAAAGCCATCACTGACTGGCCCACACCCACCATGGTAAAGAAATCACAATGATTTCTAGGCTTCGCTAATTTCTACTGCTGATTCATCCATAACTACAGTACCATTGCTGCACCCATCACCTCTTAAAGGAAAACCCAAGAAGTTGGCACTTTAGTCAGGAACTCTTTCTGGTGGCCAACACTATCCACTGATGTCAAGAACAATGTAAGTGCCTGTCAGACCTGTGCACAATCCTGCACACCTCATCAACTAACTGCAGGACTATTAGAACCACTACCCATTCCACAACGACCCTGGTCCCACTTGTCAATTGATTTTGTCACTGATCTGCCTAACTCTCAAGGATCCACCACCATCATGGTCACCACTGATCGCTTCTCAAAATCATGCCATCTTATATCATTGAAGGGTCTACCCACTTCCATGGAAACAACTCAAGTGCTGTTCAATCAAGTGTTTCGAATCTATGGATTACCAGATGACATAGTCACTGATTGAGGAGCATCCTTACAGAGCGTCAGTCCTCACATTCTAAAGAAGCAGAGAAAAGCTGAGGAAGCCACAATGAGCATGGCACCAAAGTCACTAAATAGCGTTTTTGCTTTGTTGAGATATATAAAAAAATATGCCAAAAAAGCTTTCTTCTTATGTTACTCACTTACTCGGCAAACAAAGAATTAGAAGCAGTGTCCAGTATCCTGTCTAACTTAAACATATTTGCCTCATGCCAATTCCTCCTCCAATATAACCACTGGCATGGATGCGAAATCAAAGTAAAGACAGGTAGGTTAGAGTTGTCCTTGTTGTCCTTAAAGGAGTTTACAGATGTGTAATTGAAACAACATAAGGAGTTAAGCAACAGAGGTGGGAAAATCACTAAGCAATAATGACAGTGGAATGGAGCATTTAATAATTTAAGAAAAAAGTAATGTAATACAGTAAGTGAAGGGGTGCTTGCAGTGTTAAATAACTGCCAGAAGAAGAGGTTTTACTCTTGTCAATAAAAATAGCCTATCTCTAAAACCTAGATATTGTTATTAATAAACAATCAATATTTTTCCAAAGTGTACTCTAACCCAGTGGTTCTCAACCAGGGGGCCAGGACCCACTATGAGGCCTCAACACACCTCCAACGGGGCCTCAAGATGACTTACAATTAATTTAAAATAAGAAATATTAAAATAATTCTACTTGATTAAAATGCTAAAAAATACTGGACCAACTTTATATTAGGTGACCTTAACTACTATGTACTTAACCATTTGATTCAATGAACTTATTATGTACATATATGTTGTTACATTTATAATTACATTTAAAGTAACTGCATTTAATAGTTACACTGTATTTGTAGTTACACTGTTAACTTTACCCCTAACCCAACCCTTACCCCAAAACCTAACCATAACCGTTTATCCTAACCCTACCCTTACTCCTAAACCTACCCGTAGCAGCAAATGTGTATAGTTTGCAGAACAACATGTAGTTACACAGTGTGTACATAGTCTTGTATGTATTTAATGTTAGTACATAGTAGTTAAACAACATTTGAATGTAACTAAGACTTGCCTATTAGGACATATTTCAAATTTCAATACTCTGAATACTGGCTGGCAAGTCTGGAAATAGTCCAACTAGTAAAATATGTACATGTTTATATAAAATAGCATGTCAACTAATGTAAGTAAAAACTTACTCATCCAAAATTGTATCCTTGGCTGGATCAAGTCGCTCTTCAAAATGCAAATGTTCATCGTCGGAGTCCCGCCCTTCTTCTGAGGAAAATGTGAACTCTTCATCACTATCCAGGAGCTTTCTCACCTGTGTAGTGTGCCATCTTCCAAACGCAGAGGAAAGTGAATGAACTTGTTGCTTTTATATATATATATATATATAATTATTTTATTATTTATCTATTTATTTTTCTGTGTGTGTGTACTTATGTAAGACCACTGGGATGTTCCTTGAGGGTCGGGTGGGGTTCTTGATCGGGGAGGGGTTAAATGTTAATTCATTGTATATATATGTTTTTTTTTGTTTTTTTTTTTTTTGACATTTTGGAATCAATGATAATGTTAATCTTAACCCTCTGGGGTCTGAGGATGTTTTGGGCCCTGGAGAAGTTTTGACATGTCTTGACATTTGTGCTTTTTTCAGTTGCTTAAAAACATATTAGTGGCTAAAGTCTGATAACACTGTATTCAGCACAAATTGGGCTACAATAATATGTGAGCAACATGTATGTAGATGTTTGTATTTTTGAGAAAATAACGTTTATGCATGGTTTTTGAAAGAACAAAAATTTTAAGTCACTGAAATAAGGCCATATAACACATACAAAACATTTGTTCAAAAGACTTTTGAGAACGGATATTGTAGCCTAGAGTTTTTGCAAATGATGTGAAAACCATCCTGATCACTCATTCATACAAAACAATATAGTAATTTAACTTTTGTAAGACACTTTTAGTGTTAGAAAGGCCATATGCGAGGAGGTGTGAATGATCATGAATATTGATGTGATTCACACCTGAGGAGACAAAGACCCCTCCCCTAAAAGTGATTGATGGTCAGTGCCTCTAGCCAGACATTGCACTCGCATATCTGTATTTTTCAATTATCAAGGATTGGTTGTATTGAGTGACGCAGGATGCTCAGACAAAGGAGGAATGTGACTGAGAGAGAATGAATGTGAGGAGACTTAATGATTGAATGTATTGTTTGTAGCTTGTTCACAAAATCAAGTTTAAGTTAAAAGAAGTAATCTGACTATACATTTTCTTTACATAAAGACTTAAAAATTTTAGGCCTACACTATCGTTTAAAAGTTTTAGATCGGTAAGAATTTTAAATGTTTTTTTAAACATTTAAAAGAAGTCTCTTCTGCTCACCAAGGCTGCATTTATTTGATCCAAAATACAGCAAAAACATTGATATTGTGAAATATTTCAACAATTTAAAATAACTGTTTTCTGTTTGAATATATTGTAAAATGCAATTTATTCCTGTGACCAAAGCTGAATTTTCAGCATCATTACTGAAGTCTTCAGTGTCACATGATCCTTCAGAAATAATTCTGATATGTTGATTTGCTGCTCAAGAATCTGCTGCTTTTATATCATATAACATATCATATTTATATCATACAGCATACAATTTAAATATCTGCTTTAACCGAAACAACATTTGAATGTAACTAAAACTTGCCTATTAGGACATATTTCAAATTTCAATACTCTGAATACTGGCTGGCAAGTCTGGAAATAGTCCAACTAGTAAAATATGTACATGTTTATATAAAATAGCATGTCAACTAATGTAAGTAAAGACTTACTCATCCAAAATTGTATCCTCGGCTGGATCAAGTCGCTCTTCAAAATGCAAATGTTCATCGTAGGAGTCCCGCCCTTCTTCTGAGGAAAATGTGAACTCTTCGTCACTATCAAGGAGCTTTCTCACCTGTGTAGTGTGCCATGTTCAAAACGCAGAGGAAAGTGAATGAACTTGTTGCTTTTTAAGGCATTGTTGGGGGCGTTTACCATTTGCATTGATCGCCTCAGCACATTACCATATGAATAGCACCCTCTGCGCATGGTGGGATCACATTAACGATAATTAACTGAGCCATGAGAAACTGACCCTTTGAGGTCACATGGCAAGCTGGGGAAGTCGATTATGAGGTTAAATGCACGGATAGAGATGGGAGCACGTCAGATTTACCACCTCAATCTCCTAAAACCATGGAGAGAGGTGGTCCCCGTGATGGTGGTTCTGGAGAGGGAGGAGCTCGGACCGGAGGTGAACTTAAAAGCCACCGATCGAGTCACTTGCGGAAACCACCTCTCACCGTCACAAGTTACGGAGGTTGCCAGATTGCAAAGAGAATTCTCAGTCATGTTCTCGCCTCTTCCCAGTCGAGCACCATATCGAAACGACCTCTACGTACCGACTACCTAAAAACAAAAAAAGTGGTTTGGGAACAATTAAAGAACATGCTAGATATGGGGGTAATAGAAGAATCCCACAGTGACTGGGCCAGTCCGGTGGTACTGGTTCCAGCTCAGTCCGGTTCCGTGTGGATTATAGAAAAGTCAATGTGGTGTCTAAATTTGATGCGTACCCAGTGCCTCAGACTGATGAATTGCTTG
Source organism: Myxocyprinus asiaticus (assembly GCF_019703515.2). Taxonomy (NCBI): domain Eukaryota; kingdom Metazoa; phylum Chordata; class Actinopteri; order Cypriniformes; family Catostomidae; genus Myxocyprinus; species Myxocyprinus asiaticus. Next base: position 624,335 of record NC_059354.1, on the reverse strand, counting down.
ATTGGTTAGGCGCGGATCGCTTTTATTCGACACTGGATTTAACGAAGGGATATTGGCAGATCTCCTTAACTCCCATGTTCTGTGAAAATTTTCCACACTGTTCGGATTACACCAATTTTTCGCTTCCATTCGGTTTGTTTCGGGGCCCTGGCTACGTTTCAGCGGCTCATGGACCGAATCCTCAGACCACACGCTGCTTATGCTGCAGCCTATCTGGATGATATCATTATTTACAGTAATGATTGGCAGCGATGCCTGCAGCATCTGAGGGCTGTTCTGAGGTCGTTGAGACAAGCGGGACTCATGGCAAACCCAAAGAAGTGTGCAGTTGGGCAGGTGGAAGTATGGTATCTGGGCTTCCACTTGGGTAACGGGCAGGTGCAGCCCCAAATTGATAAAACCGCAGCGATTGCAGCCTGCCCGAGACCTAAGACCAAAAAGGAGGTGAGGCAGTTCCTGGGGCTGGCTGGCCATTATCATATGTTTGTCTTAATTATTTGACCGTCACCAGCATGCTGACTGATCTGACTAAAAAGGGGGCACCAGATTTGGTCCAATGGATGGAGCCATGTCAGCAGGCATTCACGCAGGTGAAAGTTGCACATTGCGGCGGGCTGTTATTGCACTCTCCTGACTTCTCTCTCCCTTTTATATTGCAGACGGATGCATTGGACGGGGGTTGGGAGCAGTAGTGTCCCAGATGGTGGAGGGGGAGGACACATTAGTCACAAACCCACCCATGCGGTACATTAGACACAAACCCACACTGAGGGAGACTAGGTACTGCACGATAGAGAAGGAGTGTTTGGCCATCAAGTGGGCGGTCCTCACCCTTCGATACTATCTATTGGGGCATGCTTTCACCCTCGGTTCAGACCACGCCCCGCTCCAGTGGCTCCATCGCATGAAGGATGCCAGTGCGTGGATCATCCATTGGTATCTAGCTCTCCAGCCTTTTAAGTTCGAGGTGGTCCATGCAGATGGCTGTGGCGGATTTCCTCTCTAGAAATGGGGGGAGTAAGTAACAGGCTGTGCTGAAAAGCATTAGTGTGGTTGAATACTGACAATTATCAAGAATAAAGACTTATGTTGAATTGTTTATCCGGCTCCTTCTTCCTCCTTGAAAAAAGTTAGAGAACTGTCACATACTCATTAAAAGTTCTATGAGAAAATGCAATCACTAGGAATAATTATGACATCAGATGTGGACCCATTTTCATAGGCGGACTCATTTGATTATGACACCAGTGCCACTGCCGCGTCACCGTGACATATGCCATCAAAGTACCGTGAGAGCGATTCGAGAGCAGCCAGCTGGCGCAGCGCTGCAGTTGCTCCAGGGGAGCTGCACAATCTCTGAATGACGGCACAGCTTATTCACAATTGGCCAGACTTATAACATGACAACGGTTTCATGTTTCATGGGCTGCGTTTGCAATTGCATACTTCACATACTACTCTACTACTTCTACTATGTCAGTCTATGGCAGAAGTAAGAGTAGTGTTGTAGTATGTCATAACCATGATGTTTATTCTGACAACTCCATGTTTTTATAACAATACATCATGTTTATATCATGCTGCTATATCTTGTTTGTCATTGTAATATCATATTTATTCATAAAAAAATCAAAATGACTCCTTTATTGGTATTAAAATAATACAGGCTTTTATTGGACTTTCTTCTTGTACACACAGCAGACAATTTATTAACATAACATAAACTTTTCAAATGAACAATGTTTCTGGTTATTTTATGTAAAATTTAAGCATCTGTCTATCTGAATTCCACTTCGTCTGTAATAAAGAAAGCAAACATTGCGCAATATTCCATGACTGCCGTAGGTTCAGCATGCGACTAGAAGCGCAAAGTGTCTGGCTTGACGGCTTTCTTTTCAACTCCTCCCCGGGCTGCAACCGGCAAATCTCGCCAATCTGCAAATCGAGATGCAGTTCAAGTCAAACACACTCTAGGTCTCTGTGGAACAATAATGGGCGTTTCTCAATCTTTGGGCATTTTTTAAATCGGGATGGGTGTTTTTCAACTATGCTCCATGCGGGTTTAGAGAGAATCTCTGTACACTTATTAATAATAATAATAATAATAATAATCATGGTGCTGCAGCATCACCTCAGTATAATTAAACTAGGTCAAAAGCCTTCTTGCTGTTCTGGCGGCCATACATATCATCACTCATTTTAGGTGGGCATACACAAAATCCTTTGAAAGGTAGGTGGACATATGGCATATGCCTGTGTATGCCCTAGACTACACTACTGTATACAATGTAAATAAACCTAAACAAATGTCAAACAAACAGTACTAGTGTTCAAAACAGACTCACTGTAGAAATGTTTGAAGTTGTGTTCTCATTTCTGTTTCCCTTTCTTCTCTCTCTCTCTTCCATTTCAGCTCACAGTTGTGGTGAAGTACTTTTTCCAGTTTGGCTTCTTCCCATGGACTACATCAACATATCGTGGAATTAATGTGGAGCGCCCGTTTGCGGTGCCTAACATAGTTGGAGTTGAGAAGAAAGATGGTTATGTGCTGCTTGACCTGATCCAGCTCATTGCCCTGTTCTTCCACCGCTCCATCCTGAAGGTTCTAACACTGCTCTGCCTAAACTGCAGAAAATTGTGACATCTCTCATTCATAAAAATTCTATTCATTCCCCACACCTTACATATTTGTTTGTTTTTTTATATTTCGGCTAATTCTATGATGCTTTCTGCTACCAATAAGAGGGTAGTACTGTCAGCTCTATTTGGTACATTTTACTATGTTTAAATCCTTTTCACAGCAGATTTTCCCCTTTAAATCAGTTAATCAAAAAAGCTGTCAGATTCTGTCCGGGCCTGCCAGTTCTTTAATTTAATCTCATGCCTCTTTATATCAAATCCAGTGCTGTAAAACACTACAGTAACAGATGTTAGTTTCAGTCTAAATCTAGTATTATGTCTAAATCTAGTATGATGTCTTAAAAGGCTGCCTATATAGGCACTTAAATCTATTTTGAAACAGAACCAGTGAGATGGTGTGTTTGTGTCTTCAGTGTCATGGTCTGTGGGATAGTAAAGAATTGGAGATGCCAGACTACTTCAAGAAGCTGAAAAGGAAAACTGAGAAAAAGAAGATGACCAGAGGATCAAGACAACGAGAGGACAACACAAGGAAACGTCTGCCCTTCCTTCCACTCCAGACCTCATGCACTTCATTCCTCAGAAGACACAGAGGAGAAAGTCCTGAGAGACACGGTGAGAAATGAGCCATTCAGAGAAAACATTTTAGAAGACAATACAATGTTGTCAATTCTCCTTTTTAGTTCTTTGATGCAGTTTTATAATGCAGCATTACTATTGCTCACTTGAACAAACCCCAATGTGTAACTTGCCCCATGCCATTAGTGCAGACATGAATGATACAAGAAATTATGCAGCTTTTTGAGCAGAAGAGTGCTATTATTTTTCAACTTGACTTACAACAGTGTTGCTCACACTTCTATCGCATGAGATCATGTGATTATAATATATCGATAGAAATTCAGAAAAGAGCAAAAGTTATTTAGCAAAGAGCAATGAATTATTTTCTCATTTCCTTGATGTTGTTTGATTAATAGTAACGACAAAGAAAGCGGCAGGTGTATTAGGCTGCATTTACACTGCAAATCCTAATGCACAATGTAACCGGTCCTGCTTGACCTGCTCCTATCAGGATTTGAACCAGGGTCTCCAGCATGGGAGGCGGCCGCGCTAATGAGGAGGCTAAAGGCTATGTCCTCTAGCATCAGTCACTAGTGTGCCTCTTGTGGCCAGGGGAGTGAGGTTTATACACACTGCACAGCACATACCAGCTGGCTCCTCTTTATCCCCCTCCTGGTTGATTAGGGTAATTCAGCACCAGGCGTCCATCCTTACCACCCAGCTACGCCCTCCTCCTCGTCACACACAGATTCCAAACAAATTCATTTGACTGTGTTTTTATTAATACCTCGCCAAGACAGACAACTTAAAGTGTATTTCAACACTATGCAGGGGCGTAAATGCATTACCGTAAGTCAGACAATTCGCAGGGGACAAAGTTTCGAAAAGTAGGATAATGGGGGAAGAGTCATTTATATTCATAAGCAAAGCAATAAATGATTGTTCAGAGAAACTAGACCGCAGCCTAAACCTAACCCTAACCAATGAGATAGAGCTTTCTCCATTAATATGAACAAGTCTTCCACTGCCATCCTGTTTTGTCACAATGAAGTAATAAAAAGACATCTTTAAGATTCTCTTTATTTGTGTAGTTACTCCCTGAACTCCCTTTCCCTTTTGACTTCATTACATTGATCGACCGGTCGTGATCAATGCAATGAGCACCCCTGACTTATGATATTTGCTTGGCTTTATGGACATATTTGCTTTAACAATGTTTTAAAGAGCCATGAAACACTCAAAAAGCACGTGGCTCCATAGTGTCGAAACTTTACAGAGTTGCAATGACTGTCTTTTGACACTGCCTCACCCGTGCAATTTTAAAGGGATTGTTCACCCAAAAATAAAAATTCTCTCATCATTTACTCACCCTCATGCTATCCCAGATGTGAGACTTTCTTTCTTCTGCAGAACACAAATGAAGATTTTTAGAAGAACATCTCAGCTCTGTAGGTCCATACAATAGAAGTGAATGGTGGTGGCCAGAATTTTTAATCTTCAAAAATCAACTCAATTCAGCATAAAAGTAATCCATACGACTCCAGAGGGTAAATCCATGATTCAGAAGTGACATGATAGGTGTGGGTGAGAAACAAGTCAACTTTTAGTGATCAAAGTGTCCACCTTTGATCAGCCCCGACCAGTATGTGGTGATATGCATGAAGAATGCTAATTGCCAAAAAACAAAAGAAGAAGAATGTGAAAGTGAAAGTAAACATTTATAGTAAAAATTAAATAGTAGTCTGTTTCTCACCTACACCTATCATATCACTTCAGAAAATATGGATTGAACTACTGGAGTCTTATGGATTACTTTTATCCTGACTTTGTGATTTTGGAGATACTTCCATTCACTTGAATTGAATGGACTTAATGTACAGAGCTGAGATATTCTTCTAAAAATCTTAATTTGTGTTCAGCAGAAGAAGAAAGTCATACACATCTGGGATGGCATGAGGCTGAGTAAATGAAGAGAGAATTTTCATTTTTGGGTGAACTATCCCTTTAAGGAGCGGGTAGATATGACATAAATCTATGACCCAATGATAGTTACATTGATATCATTAACTACTTCCTATTATGACAGCCAACAACTGTACAAGTTGAGCCTGAACTCATTTTCACTCCATGTTACCACTTTGGTACATTGATTCACTTCATTCTGCGTCCAGGATGTGCATAAGTAGTTTTGTGTCACTTTGTATTGGAGCTTTTCATGTTTCTTTCTTTAATAGTTTTGTGAGATAAGAGGTTATTTAGCATATTTTTATGTTAGGGGGAGTTAATATTTGTTATGTCCATGTTACCCAGTCAGACGCCCTTTAACATGGTAATGCAACCTTATACGTGTGTTCCTTGTCGACTAATATTTGTAGCTCAGACAACACACAGACTGGTCGATTGGTAGTTTTAAACTGGTAGTTTTGCACATCCCTAACTTTTACCTGCATATTCAATTACAGGGTGAAACAATTGTAATTTCAGACACAACTGAACTTCAATAGACATTTTATTTAATTGAGTTAACACAGCTAAATATATGAAAACATCAAATTGCAATACATATTGAATCGTCAAGTAAATATTGTTGTAACTGAATCAAGAGGTCTGTGGCAATTCCCAGTTACTGTTTGTTTTGAAATAATTATAATCAAGAAAATATCCCAGATTTAAGAGGTGAAATTATAAGGTTACGACTGTAACCATGGTTCCCTGAAAGGAGGGAATGAATGTTGTATCATAGCTGACACTACGGACTTTATCTGCGCAGGCCTAGCCAATCTCTGAAACTCTTTAAAATCTCACCAATTTTAATTGCCAGATAGTGCTTTGTGCTTCACCTCCCTTGCACGCATCAGTGGGCGTATATATCAGTGGTGCTCAACGCTATCTCTTCAGAATATTTGACTGAAGGGTGCCAGCGATACTCGACCCTTGTAATGAAGATTCAGAAATGCAGCCAGCTTACGCAGCATTCATTCCCTCCTTTCAGGGAACCATGAAGCCCAACCTGCAGCTTGGCAGATGTTTTCAATGGAAACACCATTAGAAAATGCCCATGAAGATGCCATGCCTCTAGTGGAGTGAGCTTTTACTCCAATAGGGCACTGTATTTTCTTGTGAGTGCAATGGCATACACTATCCAATGTGAAAGCCTTTGTTTGGAGACAACCAAACTTTTAAAACGACCTGTGACGCAGACAAAGAGCTCACCCAAAAGCCGCATTTGCCTCATGTGATTGATATATGCACACAGTGCTCTTACAGGACACAGTGTGTGTAGCCTCTCCACTTCATCCGAAGCAAACTGAGGTGGGGAGAAAGCCTAAAGGGTAATAACCTGTGCCCTGAAGGGAGTGGCATGTAGCCTTTACTGGGTTTAAGAGCGGCTTTTGATAAGCCTGTTCCAGACTCTAAGCATTAGTCATTGACGGACAGCTCTTAAAGGTCCCTGACACATTTTTACTGAAGCCAAAGCGAGAAGCAGCTCAGTCTTTAATGACAGAACGTGTAATCTCACTGAATCCAATGGCTCGAACGGTGGGCCCGTGAGTGCTTTTAACATAAGCAGCAAGTTCTAAACCGGCATGGTGGTGGGGCGAGACGGTCTCAACCGCATCGCGCCACATAAGAATTTCACAATCAAAGGGTGTCTGCCTATTGATAGCCTGCCTAGTGTGATATGTCCAGTTGCTATGGCAGCAACATACACTTTGAGCATAGAAGGGGTGAGTCCGCGTCTAAGCGTTCTTGAAGAAAGTGAAGTATAGGCTGAATGGTGCATTGTACAGGGTCCTCATCAACAGCAGTCAGTGAACACTCGCCATTTCAACATGTATAAACATCTTGTTGAAGAGGCTCTGGTTTGTAATATGGTGTCGGCACCGGTTGCGAGAGCCCGTGTGCATCATTTGGGCACCGTTTAGTGGCCACACCTGAAGTTTCCACAATTCTGGATATGGATGCCAAATCGTGCCCTCCGCCTGCAAGAGCGGGTCCCTACTCAGTGTAATCCTCCACGGGGGTGGGGCATTTAATAGCTCTATTAATTCTGGGAACCATGGGCAGTACCGCTTTCTTGTCCCCCCGAATTTTGCACAATACTTGGTGAAGAAAGTGGACAGGAGGGAATGCATATTTGTGTCCCACTGGCCATTTGTGGGCTAGAACGTCCAGGCCCAGCAGTCTTCGGTTGTCTCCGCTGATGCAAATATATTTATTTCAGCTTCCCTGAACTGATCCCATATCATCAGAACTGTCTGAGGATGAAAACTTCATTCTCCTTTTATAATGCCCTGCCACAAGATCAAATCTGCACCACGGTTCAGGTGACCTGGAACGTTTGTCGCACGTATCGATAGGAGATTTTTCTTGCACCAGAGGAGAAGCTGGCACACCAGGTTCATCAATGGCTGTGATCGAACTGCCCCTTGGCAATTTATGTAGGCCAAGACCACCATGTTGTCGGTTCTGATCAGAACATGAAACCTCTGGATGGCTGGTCGGAAAGTCATTATTGCTAGAAATACAGCAAGCAGTTCCAGAAAATGTATTTGCCAGGTCGCTTGAGCACCTGCCCAGGTGACAAAGGCTGGGCACCCATCACACAGGGCTCCCCAGCCCGTGTTCGACATCCATCATGACTATTTCTCATCTGGACACTTGACCAAATGCCACACACGTTTGATAGAATGTGGACATTTTCCAAATGTTTAACGCAGCTAGACAGTGGTGTTTCACCACAAGACGTAAGCGGACATGTCACCATGAATGATGGGGTACCTTCATTCTGAGCCAGCACTGAAGTGGTCCCAGCAGGGTGACCACTGTTGCAGAGGCCATGAGTTCCAGGGCTCATTGAAAAAGCTTCAATGGAAACGTTTTTCCCAGCATGAAAATGTTCAAACACTGGTGAACAGAATGAATGCATTCTTCCATCAGGCGTGCCATCATAGAGACTGATTTGAGATTCATGCCCAGGAATGAAATCTGATGGCTGAGCATTAACATGCTCTTCGACCAGCTGACTTTCAGTCCCAAAGCTTGTTCCTCTGACTGTGCTAAGAGCAACCAATCGTCAAAGTAATTCATAACGTGAACGCTGCTCAGCCTCAGCAGAAAGAGCGCCACATCAACACATTTTGTGAATGCCAGGGAAAAGCCAAAAAGCAGGTCTTTGAACTGATAAGCAGTCGCCTCGAAGATGAATCTCAAGAATGGCGTGTGATGAGGGGCTATGTGTATGTGTAAGTGTCTTTCAGGTCGATCAATACAAACCAATGCATAGGACAAACGTGACACAAAATTTGTGTCTGAGTATTCATTTTGAATGGAAACCTCATGAGTGCTTGGTTCAAGCGTCTCAGATCCAAATTGGGATGTAATCCTCCATCTTTTTTGCTGACTTGAAAATAGCAGCTGTAGAATCCACTGTGAGCATCATCCGCTGACACCATCTAGATTATGTCTTTTGCGAGGAGATTTAATACCTCTGAGTTGGAATCGGCATGTCCCGCACCATTACAGTGGAGAAAATAAGACAATTGAAGCGAGGTAACCACCTTGCGAACTGTAACACCTACCCACTTACATTTACATTTATGCATTTGGCAGACGCTTTTATCCAAAGCGACTTACAGTGCACTTATTACAGGGACAATCCCCCTGGAGCAACCTGGAGTTAAGTGCATTGCTCAAGGATACAATGGTGATGGCTGTGTGGATTGAACCAACAACCTTCCGATGACCAGTTATGTGCTTTAGTCCACTTCGCCACCACCACTCCATATTTCCACCTAACCATGTTCTATTGTCCTTAGCATCCAACTGGAAATGCCTGAAAGATGGCGCCACGTATCCATGTAATGAGCCAGATGACACAGGAGCCTCTCTGTGTCTGGCACAGGTGCACAAGAAGTGGGACAGTCCAATTTGAGGTTCTAGATCTCCTCCTTGGAGAAAAGTCCCCATGAGCTAATCCAATGAGTGTCCAAGGCTCACCTTCCAACACCATATCATCCTTATCCTCAGAGTGAGTGCCGGACATAATGGAGCCCTGCACCTCAGTACATGCAGGTCATCACGGGCATACTCCACTGGTGAAAATGCTCACGGATGAGGTGAGGAGACACATGAGGCTTGTGCTGCCGAAATCTCGCACCGCCATTATATACACCTGCTGACGCATGCGAGGGAGGCGCCGATTTTAAAGTTTCAGAGATTGACTACGCCTGTGGGGATAAATCCCATAGTGTCAGCTATGATGTAGCATTCATGACCAAATTGAAAGGGAACCCATGATACGGCTAATATGAGTTCAATGGAAGATCTATGCCTATTTTTATAATAACCTACATTTATTGTATAAATGTACAATCTTTGCACACAATTCAAGTTAAAATAGTAGGCTTCCTATGTACAACTGTAAATTAAAAACACAAAGATTATTGTTGAACAAAAGAAAAAAATTCTGCATACACATTCAGGGAACTTCAAAACTACAGCAATGTTATACAATACTCAGAGCTAATTAATATGGGTAAACATGTTACAGTACTGTACATTATCAGAAACACTATTTATTAAATATTTCACCAAACCAACGTTAAGCAAATTATTCATTAAAGTATGAAAACCAAAATAGGCAGCACACTACTCTAATCATGTCAAGTTTTTTACGGTATCTTCTCTGGTGTTAACTCATCAAGATAATTAAGAGTCAAGCTCGTATTTGATCTGTTAGTTTTCTGCTTATTCTTCCTAAGCCACTGAAGTCTATGGTAACCTAAAGAAGAGTATGAAATTTGGCACACTGAAAGGAGAGAATCTTATGAAAGTAAATCAGTAGCGAAACTTGAGAGCTTGCATATTTTGATTTGAGAACTTGTACAATGAACATTTGTACTCGTAAATTGAAACTTACAGCACTGTTGTGAAAAGTTGTAAAATAAAAATTTGAAGTTGAATGTTGCAATCTTCACTCACAGACAATAATTCAAAGCTTGCATTCTGAATCCACAATTGCAGACAAGCAGTCACAAATGTGTAAAATGACATTCACATAAATACAACTGCAGACACAAACTTGTATTACACATTAACTTTTGTACTTTAATTCATTTTCGCAGTACAACCACAAATCGCTACATACAACCTCTCAAATTTGGCACTGCAACTTTAAATCTTCCCGCCTTGACTTTTGCAACTACTTATGTGAAAAACCTGTAGCAAAGCGCACTTGTAAAATTCTGATGAGAGAGCAAGACCAGTGTTCGGCGGAGGAGGGGTCAATGAAGTCGTTTTATTGGTTGATGCCTAGCCAATGAATGCCACCGGTGTGGATCGTGTTAATGGGGGACGTGGGCATGCATGTGAATAATTTAACTTGCCTTTTCGTTAGATTATCTCAATGTGAATTGCCAAGGAGCAAAGAAAATGTTGGTAACATTATTAAACCACTTAATTGATGACTGTTCTAATGAATTAGACACAGTTTAATAAGTTACCCATGTTAACGTGGGACATTGTTTTGAATGGGAACTGGTGTTTACACTTGTCAAGTGGAATTATTTTATTTGCTAAATTAAAGCATCATAGGCTGAAATATCTCAATAATTGGTCTATACACTTAAATGACATTTATTTATTTATGAAAAGTAATACCTAGATAAAATGATTGTTCTCTTTTCATTTGTTCTGTTAGTCTAGTGATAGCATGTCTGTTAACCATGCATATCGACCTGGGTTCAAATCCTCTGTGAACATTTGTATTTTATTTACATTGTTATAACAGCATCCTTTACTTACTTATGTGCATGACAATGTCATATGTTTATAACAATCTTAAATTGGTTTTACAACTTTAAAAAGCCTCTTAACTATGGATGGAAAACATAGCTCATATTTATTTATTTTTTTCTCAGTAATTCGATCATTCTCAGAAAATCCAATAGATTATACTGTAATTGCTGGCTGTCAGATTCAGTTACAATTTTGATTTATTTATTTAATACAGTTTTATATATTGTTTGTCTGTGTATGTGTGTTTTACAAAACTGTTCCCTATCTGTCACTCACTTGACGTTGTGTCGATATAGTGACACTAGGGGTCACTCTTGGGAGCCTGAGACACCTCTGGTCTTTGATAAAAGGCCAGTGAAAATTGGCGAGTGGTATTTGCATGCCATTCCCCCGGACATACGGGTATAAAAGGAGCTGGTATGCAACCACTCATTCAGATTTTCTCTTCGGAGCCGAACGGTCATGCTCATTGAGCTGAATATCCCTGTTCATTCAGCTCTGCTGGATCTGATGGCACATTTCAGCAGCTTCTCCCTCCTCTGCACTGGTGCACTGCAGAGAACGCCCCTGGGCACTTCGGCAGAAAAACTAGAGAGTATATTTTCTGAAAGAGCATTTTTCCCCTCTAAAAGAGTATATATTTCTCTAAAAGAGCGCACACATGGAACGTCTTTTTAAAGACGCGTCTTTTTAAAGATGCCTTTCCGATTGTGTGTTATTCCTGGTTGCGGTCGTTATCTCTCAACTTAGGATGGACATGATCGCTGTCTTTCGTGTCTGGGCGCTACCCACACGGAAGCAGCGTTTGTGAATGGTTCATGTTCTCACTGCGAGAACATGACCATGGCAACGTTGCGGTCGCAGCTTGCTTTCATAAGAAAGCAAGCCACCCCAGCGGCTCCCCGCCTCAGTCCTTCTACCTACGGGTATGAGGCCAGGGCGGCTAGCACTGGGGGCGATTTGGGGACCCCAATGGGATCGTCTCTGCCGGGTATCCCCCCGCAGACCTCCCATTCCCCAGCACGCTCGTCTGCCCCAATCGGGCTTCCGGATCAGTTCGCTGGCTCGTCTCACGGTGAGTCTGGCTTCTTGTTCGGAGCTCGCGAAGATGATGAGCTCTCGAGCGCAGCATCGGAGAGCGGGCTTGTGCAGTCGGACGCAGAAGCCTCAAGTGGGCTTCCCCCTTTGGGGATGATCGCCCAGTCACAGGCCGATGCCGAAATGATGGACATGCTTTCCCAGGCGGCCGTGAGCATCGGGTTAGAGTCGAACCCTCCGCTCTCCCCTGAACCCTCACGGCTTGATGATTGGCTTCTGGGCTTGCGGCGCCGCTCAAAGCAGCCGCGCCCCGCTCCAGTGCCATTCTTCCTGGAAGTGCATGAGGAGCTGACGAAGTCGTGGGAGGCACCTTTCACTGCCCGGCCCCGACTCCGCAGTTCCCTCGCTCTCACTACCCTCGATGGCGGGGCAGCCAAGGGCTATACGGAGATTCCCTCAGTGGATAAGGTGCTCGCGGTGCACATATGCCCACAGAGCGCTGCCACCTGGCATGGATGCCCTAAGCTCCCGTCCAAGCCCTGTAGGCTCACGTCGTCCCTGACGGCTAAAGCCTACAGTGCTGCTGGACAAGCCGCCTCTGCCCTGCATGCCATGGCTCTCCTGCAGGTCCACCAAGCCAAGGCGCTGAAAGAACCGCACGAGGGTAGTTCCGCCCCAGATTTGATGCAGGAACTGCTCTCGGCGACCGACCTCGACCTCCGGGTGACGAAGGTCACGGCGCGGTCTCTCGGGCGGACAATGGCCACACTAGTGGTCCAGGAGTGCCACCTTTGGCTCAACCTGGTCAAAATGGGCGAGGCCGACAAGACATGGTTCCTTGCTACCCCCATTTCCCAGGTGGGCCTATTCAGCGACCGTCGAGGACTTTGCCCAGCAGTTCTCGACGGTGAAGCAGCAGACGGAGGCAATCTGGCACATCCTGCCCCGGCGTGGCTCAAGATTCTGCATCCCATCTGCTCGTCACCAAGGGCATCCCCCTGCGGTGACTGCACCGGCTCCACCGCAGCCCGCCCCTTCGACCCCGGCGTGGAGCCCACCGCAGGAAGCCGACGCCGAAGAACCCACGGAGGTCCTTGAAGCACCCCTGAGACGGGCAACCCAGGGACGAGGGAACCCACTCACGTGGAGCTGGTAGGAAGCCGGGTGGAAAATCTTTTGTTGCCTTTTTGTTTGATTTCGCCGCACGCCCAAGTGGCTGTGGTACCCAACAGTTCAGCAAAAGAGCGGCTTCCTTCCTCCCTGGGTCACATACCTGGTGTGTACGGTCGTCACTACGACTACCGTCCACGGGCTTTTTCTTGCAGGTTTAGCACTCCAGTGGTGCCCTTTCCACCTCTGAGCACCCAGCCACCCCCGATGTGGCAGCCTCCATGGGTTATGAGGACAGGCCTCTTCCTCCCCCATCCCAGGCTGTTCCGGGGGTGGTCACAAGGAACCAGGTAAGTGCTTCGATGTCCCTAGACTCAGCACGGCCACGACGTGCTGTGGCACCTCGCGCTCCACCCCACCGCAAGGCCCCACCTGCCGATACGTCCGACGACGTTGTCCCCTTGGTCCCCCTCGTGCGGAATTTGGATGCGTGGCTTGCGCTTTCCAATCCGTTGCGGTGGCTGATCCGGACTGTCCGACTCGGCTACGCGTTTCAGTTCGCCAGGCACCTGCCCAGGTTCAGCGGTATTCACCTCATCTTGGTTAAGGGCGAAAATGCCACCACCCTGCACGTGGAGATCGCTACCCTCCTACGGAAGGACGCGATAGAACCTGTCCCTCCAGCCGAGATGAAGAAAGGGTTTTACAGCCCCTACTTCATCGTACCGAAAGAAGGCGGTGGGTTGCAGCCAATCTTGGACCTGCGAGTGCTGAACCGGGCTTTACACAGACTCCCGTTCAAGATGCTGACGCAAAGATGCATTCTGGCGAGCGTCCGGCATCAAGATTGGTTCGCAGCAGTAGACCTGAAGGATGTGTACTTCCACGTCTCGATCCTTCCTCGACACAGACCCTTCCTGCGGTTCACGTTCGAGGGTCAGGCATATCAGTACAAAGTCCTCCCTTTCGGCCTGTCCCTGTCTCCTCGTGTCTTTACGAAGATCGCAGAGGCTGCCCTTGCCCCGTTAAGGGAGGTGGAAATTCGCATTCTCAACTATCTCGACGACTGGCTAATCCTAGTTCAATCTCGAGACGTGTTGTGTGCACACAGGGACCTGGTGCTCTCGCACCTCAGCCGACTAGGGCTTCGGGTCAACTGGGAAAAGAGCGAGCTCCTCCCGGTTCAGAGCATCTCTTTTCTCGGTTTGGAGTTGGACTCAGTCTCCTTGATGGCGCGCCTTACGAACAAGCATGCCCAGTCGGTGCTGGCCTGTTTGAAGGCATTCAAACAGGGAACAGAGGATCCGCTGAAACTTTTTCAGAGGCTCCTGGGGCATATGGCATCCTCGGCAGTGGCCACCCCGCTCGGGTTGATGCATATGAGGCCGCTTCAGCACTGGCTCCAGACTCGAGTCCCGAGACGGGCATGGCACCACGGGACACACCGTGTGGCCATTACGTCAGTCTGTCACCGTCTTTTCAGCCCTTGGACCAACCTCTCGTTTCTACGAGCAGGTGTTCCTGTAGAACTGGTCTCCAGGCACGTCGTGGTCACGACAGACGCCTCCAAAACGGGCTGTGGTGCTGTTTGCAACGGGCACGCAGCCGCCGGCCTCTGGACGGGCCCACGACTGCATTAGCACATCAACTGCCTCGAGTTATTGGCAATTCTGCTCGCCCTGCGGAGGTTCCGGCCGTTGATCCAGGGCAAGCACGTGTTAGTTTGGACGGACAGCATGGCAGCGGTAGCATATGTCAACCGCCAAGGCGGTCTGCCCTCTCGCTGTATGTCACAACTCACCCGCCGTCTCCTCCTCCGGAGTCAGCAGCACTTCAAGTCGCTGCGTGCCACTCACATCCCGGGCAACCTCAACACTACAGTGGACGCGCTGTCATGGCAGGTTTCACTCAGAGGAGAGTGGAGACTCCACTCTCAGGTGGTCCAGCTAATTTGGAGTCGATTCGGACGGGCACAGGTGGACCTGTTCGCCTCCCAAGAATCCTCCCACTGCCAACTCTGGTACGCCCTCACCGAGGCTCCCCTCGGCATAGACGTGCTGGCACACAGCTGGCCCCCTGGCCTATGCAAATATGTGTTTCCCCCAGTGAGCCTGCTTGCACAGACCCTGTGCAAGGTCAGGGAGGACGAGGAGCAGGTCGTCCTGGTAGCACCCTACTGGCCCACCCAGACGTGGTTCTCAGACCTCATGCTCCTCACGACAGCCCCCCCCCCCCCGGCGAATTTCCCTGAGGAAGGACCTTCTTTCTCAGGGATGGGGCACCATCTGGCACCCGCGCCCAGACCTCTGGAATCTCCATGTCTGGTCCATGGACGGGACGTGGAAGACCTAAGCGGTGGTAGACATGATCACTCAGGCTAGGGCCCCCTCTATGAGGTGCCTGTATGCCTTTAAGTGGCGTCTATTCGCTAAGTGGTGTTCTTCCCAACGCGAAGACCCCCAGAGATGCGCAGTCGGATCAGTGCTTTCCTTCCTGCAGGAGAGGTTGGAAGGGAGGCTGTCCCCCTCCACCTTGAAGGTGTATGTTGCCGCCATAGCAGCACACCACAACGCAGTTGACGGTAAGTCCTTTGGGAAGCACAACCTGATCATCAGGTTCCTAAGAGGCGCCAGGAGGCTGAATTCCTCCAGACCGCGTCTCGTTCCCTCATGGGATCTCTCCGTAGTTCTTCAGAGTCTACAGAGAGCCCCCTTTGAGCCTTTGCAGTCAGCCGAGCTTAAGGCACTCTCATTGAAGACTGCCCTCCTGACTGCGCTCACTTCCATCAAGAGGGTAGGTGACCTGCAAGCGTTCTCTGTCAGCGAAACGTGCCTGGATTTTGGTCCGGGTTACTCTTACGTGATCCTGAGACCCCGACCGGGCTATGTGCCCAAGGTTCCCATGACCCCTTTTAGGGACCAGGTGGTGAACCTGCAAGCACTGCCCCAGGTGGAGGCAGACCCAGCCCTGTCGTTGCTGTGTCCGGTGCACGCTTTACACATCTATTTGGATCGCATGCAGAGCTTTAGAGTCTCTGAGCAGCTCTTTGTCTGCTTTGGTGCACAGCGGAAAGGAAGCGCTGTCTCCAAGCAGAGGATCGCCCACTGGCTCGTTAACGCCATAACTATGGCATATCTCACCCAAAACATGCCGCCTCCGGTATGGCCCTGGCCAGAGGTGCCTCTCTAACAGACATTTGCAGATCAGCGGGCTGGGCAACACCCAACACCTTTGCAAGGTTCTACAACCTCCGGGTGGAACCGCTTTCGTCCCAGGTAGAGGCACGCAACACAAGCGGATAAGCCCGGGATAGCTGGCCGGGTGTATCACTTGCACATAGCACCTTCCACCTCCCTTGGCGCTGAAGACATGCACCGTTAATTCCCAGTAGTGTTCACAAAGTTTGTTCCCTGGTTGACTTCCTCCGAGCCCTGTGGCAGTCGAGTTTTCAGAGAGACTCACTGCCGGCCCAGTACACGCGCTAACTAAGAGCCCTGCGGTAAGTACTCCGCATGTGGCGGTTCCCTGTAAGGCTAACCCCATGCAATATATATCTTTTGCTAGTTCGTTTCCCTGCTGGCAAACTGCGTCTTCCTTGGGCAGAGCCCCTCTGCCCCAGTCTCCATGTTTGTAGTAACTCCTCCCCCATTGGGCAGGATCTACCTTGAAGGCTCTCCACATTGTTGGAAAGACCATGTGACGTATTCTTCCACTTAAATTTCCCCCCCCTCTCTGTGGGCGAGGTGTGGTCTCCGCGGTGTCTTCCCCTTGGGAGGGACACCCCCCGACTAGACCCTGACTAGAGGGACATCCCCCTTCTTTTTTAGGGAGTGGAAAAAAGAAGGGGAAAAGAGGCCACGACTGGGTTAAGCCTGTCTCTATTTTGGGTAGTGGACTTGTCCCCAAAAAGGGCCGTTAGACCCTCATAACTATGTTGGGGAGGTTACGTGTCGACCTGGTGTGCTGGCTAAGAGGCACACAGTAAGTCTGCCCACCACACACCGCCAGTTCACGTAACACAGTTCAGCCTTGTGGCGTTTCGTATAGGGACTAGTGTCACTACATCGACACAACGTCGAGTGAATGACAGATAGGGAACGTCATGGTTACTGGTGTAACCTCTGTTTCCTGATAGAGGGAACGAGACGTTGTGTCCCTCCTGCCACAGCGCTGAACTACCCGCTGAAATGGCCAAACCTTATATCGGCTCCTCAGCATAAAACCTGAATGAGTGGTTGCATACCAGCTCCTTTTATACTCGTATGTCCGGGGAGTGGCATGCAAATACCACTCGCCAATTTTCATTGGCCTTTTATCAAAGACCAGAGGTGTCTCGGGCTCCCAAGAGTGACCCCTAGTGTCACTACATCGACACAACATCTCGTTCCCTCCATCAGGGAACAGAGGTTACACCAGTAACCATGATGTTTTCTTGATATCTGTTAAAAATACCTCAAAATCTGCTGCAAAGCTACAAATGCATCCTGTACTGTCAATAGAATTAACCACTGGACCAGCATCCTACCTCTATTTAATCTGTCACTTTGTTGATTTTCATGTTAATCAAGTAATTATTCATTATAAAGAAATAAAAGCAATTGAAAGTATATCACTGACACATATCAGCCTATGATGCCTTAATGTTGCAAATAAAATAATTCCACTTGCGATTTACTGCTCTGACAGATGTTACCCTGTGAAACCATTAAAATCACTCTTAAACTGTCAAATTCATTAGAACAGACATCAATGAAACAAAGTGGGTTGATGATACCAGAATTTTTTTATAATGTGCAAAATGTCTTTTCTTTGCTCCTTGGCAATTCACATTGAACGAAGCCAAAATAGCCAACATTTTTGACAATATTTTTACATCTAGCTGGATAAGGGAAATTGGATGGTAACTCTGATTCTCGCTTGGATCTTTTGGATCCCTTTTTAAGAATCAGACTGATCCGGGCCTGTGTAATGGTTGGCGGAAGCTTTCCATTCTTTAATGATTCCGTATTAACTTCTAGCAAAAGTGGAGCCAGTTCTGTAGCATATGATATAAAAATATTCAGCGGCAAAGCCATCTGGCCCCCGGAGCCTTGCCTGTAGGCAAGGCCTTAATTACCTTGCCAAGCTCCTCCAATGTTATCTCAGAATCAAGAGAATTTTTTTGCTCAGTCATCAGTTTAGGGAGTTCTAATGGTTCCACAAAGTTTCTAATATCTTCATCAGTAGACAAAGACATGGAACTATAAAGATCAAGATAGAATTCTTTAAAATCATTATTAATATCAAAGGCCGAGATAAAAATTTTACCACCATTGTATTTCACTGAGGGAAGGGTAGATAAAGACTCTACCTGCTTTATATATCTAGCCAGATGTTTACCTGCTTTGTCCCCTGACTCAAAGTATGACTGTCTTGCCCTGAATAGCCAAAACTCCACCTTCCTCGACAAAATAGTGTTATATCTGTATTTCAATTGGGGCAATTCTCTCAGGCCATCAGACAACATTTGGCACTTCAGCTCTGCCTTGGCACTTTTAATATTCCCTTCCAACTCCACGAGTTCTCATGCCTTGGATTTTTTGATGAATGAGGCGTACTGTATGATCCGACCCCTAAGAACTGCCTTATTTTCCTCCCAAGCCATGCCCACAGAGGATACTAAGGACCAGATGGTCTCCATATAAACACTGATTTCAGCCTTTAACATTTGTTGAAATTCAGGATTTTACAAAAGGGATACATTAAAGCACCAACTTTATGATTTGTTTTTCTCCATGTGTGGCAACACCTCTAAACTCACCAGGGCATGATTTGAAACTAAGATGTTTCCAATTGAGCAATCAACAACAGATTAAATGAGGGATTTATATATATATAAAAAAATCTATTCTAAAATTAATCTTATGGACTGATGAAAAAAATGTATAGTCCTTATCAGATGGGTTCAAAAGTCTCCAAATATCTGTATGACCAAGATTTTACACATCCTGTGATGCGTCACTGTTGCTCTAGGGGGCTTGCACACTATTGCTTCACTATGATCAAGGACTGAGTCCATCAAAATATTAAAGTCTCCTCCCAATATTATATCATGAGGAGTGCCAGTGGCTTGCAACACCCCTTAAAGATCTACAAAAAATCCCTGATCATCAATGCTAGGTGAGTAAATATTAGCCAAAATCAACCTTTGCCCCTGAATTTCTGCTAAAACAATAATGACTTTTCCTAATTTATCTTTAATCTGTTTGAGACATTTGAATTGTAAATGCTTATTTATCAATGTAATGACTCCCCCGCTCTTACTTGAGCCAGCACTAAAGAAAACATGTCCACCCCATATCTTCCTACATTTTTCAGCTTCCTCCAGAGAAAGATGTTTCTTGAAGAAACACTATATCATATTTCTTACGTTTAAGAAAATAAATAACCTTCCTTCTTTTATGGGGTGCCCCAATCCATTTACAATCCACGTGGAGAGAGACAATCCACTCATATTATCATTTGACATTTTGACATATAAAAAAAAAAAAATTATTGTGTGTCAAAAATAAAATTATAAAGACCACATTCCAACATTGGTGCGATAATCAAAGCCCCCCTGACAACTTTGCCATCGATTTCTCAATTCCGGTGCTTCTATACAAATTTTGTGAGACAATATTACACAACAGAAAATAATCTATAAAACAAACTCCAGCCAATAGGTGGAATAAACACAGAGAACATGCAGATTCATCCACATAACTGTCCCGAAGGTGTGTGCCTCCACAAAACAAGCTCCAGCTGCTAGCAGAACCAACACACACACAAAAAAAAACCAGTTTCCTCGGGCAGTCAAATGAATGTTCAGTGAGCCGGCTCATTCGGCTGTTACATGAGTGCAACAAATGCCCTAATCACTCCAATGTCTTGCAAGAAATATTCCACAAAACAAACTCCAACCAATAGGAGGCATAAGCACAAAGAACGTGCAGATTCATCCACAAACTGTCCGAAGGAGTGTTATTCCACAAAACAAACTCCAGCCACTAGGCGGAACCAGAACAGAAAGAAACAAAAAAGGTGCTCAGTTTCCTCAGACGGTCAAGTATTCAGTGAGTCGGTCCACTCGGCTGCATTGAGAGTATCACACAATGACTCACTCATTCCATTGATTTTATGAAGGACATCACTTGCTGTGGGCATGTAAATATTTTGCGACCATCCTTAGTATTTATTCTCAATTTGGCCGGGATCATCTGTGCAAAAGCGACCTTCTGTTGATGTAAGAGTTTCTTGCATTCCTTGAATCGATCACGTTTCTCTCTTGTCGAATTTGCAAAGTCTGGGAATAAGAAAATGCTGTGGTTCTTCCAAGAAAGCCTTCCTTTTCTCCTCGCCTTGAGTAACACAAGATCTTTATCGGATGATCTCAGATATTTGGCCAGGATTGATCGGGGCCTGTCTCCCTCCATGGACCTCCGAGCCGGAACTCTGTGAGCTCGCTCAGTTTCCAGCTTATGGCCTGTTATGTCGAGCAGACTCAGGAAGAGCCCATCTAGGAATTTCACCATATCTCTGCCTTCTTCGTCCTCAGGAATTCCAACAATTCTGACGTTGTTTCACCGTTTATGATTCTCAAGGTCTTCCGACTTTTCCCAGACATGCTCCAAGTCTGTCTTGGTCGCTAGCGGGTTAGCAGCTAATTCCCTCTCTGATGACTCCATATAATTGATCCGTTTCTCAACATCCGCCACTCTTGTAACCATCTCAGTGAATTTCATCTCCATGGCAGTGATTGATCGATGTATTGTAGCAAGATCCTCCAAGTCAGCAATGACCTTTGCCAGCACTGCCGACACATTTATCAATTGATGCCGAATTTCCTTCGTCCAAATTGACTCCCGGGCTTTCGGCCTGCTGCTCAGGGGCTTCAGCATGAGCACGTAAGTGTATTTGAATGTCTCCAGAGCCTGAGAATTTTGAATTCTTTGACATATTGTCTTCCTAGAACAGTTAAGAGTCAGGGTGTATCAAATCTCACCGGTTTATGACACAAAAAGTATTATAGCTAGCAAAATGCGCAGAGCTCGCCGTTCACACATCCGAACATCGCATGGCGCCACGTGACTCTGAATTTGTGAATGTGAGTTATCACTGTAACTTTTCCATTTACAAATGTTTATTGCACAGTGTATAAGATATACATAGAAGAATAAATAACATTTTAATTATTTGATTTAGCAAAAAAAACAAAACAAAAAAAGTGATTTAGGCAATCTTTTTCAAATTAATGGAAAAAACAAAACAATAATCAAGGTCAGTTTACATGTGAAGATTAAATATTCTCTAAATATTCAGATCTATGTATTCCAAGAAATTGTAAATTTTCCTTAAATTAAAAATGCCTGGCAATATATAATTTCCAAAGCATTGTTATTGCAGCTGCTTGTGATTAGTCTAAAGTTGCATTTACACACCTGTGACAAGCAGATCAACGTTCTGTGCTTCTGGTTTCTTTTTTTAGTTCATGTCATGGTGGGAGGATAAACTACAAACAAAGATCAATGAGAACAGAGATAGCTAAGGAATATACAAAAACGTCCTGGTTACTTTCATAATCTCCATTCCCTGATGGAGGGAACAAGATGATGTGTCGATGTAGTGACACTAGGGGTCACTCTTGGGAGCCCCGAACACCTCTGATCTTTGAGAAAAGGCCAATGGGAATTGGCAAGTGGAATTTGCATGCCACTCCCCCGGACATATGGGTATAAAAGGAGCTGGCTCGCAAACACTCATTCAGGTTTTGTGCTGAGGAGCCGAGACAAGGTCCCGGCCATTTCAGTGGGTAGTTCAGTGTTGTGGGAAGAGGGACACAACATCTCGTTCCCTCCATCAGGGAACGGAGGTTATGAAAGTAACCAGGGCGTTCCCTATCTGTCACACGCTCGATGTTGTGTCGATGTACAAAATTCCACAACGACTGAACTGTGTTACCTAGACTGGCAGTGCGAGATGGGCAGACCGCTGTGTGCCTCGTAGCCAGCACACCAGGCCGGCACGTAACCTCCCCCGATGCTCCTACTAGCGTCGAACGGTCCTCTGTACTTCGGGGATAAGTCGACTGCCCAAAAAATGGGGACAGACTAGCCTAGCCGTGGCCACTTCTCCTCTTTTTTTTTCTCCCCAAAAAGAGTGGAAAACATTTACCAACTGGGGGCCATAAATGTCCACGTTGGGGGGGGTGTCACTCCCAAGGGGAAGACACCGTGGAGACCACACCCCACCCGGAGGGGGGGGGCGTATTTGAGTGGAAATACGTAACAAGGTCTTACTGAGTTTTGTCGGAAGTATGTCATATGGAGAAGTCCCGTGGTAGGTTCTACCCGAGGGGGAGGAGCTCTACAGACATGGTGACCAGGGGCAGAGGCCTCTGCCCAAGGAAGACGCCGTTTACCAAGAGGAAAACAATTTTGCGGAAGATACATCACACGGGGTTACCTACGTGGAACCAGCACATGTGGAGCACCTATCCCAGTACAGGGCCTAGTTAGCACACATACTGGGCCGGCAGGGAGTTTCTCTGCAAACCCGCCTGCCACAGGGCTAAGGAGGAAAGTCATCCAGGGTCCACAACTTTGTGAAAACGCCCGGAGAGCTAGGTCGGTCGCCGAGCGCAGCTCCTGCATCAGTCCTGGGTCAGAACTACCCTCATACAGTTCTTTTAGCACCTTGGCTTGGTGTACCTGCAGGAGAGCCATGGCATGCAGGGCAGAGGCGGCCTGTCCAGTGGCACCGTAGGCCCTAGTCGCCAGAGATGACATGAGCCTACAGGCCCTGGACAGGAGCCTCAGGTGGCCCCACCAGGTGACGGTGCTCTGCGGGCATAGATGCACCACAACCGTTTTATCCACCTGGGGAATAGCCGAATACCCCCTGGCAGCCCCACCATCGAGGGTAGTGAGAGCTGTAAAAGGTGCCCTCCACAACCTCGTAAGCTCATCATGCACCTCCGGGAAGAAAGGGACCCAGGAACCAATCATCGAGCCGCGAGGGTTCAGGGGAGAGTGGAGGATTCCACTCTTGCCCGACGCTCGTGGCTGCCCGGACAAGCTTGCCCATCAGCTCGGCGTCGGCCTGTGACTGGGCGACCGCACCCGAAGGTGGAAGCCCAGCCGAGGCCTCAGCATCAGACTGAACGAGCCCGCTCTCCAATGCTGCGATCGACAACTCATCCTCTTCGCGAGCTTTGAATGAGAGTGCGAACTCGCCCTGAGACGAGCCGGCGGTCTCATCCCAGAACCCGACTGGGGCAGACGAGCGTGCTGGGTAATGCGAGGTCCGTGGGGGGTTTCCCGGTGGATGTAGTCCCACTGAAGTCCCCAAATCACCCCCAGTGTTAACCGAAGCAGCCTCATACCCGTAGGTAGAAGGACCGATGTGGGGAGCATCCCTTTCTTACGAAAGAAAGCCATGACCACAACGTTGCCATAGTCATGTTCTTGCAATGAGGACATGACCCATCCACAAACGATGTCTCCGCGAGGGCGGTGCCCAGACATGTAAGACAATGATCGTGGCCGTCAGAAGCGGAGAGGTAACGACCGCAACCAGGAATTATACACAAACGGAAAGGCATCTTTAAAAAGACGCTCCCATAAGTGCCAGAGGGGGAGAAGCCACTGAAATGAGCCGTAAATCCAGCAGATGAGGTGAATGAACTCGACGGAAGAATTCAGCTCAATGAATAGAACTGCTCTGCTCCGAAGAGAAAATATGAATGAGTGGTTGCAAGCCAGCTCCTTTTATACCCGTATATCCGGGGGAGTGGCATGCAAGTTCCACTCGGCAATTCCCATTGGCCTTTTCTCAAAGATCAGAGGTGTTCTCCCAAGAGTGACCCCTAGTGTCACTACATCAACACAACGTCGAGTGAGTGACATACATGGAACCTTAATCTACCTCTTTTACTAAAATGATAGCAATAAACTTTGAGCTTAATTAGAATTGCAGCATTAAAGCAAATTATAAAGACAAATCAGAATCCCCATGAATATAAGAATAAATGAGGTCAAAGATGAATACAAGAATGGGGTTGCAGGCAATGTATTAAATGGGAAGACAGAAACAAATTATTTAATATTAAATGACAATTATTGCTTTTGGACTTTTATTATTATTTTGTTAAATGGAAATGTACAATTAGTGATTATACTGCCCAACAAAAGAAAAACGCAAAATTGAGTTATGACTGAAATCAGGTCTCTTAGACTACGATTTGTCCTGTGACAGAAGAGTTTGATACATATGCTGAGTTTAATAGAAAACTAAAGTGTGAAAATGCAGTAACTATAAAATTCACATCAAAATGCTTCCAGCATTTCATTTTCAAATCAAATCAGATCAAATCCTTTTATTGTCACTCAACCATATACACAAGTGCAACCATATACACAAGTGCAACAGTGGGTGAAAGTCTTGGGTGCGGTTCAGGAGCTCAAGTTTTTAACAACAAGGACAGTAAGTACATTTATGTTTGATACATGTTTACATTAGAAAATGTTTATCTTTTTTTTCTATATATTTAAATAGGCTATTTGATAAAAGTTTGGTCTGTTACAGTTTGGCAATATTTTGTCCATTTTGCACGTCATCAAGTAAAAGATGTTCTTTTCGTTGACAAAAATTGTATGTCATTTTTGTCAGAGTAAAACTGACTAAAATTAATGAATATGACATGACGAAATATTGACTATTTTTAAAGGACATTTTTGTCAAAAGACTAAAATTGTGACTAAAACGAAAAAATGAACACGCAGTTGATAAAGCAAGTGAAACTATAGGCCTAATAACACTGTAAACTAAAAACATAAAACAAGCAATAATGGTCATAAAATATACTTTATTAAAGCTGCACTATGTAAGATTTTTTTGGGTAAAAATAAAAAATTCAATCAATGTTCAAAACAATGTCTTTACCTTACCCCGATTCACTATGGTAAGCCTGTAAAATGTATTTGTATTTTGAGCTGTTGGGTTCGATTTGGCCTGAAATCTCTGGCTTATGTTGTTCATCCTTATGTCATTACGTCATGTCCACGCACACAGGAAAGCAGTGCCAGCTGTCTCTTGTTTCGGCTGGAGAAACTAACCATGCTGTTCAGCTTAGTTAAGTCACACTCACACAGTTCAGGACAGCATCAGTGCAGTCTAGATGGATGTTTATCTGTTATCCATTTGGCGAAGTTGTTTACCTTCTATAATGCTTGGAAATGTTGTCTGTTAGGGTTTTTGAAGCATATATTGTTTGTCATGCTTTTATGAATCAAACATTACTCATGTGTTAACCGATCGCGATGTATCTATGTTGTCCGGTGAAGTTACTGCAACGTTTAATATGTATGACTTCTGAAATTGACTTCTTGTAAGTGTTATATTGCATATTTAATCATATTATTTTTATGTCTAATAAAGTATATTTTATCCCCATCATTATTGAATCCTCGTTTATGTTTTTAGTTTACGGTGTTATTGTGTGCATTGCATAGACATGCTATTGCAATAACTGAGGCTGTACAGTATAGTATGAAAATAATAAAGTCTTCTGTTGAACTCGTATCAGCCATATCATGAGTTTAACCTCTTAAATTGAAAATTGTAGTACAATTCAAACATTAATAGTAGATAAAACACTTGAATAATCATATTAAGATATACTGGTGGTTACTCTTTTACAAGAGTAATTGTAAAATTAATTCAGATATGTAAATAAGAAATATTTCAGTTTCAAATGTTGAATCATATGACATAATATCAACATGAAAATAGCATGTTATGACTCTGGCTCCAGTCATGATCACACACAGGCGATGTCCAGGAAAGCTCAAATCATGAGATTCATCCACCAGAAGACCAGAACATGACTGACGTAGTGTATTCTTCCGCTAATTGCTTGCAATTTTAAGTTTCAACCACAGATGTCGCTTGAGAGCACAAATTTACGTAGTGCAGCTTTAAACATGAAAATAATATGTACAAGAAGTCAATTTCAGAAATCATACATATTAGTAAACATGCACAGTACTTCCCCTGACAACGGATCATGATTGATAAACACACGGATAATGTTTGATTCATAAAAAAATGACAACCCTACCAGACAAGTATAAAAGCAGGTAAACAACTTTGTCAAACGGATAACAGATAAACATCCTTCCAGACTGCAGCGAGGCTCTCCTGAACTGTGTGACAGTGACGGACTGAACTGAACAGCATCCTCAGCCAGAGCATGTGACAGCCGGTACATCTTTCTTGTGCTTACAGATATGACGTAATGACGCAAAGAGGAATGTCATAAGCCAGCAATTTCGCACCCAAAAAATTGGTAGACGAAGCGGATCATTCTGGTAGACAGGGAAGCCCTATTTGTCACCAAATTCCTCATAGACAGATAGTGGAATATATATAACAAAAAATAATATAAGATAGATAGATAGGTAGAACACTGGTGCCCTATGCACTGTAAAGACTCATGTAACTGTAAATATGAAGTTAGATGTGAGATAAATTTGTCCTGCATAAACAAACAGGTAATTTCAATTAGAAAAGAATTAAGAATTTTTCACAGTCCTGTCACCTTGTCAGGTTGGGTTTTTGTCTGACGGGACTGTGACATCATCGCCCCATGCTCTGTCTTGTGTTTCGTGTACGTTCTTTGTGTGAGTGCACGGGTCTGGTTGTGAGTTACCGCAGTGCGCTCTTCGGTCGGTCTTGTGTCATGTCCAGAGCATGGTGTCTGGATCCTGACTTCCTATATGGTTCGGTTTCAATCTGTGTCGGGATCCGGACACTCATGCTCCGTGTTGTGTTCCCTATCTGTTACTCACTTGACGTTGTGTCAATGTAGTGACACTAAGGGTCACCCTTGGGAGTCCCAAACACCTCTGATCTTTGAGAAAAGGCCAGTGGGAAATGGCAAGTGGAATTTGCATGCCACTCCCCCAGACATACATGTATATAAGGAGCTGGCTTGCAACCACTCATTCAGATTTTTTCTTTGGAGCCGAATGGTTGTGTTTCAATGAGCTGAATTCCTCCACCGTTCCATTCACCTCGAAAGCTGTTGGATTTACGGTGCATTACAGTGGTTTCTCCCCCTCTTGCACCGGTGGTGTGCAGAGAATGCCCCTGGGCGCTTCAGCAGCTAAAAGAGTATATTCTTCTTAATAAAAGAGTATATTTTCCTACTAAAAGAGTGGCACAGACTGAGCATCTTTTTAAAGATGCCTTTCCATCTGTGTATAATTCCTGGTTGCGGTCGCTATCTCTCTGCTACTGATGGCCACGATCGGTGTCTCACATGCTTGGGCGCTGCCCATGTGGAGACATTGTTCGTGGATGGGTCATGTCCTCATTGCAAGAACATGACTATGGCAACGTTGCGGTCACGGCTTTCCTTCGTCAGAGGGAATGCCACCCCAGCGACTCCCCACCTCGGTCCTTCTACCTACGGGTATGAGGCCGTGGCAGTTAGCACTGGGGGCGATTTGGGGACCTCAATGGGAGCTTCTCCGCCGGGAAACCCCCCACAGACCTCCCATTCCCCAGTACGCTCGTGTGCCCTGGTCGAGTTCTGGGATCCTGTCCAGGGACTGTAGGCTTACGTCATCACTGGCAACTAAGGCCTATGGTGCTGCTGGACAGGCTGCCTTTGCCCTGCACGCCACGGCTCTCCTGCAAGTGCACCAAGGTGCTGAGAGAACTGCACGAGGGTAGTTATGACCCGGGATTGATGTAAGGGCTGTGCTTAGCGACTGATCTCGCCCTCCGGGCGATGAAGGTCACACCGTGGTCTCTCGGGCAGGCAATGTCCACCCTGGTGGTCCAGGAGCGCCATGTTTGGTTCAACCTGGTCGAGATGAAGGAGGCTGACAAGGTACTATCGGCAAAACCGTCGAGGACTTGCCCAGCAGTCGGAGGCTATCCAGCACGTCCTACCGCGGCACGGATCAAGATCCCGCAACCCAACTGCTCATCGCCAAGGGCATCCCCCTGCGGCAGCAACACCGGCTCCGCCACAGCCCACCCCAGGTGGCCAGCCCTGGCATGGAGCCACCCGCAGGAAGCAGACGCCACCCATATCACGGCCTGCCACTTAGAACCCGAGGAAGGCTTCGAAGCGCCCCTGAGACGGGCGACCCAGGGAGATGGAGACCCACTACAGACCTAGAGCTGGTAAACAAACCACTCCATCCCCTGGTGGAAGGCCGGGAGGAGAATCCTTGTTTTCCTTTTCTTATGATTTTGCCGCACGCCCAAAGGGCTGCGGTACCCACATTTTCAAGAAAAGAGCGGTTTCCTCACTTCCTGGGTCACACATTCGGTGTCCTCGGTCATCGTTATCATGACTGCTGGGAACCACACCTTTATGGCAGGCATGGTGCCCCCGTGTGCCCAGCTGTGGCACAATTGCACCCATGCCAGGATGGTTGCGACAGGCCACGAGGAGGAATTCCCCCTCCCCATCCCAGACCAGTCCTATGGTGTGTATACGGAGCTAGGTAAGTGCTTCGATGTCCCCAGACAGGACGCAGAAGACCTAAATGGCCTACCGCCCACGGTGGTAGACACGATCACTCAGGCTAGGGCTCCCTCTACGAGGCACCTGTATGCCTTACAGAGATGTGCAGTCGGATCAGTGCTTTCCTTCCTGCAGGAGAGGCTGGAGGGGCGGCTGTCCCCCTCCACCTTGAAGGTGTATGTGGCTGCTATAGCACTGCACCATGATGCAGTTAACGGTAAGTCTCTTGGGAAGCACGACCTGGTCATCAGGTTCCTTAGAGGTGCGAGGAGGCTGAATCCTCCCAGCTCTCCATGGTCCTTTGGGGCCAACAGGGAGCTCCATTTGAGCCCCTGGAGTCAGTTGAGCTAAAGGCACTCTCCTTGAAGACTGCCCTCCTGACCGCACTCACTTCCATCAAGAGGGTAGGGGACCTGCAGGCGTTCTCTGTCAGTGACACGTGCCTGGAGTTCGGTCTGATACTCTCACGTGGTTCTGAGACTCCAACCAGGCTATGTGCCCAAGGTTCCCACGACCCCATTTCGGGATCAGGTGGTGAACCTTCAAGTGCTGCCCCAGGAGGAGGCAGACCTAGCCTTGTCGTTGCTGTCATTGTGGTGCGTGCTTTGTGCATCCACTTGGATCGCACGCAGAGCTTTAGACATTCTGAGCAGCTCTTTGTCTGCTTTGGAGGACAGCAGAAAGGGAGTGCTGTCTCCAAACAGAGGATCGCCCACTGGGTCATTGACGCTATCGCTTTGGCATATCACACCCAGGACATGCTGCTCCTCTTGGGGCTATGAGCACACTCTACTAGGAGCAGACATCTGCAGAGCAGCGGGCTGGGCAACATCCAATACCTTCGCGAAGTTCTACAATCTCCAGGTTGAGCTGGTCTCATCCCGTGTGTTGTCAGGTACGAGCAGGTAAGTTGCAGGACAGCTGGCCGGGTGTACCGCTTGCGTATAGCGCCTTTCCCCTCCTGGAGGTGAAGACGTGTGCTTTTTACCCCCAGTCATGTTCACGAAGTCGTGGACCTTGGATGTCCTTCCTCCTTAGCCCTGTTGCAGGCGAGTTTGCGGAGAAACTCATTGCCGGTCCAGTATGTGTGCTAACTTGGCCCTGTACTGGGGTAGGTGCTCCCATATGTAACCCAGTGTGATGTATCTTCCGCGAGATGGCTCCCCCGTTGGTGAACCCACGCCTTCCCGGCCGCTGTGTTTGTAGAGCTCCTCTCCCTCTGGGTAGGACCTACCATGGGGACTTCTCCACATGAGACACTGCCGACAAGACTCGGTAAGACCATGTGACGTATTTCCACACAATTTCCTCCCCCTCAGGCAGGGTGTGGTCTCCGCGGTTTCTTCCCTTTGGGAGTGACACCCCCCCCCGACGCAGACGCTATACGACCCCCAGCTAAACGATTTTTCCTTTTGAGGAGAAGAAAGAGAAGGGGCTGTGGTTGGAGCAGCCGGTCCCCATTTTTTGGGCAGTCAACTTGTCCCCGAGGTGCAGGGGACCGTACGACACTCGTAAGAGCATTGGGGGAGGTTATGTGATGGCCGGGTGCGCTGGCTACGAGGCACACAATGGTCTGCCCGTCTCGCACCGACAGTTCACGTAACACAGTTCAGCTAGTCGTGGCATTTTGTATAGGGACCCCTAGTGTCACTACATCGACACAACTTCGAGTGAGTGACAGATAGGGAACATCCTGGTTACTTTCGTGATGGAATTACCCTAATGAGGGAATGAGATGTTGTGTCCCTCCTGCCACATCACTGAACTACCCGTTGAAATGGCCACATCACTGAACTACCCGTTGAAATGGCCGGGACCTTGTCTCGGCTCCTCAGCACAAAACCTGAATGAGTGGTTGAAAGCCAGCTCCTTTTATACCAGTATGTCCAGGGGAGTGGCATGCAGATTTCACTTGTCAATTCCCACTGGCCTTTTCTCAAAGATCAGAGGTGTTTTGGGCTCCCAAGGGCGACCCCTAGTGTCACTACATCGACACAATGTCTCGTTCCCAGGGAACGGAGGTTACGAAAGTAACCAGGATGTTTGTTTTGATCAAAGCATGTTTATGTTTCTCCCTCATGTGTGTCAGGTGCAGCTGGCACACGGAATCAGCGTTTCCATGGGAACCCTGATTGTTTCCATAGGAACATTGATCATGCCAACTTTCAGCTGGCAAGTGACAACTGCCCCTTGATTGTTCCTGCTTATTTAAATCCCCTCATGTGTCATATTCTTCACTGGATTGTTGAATGAAGTCTAGTTAATGTTGAATGTGTTTGATGTGAAGTAACTTACCTCACTCTCTCTGCCTTGTTGGTCCTGTCTCGTGTATCTGTTTGGTTGTCCATCTCTGCCCGTGTGTCGGGAGTGTGGTTACCTTCCAGCTTGCTGTATGCTTTTTCTCTGCGCTCACGGATTGTCAACAGAGGATTCCTTGTCTCTGCCTGTGTGTCGGGAATGTGATTACCTCCACATCGCCTGGGCATTATTCTCTGCACCTCACTAGTTCAGTAGACTTCTTCCCTCTACTGCAGCTGGTGCCGGGATCTCCAGTCTTCGCCAGCACAGTAAACTTTATCATTGTTGTAAATAAATCCTTTAAAATAATCCTCTCAGCAGTCCGAAATGTCCTTTGTAGTCTTCTGGTGTCTGATTTCGTAGCTGAACCAAATCAGATAGTTACTGAAGTGCAGAGGACAGACTCAACGACTGCTGAGTAGAACTATATCAGCAGCACCTGTGGCAGGTTGAACGTCCTCAGCTGGCGAAGGAAGTACAACCTCTGCTGGACCTTTTTCACAATGGAGTCAATGTGTGTCTCCCACTTCAGGTCCTGTGAGATGGTAGTGCCCAGGAACCTGAATGATCCTCTGCTGCCACAGTGCTGTTTAGAATGGTGGGGGAGGTCAGTGTTGGGGTGTTCAAAGTCCAAAATCATCTCAACCGTTTTGAGCATATTCAGCTCAAGGTTGTTTTGACTGCACCAAACAGCCAGCTGTTCAACCTCCCTTCTGTATGCAGACTCATCGTCATCTCGGATGAGGCCGATGACAGTGGTATTGTCTGCAAACTTCAGGAGCTTGACAGAGGGGTCCTTGGAGATGCAGTCATTGGTGTGGAGAGAGAAGAGTAGTGGGGAGAGCACATATCCCTGGGGGGCACCAGTGCTGTTTGTACAGGTGCTGGAAGTGAGTTTCCCCTGTCTTACAAGCTGCTGCCTGTCCATCAGAAAGCTGGTAATCCACTGACAGGTAGACATGGGAACAGAGAGTTGGTGTAATTTATTCTGGAGTATAGCTGGGATGATGGTGTTGAAAGCCGAACTGAAGTCCACAAAAAAGATCTTTGCATATGTCCCTGGTCTGTCCAGATGTTGCAGGATATGATGCAGTCCCATGTTGACAGCATCATCCACAGACCTGTTTGCTCGATAAGCAAATTTAAGGGGATCTAGAAAGGGTCCAGTGATGTTCTTCAGGTAGGCCAACACCAGTCTTTCAAATTATTTCATGACCATAGACATCAGGGCGACAGGTCTGTAGTAATTACGTCCTGTGATTTTTGGTTTCTTTGGGACAGGAATAATGATTGAGCATTTGAAGCAGCATGGGACTTCAAACTGCTCCAGTGATCTGTTGAAGATCTGTGTGAAGATGGGAGCCAGCTGGTTAGCACAGGATCAAAGACACGCTGGTGAGACGCCATCTGGGCCTGAAGCTTTCCTTGTCTTTTGTTTCTGAAATACCCGGCTCACATCATCTTCACAGCTCTTAAGTGCAGGTTGAGTAGCAGGAGGGGGGTTGCAGGAGGTGTTGGTGTTTGTGTGAAGTGAAGGTCAGAGCGGGTGTGGGGTGTGAGATTGGGCCTTTCAAATCTGCAGTAGAACACATTCAGGTTAAACTCAAATAAGATGTATATGTATAACAACTCCAGTTCTTGAAAGTCATTTTCATGTAGGTAGACTGGGAGGGCCCGAAGATCAGCTTTGCCTCACATCTGTTTTTGACATCAACATGCTCCTGGAAAAAGAGATGTGAGTGTTATACTGTAGGTGTGACAGAAATGGCGATAGAGGGCATGTGGCAAGTGAAAGTGACAAAGATAATGAGGCTTAAACACTTAAGAGATATAAATATCTCTTTACGAAGTGATACATGTATATGTTAAAAAAATTATAACATAAAATTATATATATATACAGTTGAAGTCAGAAGTTTACATACACTTAGCTTGAAGTAATTAAAACAAATTTTTTAACCACTCCACATATTTAATATTTGCAGACTATAGTTTTGGCAAGTCTTTAGGACATCTACTTTGTGCATGACATGAGTAATTTGTCCAACAATTTTTTACAGTCAGATTGTTTCACTTTTAATTGACTATATCACAATTCCAGTGGGTGAGAAGTTTACATACACTAAGTTAACTGTGCCTTTAAGCAGCTTGGAAAATTCCAGAAAATTATGTCAAACCTTTAGACAATTAGCCAATTAGCTTCTGATAGGATGTGTACTGAATTGGAGGTGTACCTGTAGATGTATTTTAAGGCCTAGCTTCAAACTCAGTGCCTCTTTGCTTGACATCATGGGAAAATCAAAAGAAAAAGAAGACCTTAGAAAAAAATTGTGGACCTCCACAAGACTGGTTTATCCTTGGGAGCAATTTCCAAACACCTGAAGTTACCATGTTCATCTGCACAAACAACAGTACACAAGTATAAACACCATATGACCACGCAGCCATCATACCGCTCAGGAAGGAGACACATTCTGGCTCCTATTGATGAATGTAGTTTGTGTGCGAAAAGTACAAATCAATCCCAGAACAACAGCAAAGGACCTTGTGAAGATACTGGAGGAAACAGGTAGACAAGTATCTATATCCACAGTAAAACAAGTCCTATATCAACATAACCTGAAAGGCTGCTCAGCAAGGAAGAAGCCACTGCTCCAAAACCACCATAAAAAAGCCAGACTAAAGTTTGCAAGTGCACATGGGGACAGAGATCTTACTTTTTGGAGAATTGTCATCTGGCCTAATGAAGCAAATATTTCACTGTTTGGCCATAATGACCATTGTTCTGTTTGGAGGAAAAAAGGTGAGGCTTGCAAGCTGAAGAACACCACCCCAACTTTGAAGCATGAGGGTGGCAGCATCATGTTGTGGGGATGCTTTGCTGGCGTCATGAGGAAGGAAAATTATGTGGATATATTGATGCAACATCTCAAGACATCAGTCAGGAAGTTAAAGCTCAGTCGCAAATGGGTCTTCCAAATGGACAATACCTCCAAAGCATACCTCCAAAGTTGTGGCAAAATGGCTTAAGGACAACAAGTCAAGGTATTGGAGTGGTCATCACAAAGCCCTGACCACAATCCGATAGAAAATTTGTGGGCAGAACTGAAAAAGGGTGTGCGAGCAAGGAGGCATACAAAAACTTATTGTGAGAAGCTTGTGGAAGGTTACCCATAACATTTGACCCAAGTTAAATAATTAAAAGGCAATGCTACCAAATACTAACAAAGTGTATGTAAACTTCTGACCCACTGGGAATGTGATGAAAGCAATAAAAGCTTCAATAAATCACTCTCCACTATTACATTTCACTTTTTTATTATTAATTTTTAATCCCCTTTTCTCCCAGTTTGGAATCCCCAATTCCCACTACTGTTGTGGAACATAAGATGCCTTTTCTTTCCTTCTCTGTAAGAAAGCTCTCGGAGTCAGGAGTTCCAGGTGTCAAAGGTTAGAGTTTATTGAGCAAAACCAACAAACCCAAGATGTCAGCTGAGATCTGAATCCCTTGGTCCAGACCCTCATTTTTTATATAGTTTCTTGTCTGATATTACCTCATGTGTACGCCCCTTCATTATTTTTTGGTTGTCATGGATACCGTTTGCCACCATTATCTCACAGAGGCTTTGATTTCTTTCACATTTACATTTATGCATTTGGCAGACGCTTTTATCCAAAGTGACTTACAGTGCCCTTATTACAGGGACAATCCCCCTGGAGCAACCTGGAGTTAAGTGCCTTGCTCAAGGACACAATGGTGGTGGCTGTGGGGATTGAACCAACAACCTTTTGCTTACCAGTTCAGTGCTTTAGTCCACTACGCCACCACCACTCACTTTTTAATGGTGGAAACCTGGCTTTAGTCTTTTTTTTTAAATTAACTTTTTAATTAAAGTAGTATAAAATACATGACAGTCTGTGCATAATACTGTCACTTTGACCACTAGTTGTTTTAATCTTTATCTTCCGCTATGTTTCTCAAGGTCCGTAGCATCATTAGTTCTGTTACAGCTGAATCTTTATCTTTAGCTGTGTTTCCCAAGGTCCATAGCATAATTATTTCTGTTGTACTGTGTGGTTTTTTGCAGCATCAACACTTTTAATAACCTCAAATGCTCTCTCCTGGGTCACACAAAGTCCAGCAACCTCATATGCCCTCTCCTGGGTTAAACAAAGTCCAGTAACCTCATAAGTACTTTGATATATATATATATATATATATATATATATATATATATATATATATATATATATATATATATATATATACCATGATAAAGAAAAATATACTATACTACTTAGTAGGTCCTCGTGGTGGCGCGGTTACTCACCTCAATCCGGGTGGCGGAGGACAAGTCTCAGTTGCCTCCGCTTCTGAGACAGTCAATCCGCGCATCTTGTCACATGGCTTATTGTGCATGACACCGCGGAGACTTACCACACGCCCCATTGAGAGCAAGAACCACTAATCGCGACCATGAGGTGGTTACCCCATGTGACTCTACTCTCCCTACAACCAGGTCAATTTGGTTGCTTAGGAGACCTGGCTGGAGTCACTCAGCACACCCTGGACTCGAACTTGCAACTCCAGGGGTGGTACCCACAAATACTCACTGAGCTACCCAGGCCGACATTTCACATTCTTAAAATAAAGTAGTGATCCTAACTGACCTAAATTGGAAAGTTTTGTACAATTAAATGTCAGGAAATGTGAAAAACTGAGTTTAAATGAATTTGGATATGGTGTATGTAAACGTCTGACTTCAACTCTATATATATAAACTCAGCAAAAAAAAGAAACGTCCCTTTTTCAGGCCACTGTATTTTAAAGATAATTTTGTAAAAATCCAAATAACTTTACAGATCTTTATTGTAAAGGGTTTAAACAATGTTTTCCATGCTTGTTCAATGAACCATAAACAATTAATGAACATGCACCTGTGGAACGGTCGTTAAGACACTAACATCTTACAGACCGTAGGCAATTAAGGTCACAGTTATAAAAACTTAAGACACTAAAGAGACCTCCTTTCTACTGAGAAAGATGCCTCCCTGCTCATCTGCATAAACATGCAATAGGCATGCTACATGGACTGCAGATGTGGTCAGGACAATAAACTGCAATGTCTGTACTGTGAGACGCCTAAGACAGTGCTACAGGGGGACAGGAAGGACAGCTGATCGTCCTCACAGTGGCAGACCACGTGTAACAACACCTGCACAGGATCGGTACATCCGAATATCACACCTGTGGGACAGTTACAGGTTGGCAACAACAACTGCCCGAGTTACACCAGGAACACACAATCCCTCCATCAGTGCTCCGACTGTCTACAATAGGCTGAGTGAGGCTGGACTGAGGGCTTGTAGGGCTGTTATACCTCCCTCATGTAGTACCCTTCCTGCAGGCTCATCCTGACATGACCCTCCAGCATGATAATGCCACCAGCCATACTGCTCGTTCTGTGCATGATTTCGTGGCTTAATTCATGCATCCTTCACAAAGACGAATCTTCCCTATTCCAGCCTTGCTGAAGCACCCCTAGATCATCACCAATCCTCAACCAAATTTCACAGTGGGTGTGAGACACTGTGGCTTGTAGGCCTCTCCAGGTCTCTGTCTAACCATTTGATGACCAGGTATAGGATCGGTGATTATCTAGGGCTGCTTCAGCCTGAAGGCTGGAATCGGGCAGATTCATGTTTGTGAAGGATGCATGAATCAAGCCACATACAAGGTTATCCTGGAAGAAAACTTGCTTCCTTCTGCTCTGACAGTGTTCCCCAACTCTGAGGATTGGTTTTTACAGCAGGACAATGCTCCATGCTACACAGCCAGGTGTGTACAGACAGTGCACTTATTACAGGTGTGGACAGGCAATCCCCCCAGAGCAGACTGGAGCTAAGTGCCTTGCTCAAGGGCACAATTGTGGCAGCTGGGGGGGGATCTAACTGGCAACCTTCTGCTTACCAGTTTTGAGCTTTAGCTCACTACACCACCACAACTCCAGAATGTTTTTTCAGAATCTGTTCATATTCAGTCCAATATTTGTAGGATAAATTACAAATGATCAGATTAGATATCTGACAAAATTCTCCACCAATAAATTTGTAATACAACAGGCTCGTTGTATCTGCTAATAATTTGTATGCAAGGAATTTAGCTCAAGAATGGAATTCAAGGAGAGGTCACGTGACGCCATGCAAGAAGCAGACGTGTGAAAGACGAGCTCTGTGCACTTTCCTAAATTTTTAATTATTCTTATGTTATAATCTGGTGAAATTTGATACACCCAGTTACATATTTGCTATTTGAGGTAAAACATGGCAAAGAAGTCAAAATCACCGGGCTCTGGATATATTAAAAGACACTTACGTGTTCAGGATGAAAGCCCCGACAGGCCTACAGACCGGGGACTCGTTTTGGATGGCACGGCAGGAGAGGAGATCCAGCGTCAGTAG
Organism: Myxocyprinus asiaticus; assembly: GCF_019703515.2. Classification (NCBI taxonomy): domain Eukaryota; kingdom Metazoa; phylum Chordata; class Actinopteri; order Cypriniformes; family Catostomidae; genus Myxocyprinus; species Myxocyprinus asiaticus. The sequence goes on along the minus strand of NC_059354.1, from coordinate 586,864 downwards.
TCCAACATGATGACGAAGGTTCTTGCTGACTTGGAGGATCTCGCTGTAATACGTCGATCGATAACGGTGATGGAAATAAAATTCTCTGAGTTAGTTACAAGGGTGTCAGATGCTGAGAAACTAATCGATTATTTGGAGTCTTATCCACTAATCCACCTGCGACCAAAGTTGGTCTGGAATGTATTTTTGAAAAGCTTGAAGATCTTGAGAATAGAAGCCACAGGAATAATGTCAGAATTGTTGGAATTCCTGAGCATGAGGAGGGCAGAGATATGGTGAAATTCCTAGACAAGTTTTTCCAGAGTCTGCTCGACATAACAGGCCACAAGCTGGAAATCGAGCGAGCTCACAGAGTCCCTGCTCGGAGATCTGCTGAGGGAGATAGGCCCCGATCGATTCTGGCCAAATTTCTGAGGTCATCTGATAAAGATCGCTTGTTGCGCCAGGCGAGGAGCAAAGGAAAGCTTTCTTGGAAGAACCATAATAGTTTCTTGTTCCCGGACTTTGCGAGTTCGACAAGAGAGAAACGCGATCGGTTCTGGGAATGCAAGAAACTCTTGCATCAGCGTAAGATTACTTTTGCATTGATGTTCCCAGCCAAAATGAGAATAGAAACGAAGGATGATCGCAAAGTATTTACATGTCCCAATCAGGCAATGTCTTTTATTGAATCAATGGGTGAGTAAACCATTGGATTTTTCTCATGTGAGTGGGTCGCTGTACTTATTCTGGGGTTTGAGGAAGCTGGGCGTCATTTTGGTTTCTTTTTGCGTTGGCTCTGCCTAGCGGCTGGAGTTTGTTTTGTGAATAACACTTTTCCTTAAAGAAACTTTTGCATTGATGGAAGATTACTTTGCATGGAAGTTCCTGGCCAGTTTGAGAGTGGACACTATGGATGTCCGCAAAATATCTACATGCTCACACAAAGGATGTCTTTTATAAAGTTGACGGATTGAGTAAGTCATGGTATATACTTTTATACAGACTCTGAGTGAATTGACTCGATCATCCGGGGAACCAGGATGTTGGTTTTGTTTCTTTTTGTGTTGGCTCCGCCTAGCGGCTGGAGCTTGTTCTGTTTACAGGACACTAGAATGATTACGTCATCCGCTGAACTCATAACAGCTGGCTCAATGAACATTCGTTTGTCTATCCGTGAAACTGAACGGTTTTATATCAGCTGAAATTTGTTTTGTGGAGGAACACACCTTTAAAACAGTTCTGTGAATTAATCTACATGTTCCTCGTGTTCATTCTTCCTTTTGGCTGGGAGTTATTTTACAAAGTATTTTCTGTTATGTAATTTTGCTTCACAAATTTGTGAGGCAGAATTGTGCAATCCGATGGCAAAGCTGTCATGGGGGCTCGTGGGCATTCATGGACCTTTTGAGTTTAGAGGGATTGTCACTGGTTGGCGCTCTCGTGCACGGGGTTAATGCACATGTTTTTCTTTTTTCTGTTTGTTTTGTTCGGGGTTTGATTGTTGCACTAATGTGGACTGTGTTCTGTATAATTTTGTTTTTGACACACAATTTTTTTTTATTATATCAATATGTCAGTTGTTAAGATGAGTGTACTATCTCTCTCCACATGGAATGTGAATGGGTTGGGGCACCCCATAAAAAGAAGGAAGGTTATTACTTTTCTTAAACGTAAGAAATATGATACAGTGTTTCTTCAAGAAACACACCTTTCTCCGCAGGAAGTGGAAAAATTTGGAAAGATATGGGGTGGACATATTTTCTTTAGTGCTGGCTCAAGTATGAGCAGGGGAGTCATTATATTGGTAAATAAACATCTACAATTCAAATATCTCAAACAGACTATAGATAATTAGGAAGAGTCATTACTGTTTTAGCTGAAATTAAAGGGCAAAGGTTGAGTTTGGCTAATATTTACGCACCTAATGCTGATGATCAGGGCTTTTTTATAGATCTTGAAGGGATGCTGCAAACCGCTGGCACCCCTCAAGATATAATATTGGAAGGAGACTTTAATCTTTTGATGGATTCAGTCCTTGATCATAGTGAAGCAAATGTGTGTAAGCCACCTAGAGCAACACTGATGCTCCACAGGATGTGTAAAAATCTTGGTCTTACAGATATTTGGAGACTTTTGAACCCATCTGGTAGAGACTATACATTTTTTTCATCAGTCCATAAGATTTATTCTAGAATGGATTTTTTTTGGATATCCAAGTCCCTCATTTCATCTGTTGTGGATTGCTCAATTGGAAATATCTTAGTCTCAGATCTTGCCCTGGTAAGTTTAGAGGTGTTGCCACATATAGGACTCAAGATGGACTCAAGATGGCGCCGAGTATGGCTGCTGCGTTGCGAGCTCCGACACAACATGGTAGTGTTTTGTTAGTTTTGTTCACAATTCTTATGTTTTTTTGTCTTGGATGTTGTCTGCCTTATTGTCTACAACAGACAAACATTTTTGGACATTGGTTCAGCAATTTCACACCATAAACCGGACTTCAAATTCCTCAATGCTGACCCGCTGTTTACAAACACGCAAGCGGAGCCCTTTGTCTGGGCAACACGGCCGCGGAAACGCAGGAGGAAAAGGGGAAACAGAGCCGGCGTTCTCATCAGAGTAAGACGCCACGCAATTCGACCCCCGCTACCCAGTATTCTACTGGCAAATGTTCAGTCTCTGGATAACAAGCTCTGCGAGCTGAAAGCGTGGATCTCTTTCCAATGAGAGACGAGGGACTGCTGCATTATCTGCCTAACAGAAACTTGGATGTCTGCGGAGATTCCAGACTCGGCCATTGAACCCGCGGGGTTCTCCGTGCACCGAGCGGACAGAGCGAAAGACCTCTCAGGTAAAAGCAGAGGTGGTGGTGTATGTTTATGATCAACAAATCCTGGTGTGATCAGAGGAACGTACATTTTATCAAGTCTTTCTGCTCTCCTGATCTGGAATTTCTCATGCTTCTTTGTCGACCATTCTGGCTACCGAGGGAATTCACAGCGGTTATTATCACTGCTGTGTACATCCCCCCCACAAGCCGACACAGACTGGGCAATCAAGGAACTGTATGGGAGTATAAGTGAGCAGGAAACCGCGCACCCTGAGGCCGCGTTCATTGTGACCGGGGACTTTAATAAAGCCAGTTTCAAATCAGTCGCACCAAAATACCACCAGCACATTAGTTTCAACACACAAGGAGACCGGGTTTTTGACCATTGCTACTCTCCCTTCCGGGATGGCTACAAATCCCTCCCCCACCCACCATTTGGCAAATCGGACCACTCTTCCATTCTGCTTCTGCCCGCTTACAGGCAGAAACTGAAACAGGAAGCACCCACCCTCAGAACGATCCAGTGCTGGTCAGACCAATTAGACTTTATGCTGCAAGACTGTTTTGATCACGCGGACTGGGAGATGTTCCAGTCTGCCTCTGATGATGACATCGAGCTTTACGCTGATAGCGTAATGTGTTTCATCAAAAAGTAGTCCCGACCAGAACAACAAGGATCTATCCGAACCAGAAGCTATGGATAAATAGCGATGTTCGCGCAACACTTAACGTGCGGACCTCCGCTTTCAATTCCGGGAACGCGGAGGAGCATAAACAAGCCAGTTATGCCCTCCAAAAAAACAGAAACAGCAAAACGCCAGTACAGAAACAAGATTGAAGGACAGTTTAACACCATCAACTCTAGAAGCATGTGGCAGGGAATTAACATCATCACGGACCTTAAAGGGAATAAAAACTCCACCATGAACACCGCTGCCTCTCTCCCGGATGAGCTAAATACTTTTTATGCTCATTTTGAGGGAAATAACACCGCCCTCATGGAGAGAGCTCTCGTGGCCGAAGCTACAGAGGTTAGTTCACTCTCCGTCTCTGTAGCAGATGTAACCCGATCCTTCCGATGGGTGAATATCCACAAAGCTCATCAGAGTGTGCGCGAACCAGCTGGCTGGTATTTTTACAGACATTTTCAACCTTTCCCTCTCTTTGTCTGTAGTCCCCACATGCTTTAAAACATCCACCATTGTGCCTGTTCCAAAGCAATCAAAAATAACTTGCTTAAATGACAGGCATCCTGTTGCTCTGACCCCCATCATCAGCAAATGCTTTGAGAGACTAATCAGAGATTACATCTGCTCTGTGCTGCCTCTCTCTCTAGACCCATTGCAGTTTGCTTACCGCAACAACTGCTCCACTGATGATGCCATTGCATCTACACTACACACTGCTCTCTCCCACCTGGAAAAAAAGAACACTTATATGAGAATGCTGTTTGTAGACCTCAGCTCAGCATTCAACACCATAGTGCCCTCCAAGCTAGATGAGAAACTCCGGGCTCTGGGCTTAAACAGCTCGCTGTGCAGCTGGATCCTGGACTTCCTGTGAAGCAGACACCAGGTGGTTAGAATAGGCAGCAACATCTCATCACTGACCCTCAACACTGGAGCCCCACAGGGCTGTGTTCTCAGCCCACTCTTGTATTCCTTGTACACACATGACTGTGTGGCAACACATAGCTCCAATGCCATCATTAAGTTTGCTGATGACACAATGGTGGTAGGTCTGATCACTGACAATGATGAAACAGCCTACAGAGAGGAGGTGCACACTCTGACACACTGGTGTCAGGAGCACAACCTCTCCCTCAACGTTAGTAAGACAAAGGAGCTTGTGGTGGACTTCAGAAGAAAAGACAGAGAACACAGTCCCATCACCATCAATGGAGCACCAGTGGAGAGAGTCAGCAGCTTCAAGTTCCTGGGTGTCCACATCACTGACGAACTCACATGGTCCATCCACACTGAAGTCGTTGTGAAGAAGGCCCAATAGCGCCTCTTCTTCCTGAGACGGCTGAGGAAGTTTGGAATGAACCACCACATCCTCACACGGTTCTACACCTGCACTGTAGAGAGCATCCTGACTGGCTGCATCTCCGCCTGGTACAACAATAGCATAGCAAAGGGTGGTGCGAACTGCCAGACACATCATCGGAGGTGAGCTTCCCTCCCTCCAGGAAATATATACAAGGCGGTGTGTGAAAAAAGCTCGGAGGATCATCAGAGACTCCAGCCACCCGAGCCATGGGCTGTTCTTACTGCTACCATCAGGCAGGTGGTATCGCAGCATCAGGACCCGCACCAGCCGACTCCATGATAGCTTCTTCCCCCAAGCAATCAGACTTATGAACTCTTGATCTCCCACGATCAAAATACATCAGCACTGCACTTTATTACTCTTACTCTTATATCTCACTGTCATAAATTATATTATTATTATATTATATTCTCTCTTAATAACTTACTATCAACCGACAGCCTGAATGTCAATACAGTACAATACAACCTACTGTACATTCTATATATACTACTATATATACGTTTTTATTTTATTGAATAATATGTATCTATTTTGTGTGTATTGTATGCTGTACAGTGTATGTTATTATTTGTATATTGTTGTGTGTAATTATGTGTATATTAGACTTCAAATTGTGCTGTGTTAATTTGATGTTATTGTAAATTGGTATATGTCTCATCACTGTCACGACTGCTATGTTGATCGGAACTGCACCCAAGAATTTCACACACCATTGCACTTTTGTATATGGCTGTGTGACAATAAAAGTGATTTGATTCGATTTGATATAGAGAAAAAGAAATCATATAGTTGGCACCTTAATGTATCCCTTTTGCAAAATCCTGAATTCCAACAAATGTTAAAGATTGAAATCAATGTTTATATGGAGACCAATTGGTCCTCAGTATCCACTGTGGGCGTGGCTTGGGAGGCACTTAAGGGGCTGGATCATACAGTATGCCTCATTTAACAAAAAATCCAAAGCACGAGAACTTGTGGAGTTGGAAGGAAATATTAAAAATGTCGAAGCAGAGCTGATGCGCCGTTTGTCATCCGATGGCCTCAGAGAATTGACTCGATTGAAATACAGATATAATACTATTTTGTCACGGAAAGTGGAGTTTTGGTTATTCAGGGCAAGACAGTCATACTTTGAGTCGGGGGACAAAGCAGGAAAACTTTTGGCTAGATATATAAAGCAGAGAGAGTCTTTTTCTACCATTCCCTCAGTGAAATCTGCTGGTGGTGAAATATTTACATGGGCCGTTGATATTAATAATGCTTTTAAAGAATTCTACTTTGATCTCTATAGTTCCACGTCTTCATCTACTGATGAAGATATTAGAAACTTTGTGGAACCATTAGAACTCCCTAAACTGACGACTGAGCAAAAACATTCTCTTGATTCTGAGATAACCTTGGAGGAGCTTGACGAGGTAATAAGGCCTTACCTACAGGCAAGGCTCCGGGGCCTGATGGCTTTGCTGCTGAGTTTTTCAAATCTTATGCTACAGAACTGGCTCCACTTTTGCTAGAAGTTTATACTGAATCATTAAAGAATGGAAAGCTTCCGCCAACCATGACACAAGCCCGGATCAGTCTGATTCTTAAAAAGGACAAAGATCCAAGTGAGTGTAAAAGTTACCATCCAGTTTCCCTGATCCAGTTAGATGTAAAAATTTTATCAAAAATTCTGGCTAATCTGGCTGATCGAAGTAAAGTTATGACATCTCTTATACATATAGATCAGGTGGGGTTTATTCAGGGCCGCAGCTCTTCTGATAACTTTAGGCGTCTCATCAATATCATGTGGTAAGTAGCAAATGAACAATCTCCGATCGCTGCCACCTCACTTGACGCCAAAAAGATGTTTGATATGGTAGAATGGGATTCTCTTTTTAAGGTTTTGGAAATATACGGGTTCGGGAGTACGTTTATTGGATGGATTAAGTTACTTTATAGACACCCAGTAGCGACAGTACAAACAAATGGATTAATTTCAGATTCTTTTACTCTGGATAGGGGCACCCAGCAGGGTTGCCCTCTTTCCCTATTATTGTACTGTCTTGCCCTGGAACCATTAGCAGCCATGATAAGAAAGGAAGATGATTTTCCAGGGGTGGTGGCGGGAGGTGTGGCGCATAAGCTTCTGCTTTACGAAGATAATATTTTATTATTTGTCTCTGACCCCAGTAGATCTATGCCTTGCCTCCACAGAATTATTAACTCCTTTTCTAAATTTTCAGGATATAGAGTCAGTTGCTCTAAATCCAAAGCTTTGGCTCTGACAGCGTACTGTCCAGTAACAGCTTTCCAGCCGGGTGCTTTCCAGTGGCCCAAACAGGGCATTAAGTATTTGGGTATTTTATTTCCAGCAAATTTGTGTGATTTAGTTAGAGTTAATTTTGTCCCCTTAATAAAACGGTTTTCGAGTGTTGTGGGCAGGTGGGCTTCATTACATTCATCTATGATTGGGAAGGTTAATGTTATTAAAATGAATTGTATTCCAAAATTCAATTACTTACTGCAGTCTCTCCCTGTAGATGTCCCCCTCTCTTATTTCAAGCAATTTGATAGCATAGCAAAGTCCTTCATAAGCATCCCAGATTACATTTCAGTAAATTACATAAGCCGATTGAGAAAGGTGGGTTATTGAAAAGGAAATTCTTGCCACTATCTCGCCACTGCAAAGCTTTTTGATTAAACTAGCCAGAGAGGTTAAGTCGCACCCCGTTATCTCGCATTTGCACTCGATATGGACAAAAGTGTCCAGAGTGTTTAATTCTGATATTTATTTAAATGTAGCCTCGAGCATATGGCTGAACCCTAAACTATGTATTAATAAGTCTCCTTTCTGTTGGTCAGATTGGATTGTGAGGGGGGTTAGTACACTTGGTGACCTGTATGAGAGTGGAGTATTGAGACCTTTTGAAAATTTGGTTCAACATTTTGGCATTCCCAGATCTCAGTTTTATAAGTATTTACAGCTGCGCCACCTACTCTGCACTGTTTTTGGGAGTGGTATGCACCCCCCCCCAGTGCGGTAGATACTCTGGGAGTGGTGATTGTTGCTTTTGGGAAGGGTCATGAGGCATCAGTGTATTACTCCCTGCTAATTCAGGGGGACGGAACTTTGAATTCTCTCAAAAAATTATGGGAGAAAGATCGAAACTTGACATTGGAGGAGGGGGTGTAGGCTAGGATCCTAAAAAATGTCAAGTCTGCATCTAGAGATGCAAGGGTCCGTATGATGCAATTTAAGATTTTACATTGATTTTACTGGACCCCCTCCAGATTGTATAGACTTGGTCTTAAAGACACACCCACCTGCTGGCAATGTCAATCAGAAGTTGGAGACATAACTCATGTCTTTTGGGGGTGTGTTGAGATCCAGGAGTTCTGGTTGAAAGTTTAGAGTCTTATATGTGATGTATTGGGCACTCGGCTTTCACTTTGCCCCAGACTCTGTATTTTGGGCGATGGGGTGGTCATCGACGTTGAGAATCGGCACATAAAAAGTTGGGTCCTAACAAGCATCATGATCACCAGACAGGTTATTTTAAGGGGTTGGAGGTCGGTTGGAGTGCCCTCATTTCATGAGTGGTGCTCGGAGATGGGGAGGGTGGCGGCCTTTGAGGAAGGGATGTATAGAAGGCTGGGAAATCTGGGGTTATTTGATAGGAAATTTGATATTTGGCCTTTTTGGAAGGGTTTCGGGGAGGAGTAGTGGAGAGGGATCTTTGTGATTAACATTTTTATTAATGTTCAAAACAAAGAAAAGCAAAACATACATACAATGATTCAACATTAACTCCCACTACTTCCCCTCCCCAATCAAGAACCCCAAACGAACATCCCAGTGGTCTTACATAAGTACACACATATACAGAGAATAAAATAATATATATATATGTATATACACACATATACATATACACATACACATACATACACATATACATACACACATACATACATGCATAGACACACACACACACACACACACACACACACATATATATATATATATATATATATATATATATATATATACACATACAGACATACATACATACACATACACCTACAATAAACATACAACTCTAAACTATACTTCTCTCTCCACAGACCCACTGCGAGAGCCCCCCAAAAACATCAAATATCTACCCAATTTCCCAATAAAAGAATCCCATATCCCCAGCCTTCTACATGATACATCATCGAAGGCTGCCACCATTCCCATCTCCCACCAACTTTCAACCCCTTAAAACAATCTGCCTGCCTATCATCGCACTGGTGAGGACCCAATTGTTTATGTATTTGTCACCTACATCGATGACCGCCCCATCACCCAAAACACAGAGTCTGTGGCAAAACAAAATCCGAATGCCCAACACGTCACACAGAACACTCTGTACCTTCAACCAAAATTCCTGAATCTCAGCACACCACCAAAAAACATGGGCCATGTCTCCTTCCTCTGATTGGCATCGCCAGCAGGTGGGTGTATCTTTAAGACAGAGCCTATACAATTTAGAGGGGGTCCAATAGAACCAATGTAAAATCTTGAATTGTATAAGGCGCACCCTAGCATCTCTCAATGCAGTTTTTATGTTTTTTAAAATCCTAGCCAATTCTCTCTCCTCCAATTGCAGGTTTAAATCTTTCTCCCATAATCTCTTGAGAGTGGTTGAGACTCCGTCCCCCAGACTCTGAATTAATAAGGTGTTGGGCCTCATGTATTCAGATAGAAGACAAAGGCAGGCCTAACAGTCAAAAACATTCCTCAAGCCCCCTCCTTCTAAGTCGTAAATTTTACTGACAAAAATAGCGCCAAAATCAAACAAAGGGAGTCCAAAACAGACTACAGATCCGTGAAGCCTTGCCCACTAAAGGATCAAGCACTCAACTCCTATTGGATGAGGCACACAACAGAACGTCCGTCAAACATGACATCATCAGGACTTCAAATAATTCTGAAATGCTTCCAAAGTTGCTTCCAGCGACTTTGTTCACCGAATACGGACGTAGCTTTTTGCTGCTCTCCGGTGCAACCTCGTGGCATAAGGAAGTAATGTCCGACTTGAAACTGTAGCCATACAATCTCCATCTCGCTGGACGAGTTGAGATTACTCTGTGTTCAACCGAACACTCTAACGGATCCGAAGGAGACCGCCGAGCAATTCGCATCTTCATCCGTTGGCCTACAGAAGTGAAGAGATTAAAGATTTCTCTTCCATCTTCAATCAAGTCGACATTTCTGAGTTCTCCGCCAGCCCACCGAGAATCAACAGCTGTACCGCCCGCCGACAGCGCGAGGAAACGGCCCCCGTCATCACCCGAGCCTCAAGGAACCGGGTCAAAGTTAAAGGACGGAGGAAAACACATTCTACCTGTGTCCTCATGCGATTCAAGTAAGAGGTTTACGTCTGGGCAGAGATAGAATATTATAGTGTGTTATTCTTGTGTTTCAAGGTTTTTGCTTGTACAGTTTACGGACCGCCATGTCCGCTAATTATTAATACCCAGGGTATTAATTATCACGAATTTGTTTTGCTGTATTGTGGTCCAACCAAATTGGATTGTTGTGCATTTTCGCCATCGCGGGTGAGACAGCGACTGAGTTCATCCATTAGAGTCAAATAACACAGGACTTTTACGAGCCCCGCTCGTAAAACCGCGTCTCTGAGTGATGAACACGGCTGCTTTATCTCCAGCTATCGCGAAATCAGCTTTCGGGCTGTCACTTAATAATCTCTCTCTCTCTCTCTCTCTCTCTCTCACTAACCACACTGACACACACACACACACACACTGTCACACACACACCTTATTTGTTATAGGATTATTTTAGTTTCCATATCTAATCATATCACTGTTTAGTTTGTAGTTGTAAGTCGGAAGTTTATTGACTGCATTGTATTAATTATTAATTGATGTTACTGCATAAATAAACTTTGTTTATATTACAAAGAGAAGTGTTTTGGTTTGTTTTGCATACGCCTGTGTCATGCTGACGGGATGTCAGTGCTCGGATTCAAACCTTCATTCATTGTTTTTTTTCCCGAAAATCGATATTCTTCGGATGTCGATTTTCCTAAGAAAATAATCTAACATTGAGACTGTTTTAATATTCGGTTATTAGTCCCTGATTCCAGGGTGGTGCCCCGTCAATGTTAATCCTTATTAATATTCTATTGATTTTTGATAATTGATAATTATCTTTGATTGAATTTGAATGATCAATAAGCTAGTGTTAATTTTAATGTTTCATCGACGTTAACAATTAACGATTATCTTTGATAACTGTTGATTTAAAGGATTAAAAAAAGCTAACATTGATTCTCATCAATGTTCTATTGATTTTAATAATTAATAATTATCTTTGATAATTATTAATTATTGCTAATAACCAAACTTGCTCCTAAACGTAGCACACTACATTTGCTGGAGTCCCATACGAGGTTTTAATGAGTTAGATACAATTAATTAATTTAAATATTGATTAATAACTACAGAAATAATTATTAATTATTTCTGATAGTAACACTGATCTAAACAACCAGTAAAGCCCTACAAAGGAGTAATACACTAATGTCTCATGGCCCTTTCCAAAAGCAGAAATCACCTCTCCTAGAGTATCTGCTGCTTTAGGGGGGTGTATGCTATTCCCAAAAATAGTACAGAGCAAATGGCGTAACTGAAGATACCTAAAAAACTGAGATCTGGGGATCCCAAAATATTGAACCAGATTTTCAAAGGATCTCATCACACCGCTCTCATAAAGATCATCGAGTGAATTAACCCCCCTCGCAATCCACTCTGAGCAACAAAAAGTGGACTTATTAATGCATAGTTTTGGGTTTAGCCATAGGCTTGAGGCAACATTTAGATAAATATCTGAATTAAACACTCTGGACACATTCGTCCATACTGAGTGTAAATGTGAAATAATGGGGTGTGATTTAACTTCTCTGTTTAGTTTGATGGAAAGGCTTTGCAATGGCAAAATAGGGGCAAGAAGCTCTTGTTCAATGCAGAACCAGGGAGGGGCTCTTTCAGGTGGAAGCGACCAATGAGCCAAATGTCTGAGACTGAATGCATAATAATAAAACAAAATCTTGTGTAGGCCTAGCCCACCTTTGTCAATTGGCCTATGTAATTTATTGAAATGTAGTCTGGGGCACTTACCACTTCAAATGAAAGACTTCGCTATGCTATCAAATTGCTTGAAATAAGAGAGGGGGACATCTACCGGGAGAGACTGTAGCAAGTAGTTAAATTTTGGAATACAGTTCATTTTAATAACATTAACCTTCTCAATCTTTGATAAATGTAATGAAGCCCACCTGTCTATATCGCTCAAAAACCGTTTTATTAAAGGGTCAAAATTAACTCTGGCTAAAGCCAGATTTGTTGGGAATAATATGCCCAAATACTTAATGCCCTGTTTGGGCCACTGGAAGGCGCCTGGCTGGAAGGCCGTTACTGGACAGCACGCTGTCAAAGCCAAAGCTTCGGATTTAGACCAGTTCACTTTGTATCCTGAGAACTTGGAAAAGGAATTAATAATTCTGTGGAGGCAAGGCATAGATCTAGTGGGGTCAGAGACGAATAATAAAATATCATCTGCATAAAGTAGAAGCTTATGTGCAACGCCTCCCGCCGTCACCCCTGGAAAATCAACTTCCTTTCTTATCGCGGCTGTTAATGGTTCCAGGGCAAGACTGAACAATAATGGGGAAATTGGGCTACCCTGACGGGTGCCCCTATCATGAGTAAAATAATCGGAAATTAATCCATTTGTTTGTACCGCTGCTACAGGGTATCTATAAAGTAACTTGATCCAACCAATAAATGTACTCCCGAACCCATACATTTCCAAAATCTTAAAAAGATAATCCCATTCTACCATATCAAACACCTTTTCGGCATCAAGTGAGATGGCAGCGACCGGAGTCTGATCATTCGCCACTGACCACATGATATTGATGAAACGCCTAATATTATCAGAAGAGCTACAACCCTGAATAAACCCCACCTGAATAAACCCCAAGAGATGTCATAACTTTACTTAATTGGTTAGCCAAAATTTTAACCAACATTTTTACATCTAGCTGGATCAGGGAAATTGGACGGTAACTTTTACACTCGCTTGGATCTTTGTCCTTTTTAAGAATCAGACTGATTCGGGCTTGTGTCATGGTTGGCGGAAGATTTCCTTTCTTTAATGATTCAGTATAAACTTCTAACAAAAGTGGAGCCAGTTCTGTAGCATAAGATCTAAAAAATTCAGCGGCAAAACCATCTGGCCCCGGAGCCTTGCCTGTAGGTAAGGACTTAATTACCTCGTCAAGTTCCTCCAGGGTTATCTCAGAATCGAGAGAGTTTTTTGCTCATTCGTCAGTTTAGGGAGTTCTAATGGTTCCACAAATTTTCTAATATCTTCATCAGTAGACGAAGACGTGGAACTATATAGATCAAGATAGAATTCTTTAAAGGCATTATTAATATCAATGGCTGAGGTAAATATTTCACCACCAGCAGATTTCGCTGAGGGAATGGTAGAAAAAGACTCTCTCTGCTTTATATATCTAGCCAAAAGCTTCCCTGCTTTGTCCCCTGACTCAAAGTATAACTGTCTTGCCCTGAACAACCAAAACTCCACTTTCCGCAGCAAAATAGTATTATATCTGTATTTCAATAGGGTCAATTCTCTGAGACCATCAGACGACATTCGGCGCTTCAGCTCTGCCTTGGCAACTCCACAAGTTCTCGTGCTTTGGAATTTTTAGTGAATGAGGCATACTGTATGATCCGACCCCTAAGAACTGCCTTAAGTGCCTCCCAAGCCACACCCACAGAGGATACTGAGGACCAGTTGGTCTCCATATAAACATTGATTTCAGTCTTTAACATTTGTTGGAAATAAGGATTTTGCAAAAGGTTTACATTAAAGTGCCAACTATATGATTTCTATTTCTCTGTATGTGGCAACATCTCTAAACTCACCAGGGCGTGATCTGAGACTAAGATATTTCCAATTGAGCAATCAACAACATATGAAATGAGGGACTTAGATATAAAAAAAATCTATTCTAGAGTAAATCTTATGAACTGATGAAAAAATGTATAATCCCTACCAGATGGGTTCAAAGGTTGCCAGATATCTACAAGACCAATATTTTTACAGCTCTTGTGAAGCATCAGTGTTGCTCTAGGGGGTTTACACACTTTTGCTTCACTATGATCAAGGACTGAGTCCATCAAAAGATTAAAGTCTCCTCCCAGTATTATGTCAGGGAGATGCTTCTGCACAAATTTTGTGAGGCACAATTACATAACAGAAAATACTTTGTAAAACAGACCCCAGCCAACAGGCAGAATAACAGAAAAAACATGTAGATTCATTTACAGAACTGTCTCGAAGGTGTGTTCCTCCACAAAATAAACTCCAGCTGATATAAAGCCATTCAGTTTCCTCGGACAGACAAACAATTGTTCAGTGAGCTGGCTGTTATGAGTGAAGCAGATGAGGTAATCATTCTACTAGGAGGCATAAGCACAAAGAACAAACATATTTAACCACAACTGTCCCGAAGTAGTGTAATTCCACAAAACAAGCTCCAGCCACTAGGCAGAGCCAGCACGAAAAACAAAACCGGCATCCTGGTTCTTCGGATGATCAAGAGCCAAACTAACTCGGAGGCCACGCAAAAAAAAAAAAAAAAAAACACCATAACTTACTCAGCCTGTCAACTTTATAAAAGATGTCCTTTATGTGAGCATGTTGATATTTTGCGGTCATCCGAAGTGTCCATTCTCGATCTGGCAGGGAACTTCAGTGTAAAAAAAAATCTTCCGTCAATGCAAAAGTTTCTTGGAGTCATGCCATAAAACAAACTCCAGCCGCTAGGCGGAGTCAACGCAAAAAGAAACAAACATGGCACCCAGCTTCCTCAGATAATAGAGTACCTGAACCACGAGTCAGTCCACTAATATAAGAAACATCAAATGGCTTACTCGAATGTATTTATAAAGGAGAGTGCCTGTTTTGGACAAGTAAATACTTTGCGACCATTCTTTGTTTCTATTCTCAGTTTGGCCGGGATCATCAATGCAAGGGTGATCTTCTGTTGGTGTAAGAGTTTCTTACATTCCTTGAACCGATCGCATTTCTCTCTTGTCGAATTCACAAAGTCCGGGAACAAGAAAATATTATGGTTCTTCCAAGAAAGCTTCCCTTTACACCTCTCCTGGCGTAACACGAGATCTTTATCGGATGATTTCAGAAATTTGGCCAGAATGGATTGAGGCCTATCTCCCTCAGCAGTTCTGCGAGCCGGGACTCTGTGAGCTCGCTCGATTTCCAGTTTATGGCCTGTTATGTCGAGCAGACTCGGGAAAAGCTTGTCCAGGAATTTCACCATATCTCTGCCCTTTTCATGCTCAGGAATTCCAACAATTCGTATGTTATTCCTTCGGCTCATATTTTCGAAATATTCCAGTTTATTAGCGAATAATTCCCTTTCTGATGACTCAAGATTATCGATTCGTTTTTCAACTTCTGTCACTCTTGTAAACAACTCAACAGAATTTTGTTTCCATCGCCATAATCGATCGACGTATTACAGCGAGATCCTCCAAGTCAGCAAGAACCTTCATCAACATCACTGACATGTTGGATAACTGACGCTGAATATCTTCTCCCGACGTGCCATCCAAATCGAGTCCCCAGCTCGCAGTCCCGTCAGAGGCCTCAGCTTGAACATGTAAGTGTCTTTTAATGTCTTCAGAGTCTGTGAATTTTGACTTCTTTGCCATGTTTACCTCAATGAGCAAGTATGTAACTGGGTGTATCGAATCTCACCGGATCACAACATGAAAATAATTTTAAAAACTAGCAAAGTTCGCAGAGCTCGTGTCTCACACGTCTGTCTCTCGCATGGCGTCACGTGAACCCTCTTGGAGAGGGATCTTTAGTTTTAAATATGTGTGTGCAATTTTATTGTTTTGTTTTTTGTTTTTTTTAATATGCTTTTTATTTATTTATTTATTGTGTGTGCGTGTTTTATTTATTTATTTATTATAATTTTTTTTTATATTTATGACCACTGGGGTGAGTGTTTGTGTTGGGTGGGGGTGTTCAGGGGGAAGGGTTTAATTGTACATAATTTGATTCCGCATTTTCAGCGATGTTTATTTAATTTGTTGAATGGAATCAATAAAAATTGTTAATATCAAAAGAATGGAATTCAGGGAATAATGAAATAATTTATGTTTACGTCTGATCACTCTGTGGCCAACGCTGAGTAGATGTGATATATCTGTTAACTTTTTAGACTAATATTATTCTCATGGCCATTGAAAATAATGTCACAAATATGTTGAAATATTGTTTGAACAGGTAGCTTGGATCTTAAGAATCAAGGGATGAGTTATTTATAAAAATATACCACAGTCAACTTCTCTTCGATTACAAACAAAACTTTATTGACTAATCTACAACATAAACTAAACTAACACAGACAAAACATGAACACAGGTTAATGAATGAGAATTTTGACAGAGAATGAATGTAAATGGTCTATAACAGGAAAAATGTATATGGAGTCTATAAGACCAGGCCTTGAACCATCAATACTTTATTATATATGCCATGATTTGATGATCGGGTTACTCTGATGGAATAAAGCACCAGATTTCAGCGAAAGTCTGGAGGTTTGCACTTGTATAAATTGTGTTGCGTTGCTTGCCGTGTGAAGTCCTTTGAAGTCCTTTGGCTTGGTTCAGTTCAAGGAGGCCTTTGTTTGGTTCAACGGTCTTGAAGCTCTGATGAAGAATGTGGAGTCGCCGGATGGATGATGAAATGTGATAACTCCTCGGAACTCTGAGTTCTGAAGATAGAGAGGTAGGAGACGAGCAAGAGAGCGCAGAAGAGAGACAAAAGGTGGTCAGGCATGACCTTTTAATCCTTTCTGTTCAGTCCAACCCAAAAATGAATATTACCCAATCAGAAGTGTCTTTACTATGTTACATGGTCAACTATCTCCCTCCTTCTTAAAGGTGATTTACATTCCATTGTGTGAAGATTACCTCAGTTTCCCGCTCAAAAAAGTACGTTTTAATCATGAATTTCATAACAGAACTATTGCTGCAACTAACCCATAAATACTTCACACCATCATTCTGGAATTTCATAGACAATAAATTACATATCAAACACTTGTACTTTCTTATTAAATTACTGTTAAAATTCAGTTATAATGCAGAATAAAGAGTCCTAATATTTAGTGTGTTAGTGTTAAACATAGATAATACATTACACGTTATGATAAACATAGCTGAATTTGTTCATTTTTGGTATAGAAAAATAGACTGCATTGTGCAGTGTAGAATGATAATAAAATAAGTCTTGTGATTGTGTCAAGGTTCATCTGTATGAACATGCATGTACTGTATATGCATGTCAAGTCATTTTTATTTGTATAGCGCTTTTTACAACAAACATCGTTTCAAAGCAGCTATACAGAAAATCATGCTTTAACAGAAAATGAAACTGAATATCTATAAAGTCATTGTGTAGTTTGATTAAATATGATTGTAAATTGTGTATAAAAATAAATAATTACATAATAATTGTATTTAGAACCCCAGTGAGAAAGCAGAAGGTGACTGTGGCAAGGAACACAAAACTCCATATGATGTTGGTTAATGGAGAAAAATAACCTTGGGAGAAACCAGGCTCACTGTGGGGGCCAGTTCCCCTCTTGCTAAACAGCATGAATATAATGCCAATATTAGTTATTTATGTGCACTGCAATTCATGATTTAAAATTTGTAATTAAGTAAGTGTTAAGGTCCAGTGTTTAAACAAAGATTTTGTATGAACTGTGAGGTTAATGACTAATGTCTTTGAAGTCCATCTTGGATTAATTGCAGAAGTTCACATAGATGCATTGTCCTTTGTTAGTTGGCTGATGAAGGTTTTTGTTGGCAATTAATTGATAGTCTATGCATTCCATTTCAAGAGTGTAGTCCATCAATAGACAAAGGTGATGCAGGCAGAGATTAATGAGGTGCATCGCAGTTCAACCGGCAGGTCATTTCGGTGATGTTTGTGAGGTCCATCCTATGTCCAAGGTTCAGGCAGTGGCATATGAAGTATCCAATGTCTTACAGTTGAAGTTGGCATCAGTTCATCCTCTGAAGTCCATCGTAAAAGGCTGAAGTGATGTCTGGCTAGTGGAGTCTGACACCAAGCAGGAACAGAGTTGGATCTGTCCGCTCTGGTAACCTATGGATTTGAATCCCGGGGTTGAGATAGGGAAACAAATAGAACAATATTAGCATAGATGCCATTCAATTTATTGCAGAGTTATAGATTATAAGAAATGTTTCTGATATTTTTTCTGGTTCCGGCAGACCTAACTAAAGCAGCCTAATTGTGAGTTGATGGATAAATTAGGTGTATGCCTGGCTAAATAGATGAGTCTTTAGTCTAGACTTTCACTGAGTGAGTGTGTCTGCATCCCAAACAGTGTTAGGGAGACTATTCTATAGTTTAGGAGACAAATAGGAAAAGGATCTACCTCCTTTTGTGGATTTTGATATTCTAGGATCTATATTCAAGACAGAATTTTGTGATCGTAATGAACATGATGGAATATAGCAAGACAGAAGGTCACTTAAGCACTGTGGAGATAGACCATTCAAAGCTTTGTATGTAGTTAACAGAATTTTAAAATTAATACGAAATTTAACAGGTAGCCAATGTAACGATGATAAAATGGGACTAATATGATAATTTTTCTTGGTTCTAGTCAGCAGTCTGGCAGCTGCATTTTAAACCAATTGAAGTTTATTTATTGAACTTGCAGTACATCTTCCTAGTAATGTATTACAGTAATCTAGTCTTGAGGTCATGAACGCATGAATTAGTTTTTTGGCATCAGCAACAGAGAGAATGTGTCGTAATTTAGCAATATTTCTGAGGTGGAAGAATGCTGTTCTACAAACACTGGAAATTTGATTTTCAAAGGACAGATTGGTATCAGATATAACACCTAAATTCTTCGCTGTAGAAAACGACGTAACATATATCCATTGAGAGTGAAACTGTATTTTAGTGGCTTATTTTTAGAGGTTTTTGGTCCAATAATTAGTACCTCTGTTTTGTCGGAATTGAGTAGAAAGAAATTTCTGGTCATTGAATCTTTGATTTCATTGATACACACTGCTAATTTGGAGAATTGTGAAATTTCGTTATAAATATAAAGTTGGGTATCATCGGCATAAGAGTGAAAACGTATTCCACGATTCCTGATAATATCTCCCAGGGGAAGCATATATAAGGAAAAAAGCAGAGGCCCTAAAACTGATCCCTGTGGCACTCCATACTTAACTTTTGTTTGATGTGACAATTCCTCATTTACACATACAGAGTGGTAGTGGTCTGATAAATTGGTCCGAAACCATGCTAATGCAAGTCAAGTCAAGTCATGTTCGGATAAACCACTTTGTCTGCTTCCTGACCTGGGCCCCAGTTAGTCAAATACTATTACTATTAAGACTATGAGCCAAATTACTAGAGAGGAGAGTGGAACCTTCCCTGGAGGGATGGAGTCTGTCTCTCTTTAGCAGGTCAGTTCTACCCCAAAAACTCTTCCAAATTGTCTATAAATTCTGTGCTATTCTCCAGACACCACTCAGACATCCAGCCATTCAGTGACACTAATCTACTATAAACCTCATCACCACAATGAGCAGGGAGGGGGCCAGAGTATATTACATTGTCTGACATCATTTTTGCAAGTTCACACACCTCTTTAACATTATCTTTAGTGATCTCCGACTGGCAAAGCCGGACATCGTTAGTGCCGACATGAATAACAATTTTAGAAAATCTACGTTTAGCATTTCCCATCACTTGTAAATTGTATCTGATGTCAGACTCTCAAGCTCTGGAATTTATCAATAGTGGCTGGAGTCTCTATTTCCACGTTCCTTACAATAGAAACACCAATACTAAGGCTCTTTCAACATGATTCTCAGTAAGTGCATTACTGAGTGGGGAGAATCGATTGGAAACCCTAACAGGAATGGGAGAGTGGTGTCACTTTGCTGAGCGAGTATGCTGCCGAGACATCACCCAAACACCCTGCTGCTGGGGCTCTACAGCCGAAACCAAAGTGTGTGTTGCTCGCTGTTCTACCCGCATCCAAAACCGTATCTGCCAGCTTCTCTTTCTCACTGACCTCCACTAGCATTCGGATGCCTGTCTCCAACTCCTTAACCTTCTCTGTTAGCCTGACTAATTCCTTACATTTATCACATGTAAATCCCTGACAGACATCATCCCCATCCCAAAGAAACCAAAAATCACAGGACTTAATGACTACAGACCTGTTGCCCTGACGTCTGTGGTCATGAAATCATTTGAGAGACTGGTGTTAGCCCACCTGAAGAACATCACTTTCTAGATCCCCTTCAATTTGCTTATCAAGCAAACAGGTCTGTGGATGATGCAGTCAACATGGGATTGCATCATATCCTGCAACATCTGGACAGACCAGGGACATATGCAAGAATCCTTTTTGTGGACTTCAGTTCGGCTTTCAACACCATCATCCCAGCTACACTCCAGAATAAATTACACCAACTCTCTGTTCCCATGTCTATCTGTCAGTGGATTACCAGCTTTCTGACAGACAGGCAGCAGCTTGTGAGACAGGGGAAACTCACTTCCAGCACCTGTACAATCAGCACTGGTGCCCCCCAGGGATGTGTGCTCTCCCCACTACTCTTCTCCTTCTACACTAATGACTGCATCGCCAAGGTCCCCTCTGTCAAGCTCCTGAAGTTTGCAGATGACACCACTGTCATCTGCCTCATCCGAGATGACATTGAGTCTGCATACAGAAGGGAGGTTAAACAGCTGGCTGTCTGGTGCAGTCAAAACAACCTTGAGCTGAACACGCTCAAAACGGTGGAGATGATTGTGGACTTTAGGAGGAACACCCCAACACTGACCCCCCTCACCATTCTAAACAGCACTGTGGCAGCAGTGGAGTCATTCAGGTTCCTGGGCACTACCATCTCACAGGACCTGAAGTGGGAGACCCACATTGACTCCACTGTGAAAGAGGCCCAGCAGAGGTTGTACTTCCTTCGCCAGCTGAGGAAATTCAACCTGCCACAGGCGCTGCTTATCCAGTTCTACTCAGCAGTCATTGAGTCTGTCCTCTGCACTTCAATAACTGTCTGATTTGGTTCAGCTACGAAATCAGACATCAGAAGCCTACAAAGGACAGTTCGGACTGCTGAGAGGATTATTGGTTGCACCCTGCCCCCCCTTCAAGAACTATACACTTCTAGAGTGAGGAAAAAGGCTGGGAAAATCACTCTGGACCCCACTCACCCTGCCCACTACCTTTTTGAACTGTTGCCTTCTGGCCAACGCTTCAGAGCTCTGAGCACCAGAACCATCAGGCACAGGAACAGTTTTATCCCTCAGGTTATCCATCTCATCTCATGAACAGATAAATTGCCCCATTGAGCAATAACTATGTGCAATACACAGTTTAGTCTTTCTTATATTTATCCAAATATCTAACCTCTTCTGCCATTTCACGTGATGCCGGGGGTGAGAGGGAAAACCAGAGGGGACAGTGTGACATCTCGCTCGAAGCGAACAGATCCACCTCCACTCTGCCGAACCTTCTCCAGATTCGTTCCACAATCTGAGGATGTAATGTCTCCGGGCATCAAGCCCTGTCTGAACAGGATATCCAACCCCAAATTCAACCGGCATGGAACATGCACATACTTGTAGAGACAGCACATTGTCCCGTGCCCACAAAAGAATGTGCCATGCCAGCCTCAGCATGGCATGAGGGTGCACTCCTCCCTGGCGATTGATATAAAACACCACTGTCCTGTTGTCCGACCAGATAAGGACATGGCTACCCTGAATATCTGGGAGGAAACATTTTAATGCCAGCAGCACCATGAACATCTCCAGACAGTTTATGTGCCAATATTGCCGCTGGCTCTTCCAAACCCCGTAGGCTGCATGACCCTTGTATACAGTGCCCCAATCCATGGAGGAGGCGTCTGTCATTATAACTTTGCGGCGACACACCTGTCCCAACGGAACTCCTGACATTATAAGGTGAGTCGGTTTCCATGGTAGAGTGTTCCAATAGCACCCACACGTCACTTTGAACAGATGGTACGCATGCATCAGTGGTTGAAGTCCCTTTGTGGAATTCATCCAGCACTGAAAAGGTCTCACAAGCAACATGCCTAGGGGAATGACAGCGGAAGCTGCAATCATGAGCCCCAAAAGCCTGTGAAATATTCTCGCAGGGAGAACGTGTCCCATTTTGAACACCACTTGATACCGGCGGAATGACAGAACGTGAGCTGGAGACAGGTGCGCCTACATCTAGCTCCACCCCTAGAAACAGATTCTGTTGCCTTAGCAACAGAACACTCTTGTCTAGGTTTACACACAGCTCTAGATTGCTCAAATGGCTGATAATGACATCTCAATGTTGTGCAGCCAAAGTCTCCAAGTGGGCTAGCACCAGCCAATCATCGAGATAATTCAAAACGTGGAAGCCCTGAAGCATCAAAGGTGTCAAAGCTGCATCCATGCATTTTGTGTAAGTGCATGGTGCTAGTGCAAGTCCGAATGGAAGGATGCAAAATTGATAAGCTTTGCCAGCGAAAGCAAATCTGAGAAAGCACCCATGCTTCAGCCCAATCTGAATATGGAAATAAGCAAATTTATTCAAATCTATTGTCACAAACCATTCCCCCGGCTGCACCTGTGACATTAATTTGCTGAAGTGACATTCTATTAGCTTGGAATTCAAGCATCTCAAATCCAGAATGGGATGCAAGCTGCCGTCTTTTTTCAGGACCAGAAAAAATGGCTGTAAAAGCCACACTCTCTCTGAGAAGGAGGAATCTCCTATATTGCCCCTTTTTCGAAGAGAGAGTGAATTTCCCTACTCAAAAACGGGGCTTCTCTAACAGAAACTTCTGTCGGAACAACCACGTTGAACACCAGCGGAGTTCACCTGAGTTGAATTATATAACCATAACCATGCTTTATCATTCAAAGTACTTCGAAATGCTGACAGACTGGCAGACAGAGGGATTAATGCATGGTTTTGCCTGCAGTGTGACCTGGAACCACTAGATGGCACGCTTGGCTTATTTTTGGCAACTGCCCCCAAACCAGTGGCACAGCGAAGGGAAACCTTTGCTCCTTTAATACTGAGGCTGGTTGAGGGGAATTTGATTATGTTTTTGCATTTAATGTACTGCATAAAGGATGAGCGCCCTGAGGTGCCTTTGCAGTAGAGACACCAACAGAATAAACCTTTTCCCTGGTATTCGAACAGGGAAAATGTATGAACATTGAGGGAAATGTTTATTTGGGATTTCTGAAATCGGACTTAAGATGGCGCCGTGTATGGCTGCTGCGTTGCGACACAACATGGTAGTGTTTTGTTTACAGTTCTTATGTTTTTTGTCTTGGATGTTGTCTGCCTTATTGTCTATGACAGACAATGCCGACCCGCTGTTTACAAACACACCAGCGGAGCCCTTTGTCTGGGCTGCCCGGCCGCGGAAACGCAGGAGGAAACGGGGAAATAGAGACGGCGTTCTCATCAGAGTAAGACGCCGCGCAAATCGACCCCCGCTACCCAGTATTCTACTGGCAAATGTTCAGTCTCTGGATAACAAGCTCTGCGAGCTGAAAGCACAGATCTCTTTCCAATGAGAGATGAGGGACTGCTGCATTATCTGCCTTACAGAAACTTGGATGTCTGCGGAGATTCCAGACTCAGCCATTGAACCCGCGGGGTTCTCCGTGCACCGAGCGGACAGAGCAAAAGATCTCTCAGGTAAAAGCAGAGGTGGTGGTGTATGTTTTATGATCAACAAATCCTGGTGTGATTAGAGGAATGTACATTGTATCAAGTTTTTCTGCTCTCCTGATCTGGAATTTCTCATGCTTCTGTGTTGACCATTCTGGCTATCGAGGGAATCAAAGCGGTCATTATCACTGCTGTGTACATCCCGCCACAAGCCGACACAGACCGGGCACTCAAGGAACTGTACGGGATTATAAACAAACAGGAAACCGTGCACCCTGAGGCCGCGTTCATTGTGGCCGGGGACTTTAATAAAGCCAGTTTCAAATCAGTCGCACCAAAATACCACCAACACATCAGTTTCAACACACGAGGGGACCGGGTTTTGGACCATTGCTACTCTCCCTTCCAGGATGGCTACAAATCCCTCCCCCGCCCACCATCTGGCAAATCGGACCACTCTTCCATTCTGCTTCTGCCCGCTTACAGGCAGAAACTGAAACAGGAAGCACCCACCCTCAGAACGATCCAGTGCTGGTCGGACCAGTCAGACTCTATGCTACAAGACTGTTTTGATCACACGGACTGGGAGATGTTCCGGTCTGCCTCTGATGATGACATCAA
Source organism: Myxocyprinus asiaticus (assembly GCF_019703515.2). NCBI lineage: Eukaryota > Metazoa > Chordata > Actinopteri > Cypriniformes > Catostomidae > Myxocyprinus > Myxocyprinus asiaticus. The sequence goes on along the minus strand of NC_059354.1, from coordinate 562,501 downwards.
GCTTTACGCTGATAGCGTAACGTGTTTTATCAGAAAATGCGTAGAGGACGTCGTTCCGACCAAAACAATACGGATCTATCCGAACCAGAAGCTATGGATTAATAGTGATGTTCGCGCGGCTCTTGATGCGCAGACCTCTGCTTTTAATTCCGGGAACGCAGAGGAGCATAAACAAGCCAGTTATGCCCTCCGAAAAACTATAAGAACAGCAAAACATCAGTACAGGAAAAGGATTGAAGGACAGTTTAACACCACCAACTCTAGAAGCATGTGGCAGGGAATTAACATCATCACGGACTTTAAAGGGAATAAAAACTCCACCATGAATACCGCTGCCTCTCTCCCGGATGAGCGTAATACTTTTTATGCTCATTTTGAGGGAAATAACACCACCCTCATGGAGAGAGCTCTCGCGGCCGAAGCTACAGAGGTTAGTTCACTTTCCATCTCTGTAGCGGATGTAAACCGATCCTTCCGATGGGTGAATATCTGCAAAGCCGCGGGTCCAGACGGCATTCCGGGCCGTGTCATCAGAGTGTGCGTGAACCAACTGGCTGGTGTTTTTACAGACGTTTTCAACCTTTCCCTCTCTTTGTCTGTAGTCCCCACATGCATCAAAACATCCACTATTGTGCCTGTTCCAAAGCAATCCAAAATCACTTGCTTAAATGACTGGTGTCCTGTTGCTCTGACCCCCGTCATCAGCAAATGCTTTGAGAGACTAATCAGAGATTACATCTGCTCTGTGCTGCCTCTCTCTCTAGACCCATTGCAGTTTGCTTACCGCAACAACTGCTCCACTGATGATGCCATTGCATCTACAATACACACTGCTCTCTCCCACCTGAAAAAAAAGAACACCTATGTGAGAATGTTGTTTGTAGACTACAGCTCAGCATTCAACACCAAAGTGCCCTCCAACCTTGATGTGAAACTCCGGGCTCTGGGCTTAAACAGCTCACTGTGCAGCTGGATCCTGGACTTCCTGTCAAGCAGACGCCAGGTGGTTAGAATAGGCAGCAACATCTCCTCATCACTGACCCTCAACACTGGAGCCCCGCAGGGCTGTGTTCTCAGCCCGCTCTTGTATTCTCTGTACACACATGACTGTGTGGCAACACATAGCTCCAATGCCATCATTAAGTTTGCTGATGACACGACGGTGGTAGGTCTGATCACTGACAATGATGAAACAGCCTAAAGAGAAGAGGTGCACACTCTGACACACTGGTGTCAGGAGCACAACCTCTCCCTCAATGTCAGTAAGACAAAGGAGCTTGTGGTGGACTTCAGAAGAAAAGACAGAGAACACAGTCCCATAACCATCAATGGAGCACCAGTGGAGAGAGTCAGCAGCTTCAAGTTCCTGGGTGTCCACATCACTGAGGAACTCACATGGTCCATCCACACTGAAGTTGTTGTGAAGAAGGCTCATCAGCACCTCTTCTTCCTGAGACGGCTGAGGAAGTTTGGAATGAACCACCACATTCTCACACGGTTCTACACCTGCACTGTAGAAAGCATCCTGACTGGCTGCATCTCCACCTGGTACAGCAATAGCACCACCCACAACCGCAAAGCCCTGTAAGGGTGGTGCGAACTGCCAGACACATCATCAGAGGTGAGCTTCCCTCCCTCCAGGGAAAAAAGTGTGAAAAAAGCTCTGAGGATCATCAGAGACTCCAGCCACTCGAGCCATGGGCTGTTCTTACTGCTACCATCAGTCAGGCGGTATCGCAGCATCAGGATCCGCACCAGCCGACTTCATGATAGCTTCTTCCCCCAAGCAATCAGACTTTTGAACTCTTGATCTCCCACGATCAAAATACATCAGCACTGCACTTTATTTCTCTTAATCTTATATCTCCCTCTGATATAAGACTCTAAACTGTCATAAATTATTGTGTGACAATAAAAGTGATTTGATTTGATTTGGTTTGCCACAACGGCCCCAGCATTCTTTATGGGGGGACAACATGTGGCGCTTATGCTCACTGTGTGTTTTGTGCACATCAAATTCTGTTATGCATGTCTCAAAACCTCTGGTCATAGAGACAGAGGCTGAATTACATCAGGCAATTATTCAGATTAACAATTTTTTTATTGACTCTCATAAATAAACAGAAAAACAAAACATATATACACAGAAGCAATCTTAACCCCCACTATTACCCCTCCCCCTCCCAATCCCCAACCCCACCCTGGCCCCAACAACATCCCAGTGGTCGCAAATTATAAAGACACACACACAAAAATAAATAAATAAATAAAAAACAATAAATCAATGTAAAAAATATATATATAATAAAAATAATCACCCATCCATAAATTATATATACCCGCCTCATTTCTCCACAAACCCGTTGTACTTCCCTATTCAACTAAATGACTCCTCCTCAAAGGCAGCCACCCTTCCCATCTCCGAGCACCACTCCTGAAAGGAGTTCGAGAGATGTTTACTATAGCTTCTTCTGTCAACAGTGAGGGATTTACATGTGATAAATGTAAGGAATTAGTCAGGCTGACAGAGAAGGTTAAGGAGTTTGAGACAGGCATCCGAATGCTAGTGGAGGTCAGTGAGAAAGAGAAGCTGGCATATACGGTTTCAGATGCGGGTAGAACAGCGAGCAACACACACACTTTGGTTTGGTTTCAATGACCACCTCATCGCCCAAAATACAGAGTCTGGGGCAAAATTTTACCCAAGTGCCTAATACATCGCACACCAGACTCTGAGCCTTTAACCAAAACTCCTGGATCTCAACACACCCCCAAAAGACATGGGTTATGTCTCCATCCTCTGATTGGCATCACCAGCAGGTGGGTGTGTCTTTAAGACCAAGCCTAAACAATCTAGAGTGGTCCAATAGAACCGATGTAAAATCTTGAATTGCATAAGGCGCACCCTTGTGTCTCTAGATGCAGTCTTGACATTGTTTTCGAATCCCAGCCCACTCTCCCTCCTCCAATTCCAGGTTTAAATCTTTCTCCCATAATCTCTTGAGAGTGGTCGAGGTTCCGTCCCCCAGACTCTGAATTAACAGGGAGTAATACACTGATGCCTCATGACCTTTTCCAAAAGCAGTAATCACCACTCTCATAGTATCTGCCACTTTAGGGGGGTGAATGCTATTCCCAAAAATAGTACAGAACAAGTGGCGCAGCTGTAGATACCTAAAAAACTGAGATCTGGGGATTTCAAAATGTTGAACCAAATTTTCAAAGGACGTCAACACACTACTCTCATATAGGTCACCGAGTGTAGTAACCTCCCTCACAATCCACTCTGACCAGCAGAAAGGAGACTTATTAATACGTAGTTTAGGGTTCAGCCATAAGCTTGAGGCAACATTTAGATAAATATCCTAATTAAACATAGATCAGGCAATTATAAAGAATGGCCATCACATAAACAATCTTCCCTAGCATAGAAACGGGGAAGAATGCGAACATGGAGGGGAATTGAGAACAAGCAGGCTCGCACAACGGCCCCAGCATTAATTTAGCATTAAACAGCACTAATTTAGCTCAGTTTCCCCCGTAAATTACGCTGGCGATTTTCAACTTGAGTTTTGCCTCTGCCTCCATGACTAAGAGTCCTGTTTCACTTTGTTTTATAGTCAAAGCTTTAAGACAAATTTTTAAAACTGTAGTTACAAGGCTGCAATATCCTTAAATATCCCAACTCTGTCTCTAAATTTACAGTTCACACATTAACACACTGGGGTAAAAAAATAAAACAATTGTGCTCCTGATAAATTGTTTTTGAAGCCATTATTAAAAGAAACAAGAACATACATTTAGCTGTAGGAATACACTGTTCCACATTCTACTCCAAACTAATGTTCATGGTTTCTTTCTGCAATTAAGCGTTATTTTTTTATGCTTTGTATTAAAACTTGCCTAATGAATTGCTTTTCTGCCGCACAACATTTATCCACCATGTGCTATGTTAATGAGATGATGTAATTTAAAGTGTAAATATTTTTTTTGAGTTAAGTGGCCTCTTTCGCTTATTTTAATTAAATTGTTTAAAATAAAAACATTTAAATCATTAAATACACTTAAAGGGTTTAAGTTCAATTACATTTTTCATAGTTTTAAGTACAATTCCCACATTTTTAATGAGATTATGCTGTTGGGACAGTGCAGGAGTGAATGACAGTTCATTGTGAAATTCTACTATGGCCCTATCCAAAATTGTACACTTGATGTGGACTTGTGGCCTTGTGGCATTTATTTGCACGTCCCCGCGAAGTCTACAAGACCATAGGGTATCCCATTTGATATTTTAGCACTCAAGGGGTATTCACAAACACCCCCTTTGTGCTGTCAATGCATCCTTCGACTGAACCAGCATCAGTACAAGCTCCACAACAGACTACTACACAACAGTCCCCGCTGCTGGTCCTCTTGACCAGCCACAGCGGACTGGAGTTTCTGTGCTGGAGGAAAAATCATGGTGGATGAGGTGATGTCACTTGCAGATTAAATTATTTGAATAATCTTTTTTTACTGATTGTCAGTGATGGATCACTTGCTTTTCTTGTGTATATAGTACCACATTTTAGTTATGTGTATAACTGGTTCAAAACTTTACGTTGTCAGTTTTTTGAATAAGCTGTTTTTTTGATAGTTATGACTCATAACGATGAGCATCTTGTTGTGCATGTCACACTCAGTGTCGGCTGGGAGAGGCAGCAGATAGACTTGCTGCTGCTGTTTCTGCCTTGCAAATCCATTGATTTGCGCAGTAATGTCCGCATAAATAAAAGAACATGTTTGATGTGCATCTGGACATGAGAGCATTGTTTGGTGAATTCGACAAGCTGTACTGCTACAGTACAGTCTACTTGCCGTTTGCCATAGATCTTCTTGCATATGTACTGTAGATGCAGTATGTTGATCTATTTTCCTTTGAGCACTCAGCACCGTCTCTACAGGAGGAGACTGTTCCGCAGTGTTGCACTGCTTGGTTTTAATGACACTATATTGTGTTTATGTATCGTATGACACATATGGTATTGAATCGTGAGCATCATATTGTACGATACAAAAAAAAATTTGACTGTGTATATAAATATAATGATTTTTGCAATCTATGGCGGTGTGTGAGATGTATGTTTTTTCTATACATTTGACTGTGTTCAAATCACCTGTCTGTAACGATCCATGTGTCTGAATCATGTTTATTTGTTCATTATGTATTTAAAGGGGTTTTGTTGTTGTTAAATGTGCACTTTGTTTTTCAGAGGTTCTTGATTAAAATGTCTAATGGCACACTAAGCCCTTGCGGTCTTCCTTTGAGTCCAGACTTGATGCAAAATAAAGGTGTGCATTTGGGACAGACTTCAAGACTTCAGTCAGATAACAGCATTTTTACATTATTATTATTGTTGCTTGGAATTATTTAATAAATATAAAGATCCAAAAGTTAGTGTAAAGTGTGTTCATTTAACCTTTCTATCAATGTTGTGAGTTTTCAAATAATAATTTGTAAAACTGCATATGAAAATCATAATGTAAAAATGACCGCAAGGGCTTAGTGTGCCATTTGGAATAGGGCCTACCAGGGATGCAAACTCCTCACCTTTCAGCAAAACTCGCCATTTTGATACCAAATTCGGTCACTTTTGTGATTCATGCCTCTGAACACTCTGAACATGGCCAATCGTGTACTTTACTACCACAGTCCTACCGAGGGGTGCGATGCAAAAGTGTGAGCGCAAGGCGATCGTCTGTGTTCCGCGGTTGCTACCATGTCTGTGAATAATGTATAACATGCAAGTAAAGGCAGCCGATGGAGTTTTTGGTGCCCCCCTAGGCAGTTGGTGCCCTACGCAGACTGCGTAATATGTGTATATGTAGCAGCGGTATTGAGATTGTGGAAAGTTTGCCAGAACTCTGGATTTTTTGTAATGTCATTGAGGCTTAATTCCATATTCAGAATCATAATAGCTGTCAGGGTAGGGCGCTGTTTTACTACTGTTGTATTTGACAACCATGGGAACAAGCTTTAATGCTACTTTTCTGCTCAGTGTCAGTCTCAACATGTTTACAGCACCTTTAAATTTAAGACCATAACCTAATCGATTCATCTTATTAATTTCTGCAATCAAAGAAATTGGCAGTTTTTTCTCTTACAAATATAGGTTTTCAAAGTTTATTGTAGACACCTCCCACTTTCTTACATGGCAAAATCATTAGATCACCTTCCGTTACACTTTCTAGGCTTGTCATGTGAAGGGCAAATAGGAGTATGACGCTGGTATTGAGCAGAGCATGTGGAGTCACGAGTCATATGGAATCTGCTTTATTATGACCCAAGGATATGATTGAAACTCATCAATATTATTATTAATCTATGACTTAAGACTAAGATCTGCTTTGTTCATATATCCTAATGCTTAAACACTCTATGTGTTAGTCCCTTGGTAGATTTGTAGACACTGACATTTTTACAAAGTAAGGACATGTTTCGGTCGTGAACGATTCAAAATGATCAAATGACTCTCGTTTGAGAGATGCTCATTTAGGAGACCTAGTGGGGTCTCCAGAAATGGTCACTCAACGAATCTGTAAATAAATCTGAATGAATTTTGGTGAACTGACTAAAAAGATTTGACCCACTTAGATAAATCAAAATCCCCACCTCTTAACAGATGCTCTATGCACAAGCAGGAAAAAAATAAATAAAACTGTTGTAGGGCTTTGGCCAACTCAAAATGGCAGCAGAGACCGCATGGCCCTTTGTTCTATAATCAAAGGAGAGACATTGAACTCAGTTTCCCAGGATCCTTCACAATTTCACAACTGGATGTGAAGTCCCACCCATGGATCCAGTCTCAAACACCATTGGTCGAAAGTGCCCTACGATCGATGATGTCATCTTGTCAATAAAACCAGTGGACAGATGTAGTTCGGCCTCTCTGTGCTAAGCTCCGGCTGGCTGTTAAGGGACATCTGTATTGTGCATGTACTGAAGGAGTTTTCCCTCCTTTTTGGACTAAGAACAAAGAGACCATGTTTTTCTAACCTCACCATTTGGCCACAGTAGAGTAAGATTAACTTAGCTTTGTTCAAGTCTTCTAGTATACTTATAATAACCAGTTCAGTTTCACTGCAAGACAACAGTGAATTTATTTAGAAAAACGGAAAGGCGACCAGTTTCCCTTCTCCCTCTTTTTCTGTCAACATTGAATACCTTCTGCATTCTTCTCCACCGCTGGATCCGAAGAATAAAGCAGAGATGTGTCTGTGGCAGCGGGGGCGTGGCCAAGCATCTGTCCGAAGAGAGAGAAAGTGGTAAGGGCGCTTGCACCTGAGCTAGATTATGTTTAACACCTGTTTCTAATTCCAGTGAGCATGGGGAGAGTGACATATAAGCAGCCACGCCAACAGCAGAAGAGTGAGAGAGAATTATGGGCAGCTGCCCTGTATGAGTTTGTGTGTCTTTTGTAAGGCTGGCACCTACACCTGTAAGGCTTGTAAGGCTGGCTGAATGTCTACACCTAAAAGGCTCTGTGAGAACCAACGTCATAAAACTCTCACACAGATGAGCATCTCCACCTAAAGACAACACTCCCTACTTCTTAAGGACCATAAAACACAAATCTATCTCACCTTAGGTCACTTTAGGATGACTTATCCTGTTCTCGCAAATCTTACTCACATCTGCTCTCGCTTTCAACTCAGTTTTTGGTGTCCTTAAAGTGACCTAAGTTATGACTTACCATGTTTTATAATGTAAAAGGTTTTCTTTGATTATACATGTTTGGTATCATTCAAGAGGTCTCAGCACAACTGGTAAAATGGTTTCATTCCCTTTCAGCAAAGTCAAATAACAAGTAAGATTTAAGAACTTTGTAAATACTGTATTCTATCAGAGACACGACCCCTCCCAGATCCCTCATGGGAACCATCAGATTAGGTGCATTCGTTGTAAACATCAAAAGACCTACTCAATCAAGTTTCGAAGGTCTACTTACAACCTCCTAAATTGTAAACCAAATCCTGAATAACATCAAACAAACACATCTGAAATAACAATAGAATTGTTTGGTATTTAAGGAGGGTTGGCAAGAAGCTCAGGGAATCTGTAAGCAGATCTCCCATGCTGTACTGCTGCATGTAGTTTTGTCAGGTATGTTTCTTTGACTTGTCTTTTATTTTTAGAAATGTTTATTTATTGTGATCATGTGTGAAATTGGCTTTGATTGATTTTGTAATGTACGTTTTATATCCTACCTGACAAATAAATTGTTTCTTTTTGATTTATTCTGTATTCATCCAAAATCATTTATCACCGGTAGATTCAAGGGACGTCTTTTGTTACCGCAAACTTATGTCCAGGATAATGATCATTATTGGAGCTAATGAATAGGAGAAAACCATGTAAGACTACCAGTCACTGCTTATCACCGTCTTAGCAAGTTTTATGAAACGTGACTAAATAAAACTATCATCTGATTATGAGCAAGCAGTAGGCGGCCGAACCAGATGATATTAGTAAACCTTGCAACCGCTGACTATGAACAGGCTGGCTATTTTGTGTCCGTGAAATCTATGCAATTAATTGGCCGGCATATGACTCTAAGTGACAGTCGGGACCCGAATGAAAGGATAATGAAAATTAAGATGATTCAGAGTAATCAATAACTTAAAAAGATCAAATTAAAAGAATGATCAGAAGTTAAATAGAGCTGTAATCTAAATTAGAGGTCAATTTAAATTGGAGTCAGATTAATATAAAATTGGAGTCAGATAAAATGAATAACGGAATCAAAAGTGTGAATTAACAATAATTGCTTCACTTCAGTGCTCAGAAAAGACAGAACAACGCGGAGACCTTCAAGGGCAATTTATTGAAGTTCCACTCTGGAACGGATAGAAAATTATCCCTTTTTACACTTTTTATTTAATTAAATATTATTTATATTGTTAAGCCGGTTCTCGCCTCCTCATTTCCCTTGTACCCCCTTTACAGCATTTTTTCGCAGACGAGTACCAGCCAGACTGTTTCTCCTGACTGCTCAATGCCACAGGAATTCTAACGGACAACCCTAATTAAATCACACAGGATTTCCCAAGTAAGGCTTGATATCTGGGCAGATTTAGTTTAGAAACTGTGATTTTCTTGCGCGACTAAATCTTATATTTGATTCTAAATGCTGATGTTTTGAGTATATTTTGTATGTTGAACTCTGCTCACTGTTTGCTGTTTTGAGTTGGGAGGTTTTCATTTTTGGGTGAAGTTTGTTTTGTTGAGTGATCTGAACTAGTAATTTAGTCCCGCTGTTACGAGTGGTTACCCTCAATTAGATTGCTTGCACCTTTTTGCTCTCTCTCTCTCTCTTTCTCTCTCTCTCCCTCATTCTCTCTCTCTCACTGATATTCACTGAGTGAATGGCGCCGCGGATTATGTCCGACTCAGGCTGTGTACCAAATTCTCCCGCCTGTTTCATCAGTTCCTTTGTGTGTCCGCTCATTTCCACCCTCACGTGGTATCAGCTCCATTTTGGATCTAATCCTCCATTTTGGATCTAGTCCGCCATTTTGGATTGAGTCCTCCATTTTGAATCTAATCCACCATTTTGTTCCTTTGTTACTACATCTAGACACACACACACATACCCTAGCATATAGCTCCACTGTTAGTTTAGGATTTCCTTGTTATGTTTTGGTTATATTCAGCTAGTATTGGCTGTGTTCATTACTGCTTGATTATAATAAATCTTGTTATATTATAATAATAAGTACTCCTGGTTGTTTTTTGCTTGAATATTGTGTTGAAGCCAGCCTCTGCCACATCAAGAACTCCCACGTTACCTCAGCATACTGTTATTTTATTGGTGTTAGAAACTAACTTTAATTAGATTACTATTAGATTTGTATGGCAATAATTTAACTAGTTCCTCCCCTTTTTGATTATTTTGATTAATAATTAAAATACTCAACCTTCAGGGTAGATTTTTTTATGAGACTTGATCAGTAACTTGCTATTATTTTTCTCTTGTCAAAGAGTGGTGCCCCAAGGATAGAATTTAATGAGTTAAATTCTTTTATTTAATTTAAATATTAATTAATAATTAATAAATATTAATTATTTCTGATAGTAAAACTATCTAAACAACCCATAGCACCTACACCGTTCACAATTGAAAGAGGCACTGTGGCTCAGTGAGTAGCACTTTCCCCTTACAGAAGATCCCTGTTTCGAGTCCAGGCTCACCCAGGGCCTTTTCATCCAGAGTTTGCATGTCTCCCCGTGTTCATGTGGGATTCTTCCAGGTGCTCCGGTTTCCCCAGCAGTCCAGAGACATGTAGGTCAAGTGAATTGAAGACTAAATTGCCTGGAGGTGTAAGTGAGACTGTGAATGTGTATAGCTGTGTGTGTTAGCCCTGTGATGGACTGGCCACCTCTCTGGGGTGTTTCCCTGCCTTCTGCCCGAGACAGCTGGGATAGGCTCCGGCACCACTTGCGACCCTACATAAGACAAGCAGCTATAGAAAAGGAATGGATGTTCACAATTGTCATAATAGGAAGAAGGAACCAGCTTACACACTTTCAGGTTGTTTATTTACATGCCGCTTTTCAGCGCGCATACAACAAAAACTCAAAACATAAACCAAAAGCACTCTCTGTCACCACAGTCCGTGCCGTTATAGGACTCAGGTCTCTCCTCTTTTCCAGCTGCTGCTCTGGCTGCTCTTTATCTCTCTCCAGCTCTTCACTGTAACACAAAACAGCTGTTAGAGATCATTTTCCCCAAGTGTCAATCCTTACCAGTCTTCCTCTCTCTGCCTCACTCTCCACAGATGTCACTTGGCCATGCCCACATCACCACAGTTTCTTTACTCAAAGACCAGCTTGTGCTTCGTTTTTTAATTAATTTTGTAAAACAGAAGCAAGTGCTCTACATAGGGCCGTAGCAAGGTATCTGGGCCCCTTGTCTCTATATTGCTCTGGGCCCATTTCCTATTAAAAAATTGTGTTTAGAATTTGTTGTGGGGCCCCCCTGGACCTGTGGGCCCCTAGAATCATTACCATTTTTCACCCCACTAGCTACAACCCTGACTCTACACCACAATACTCTTTATTTTTGCAGCTAATTCTGCACAATTGGGACATTAATTTACTATGATTGAATCATTAAAATAGCTTGAAATTGATGCTTTTAACTTATCCTTTAATATATATATATATATATATATATATATATATATTGCCTCTTGCTCCTTTTATTTATAAAATTAATTTACAAATAACAGTTCCCTATCCGTCACTCACTCGACGTTGTGTCGATGTAGTGACACTAGGGGTCACTCTTGGGAGCCCGAGACACCTCTGGTCTTTGATAAAAGGCCAATGAAAATTGGCGAGTGGTATTTGCATGCCACTCCCCTGGACATACGGGTATAAAAGGAGCTGGTATGCAACCACTCATTCAGATTTTCTCTTCAGAGCCGAAAGGTCATGCTCATTGAGCTGAATTCCCACACCTGTTCATTCACCTCTGCTGGATCTTACGGCACATTTCAGCGGCTTCTCCCTCCTCTGCACTAGTGCACTGCAGAGAATGCCCCTGGGCGCTTCGGCAGAAATAAAAGAGTATATTTCTCTAAAAGAGCGGCACACACGGAACGTCTTTTTAAAGATGCGTCTTTTTAAAGATGCCTTTCCGATTGTGTGTTATTCCTGGTTGTGCTCGTTATCTCTCGCCTTCTGACATTCACGATCACTGTCTTTCGTGTCTGGGCACTGCTCGCGTGGAGACAGCGTTCGTGGATGGTCATGTACTCATTGCGAGGACATGTCCATGGCAACGATGTGGTTGCGGCTCGCCTTCATAAGAAAGCAAGCCACCCCAGAGGCTCCCCGCCTCGGTCCTTTTACCCACGGGTATGAGGCCAGCACGGCTAGCACTGGGGCGATTTGGGGACTCCAATGGGACCGCCTCCGCCAGGTATCCCCCCACGGACCTTCCATTCCTCAGCACGCACGTCTGCCCCGATCGGGCTCCTGGATGAGTCCGCCGGCTCGTCTCATGGCGAGTTTGACCTCTTATTCGGAGCCCGGGAAAGTGATGAGCTCTCGAGCGCAGCATCAGAGAGTGGGCTCATCCAGTTGGACGTGGAAGCCTCAGCTGGGCTCCTCCCTTCGGGGACGATTGCCCAGTCACAGGCTGACGCAGAGATAACGACATGCTTTCCTGGGCAGCCACGAGCGTTAGCTAGAGTGGAACCCTCTGCTCTTCCCTGAACCCTCGTGGCTCGATGATTGGTTCCTGGGCTCATGGCGCCACTCAAAGCCACACCCCACCCCCGTTTCTTTCTTCCCGGAAGTGCATAAAGAGCTGACAAGGTCATGGGAGGCACTTTTTTACTTTCCGGTCCCGATCTTTTCAGCCTCCCTACCCTCACTACCTTTGAGTTGTTGGCAATTCTGCTCATCCTGCGGAGGTTTTGGCCATTGATCCAGAGCAAGCACGTGTTAGTTCAGACAGACAACACAGCAATGGTAGCATATGTCAACTGCCAAGGTGGTCTGTGCCCTTGTTGTCACAACTCTTCCGCCGTCTCCTCCTCTGGAGTCAGCAGCACTTTAACTCGCTGCGAGCCACTCACATCCCGGGCAACCTCAACACTACAGCAGATGCGCTGTCATAACAGGTTACCCTCAGGGGAGAGTGGGGACTCCACCCACAGGTGGTCCGGCTGATTTGGAGTCGATTCAGACAGGCACAGGTGCACCTGTTTGCCTCGCAAGAATCCTCCCAATGCCTGCTCTGGTATGCCCTGACCGAGGCCCCCCTCAGCATAAACGCACTAGCACACAGCTGGCCCCCCTGACATGTGCAAATATGCATTTCCCCCAGTGAGCCTACTTGCACACACCCTGTGCAAGGCCGAGGAGGACAAGGAGCAGGTCATCCTGGTAGCACCCTACTGGCCCACCCAGACATGGTTCTCAGACCTCACGCTCCTCGTGACAGGCCCCCCCCGGTGAATTCTCCTGAGGAAGGACCTTCTTTCTCAGGGATGAGGCACCATCTGGCACCCACGACCAGACCTCTGGAATCTCCATGCCTGGCCCCTGGACGGGACATGGAAGACCTAAGCGGTCTACCACCCGTGGTGGTAGACACGATCACTCAGGCTAGGGCCCCATCTATGAGGCGCCTTTATGCCTTTTAAGTAGCATTTGTTCGCAAAGTGGTGTTCTTCCTGATGGGAAGACCCCCAGAGATGCGCAGTCGGATCAGTGCTTTCCTTCCTGCAGGAGAGGTTGGAAGGGTGGCTGTCCCCTTCCACCTTGAAGGTGTACGTTGCTGCCATAGCAGCACAGCACGACGCAGTCGATGGTAAGTCCTTAGGGAAGCATGACCTGATCATCAGGTTCCTGAGAGGCACCAGGAGGCTGAATCCCTCCAGACCACGCCTTGTTCCCTCATGGGACCTCTCTGTAGTTCTTCAGGGTCTACAGAGAGCCCCCTTTGGGGCTGCGCTCACTTCCATCAAGAGGGTAGGAGAACTGCAAGCATTCTCTGTCAGCGAAACGTGCCTGGAGTTCGGTCCGGGCTACTCTCACGTGATCATGAGACCCCGACCGGGCTATGTGCCCAAGGTTCCCACGACCCCTTTTAGGGATCAGGTGGTGAACCTGCGAGCGCTGCCCCAGTAGGAGGCAGACCCAGCCCTATCGTTGCTGTGTGTTCCGGTGCGCGCTTTACGCATCTATTTAGATCACACACAGAGCTTTAGAATCTCTGAGCAGCTCTTTGTCTGCTTTGGTGCACAGCAGAAAGGAAGCGCTGTCTCCAAGCAGAGGATTGCCTACTGGCTCATTGACGCCGCCATAGCTATGGCATATCACGCCCAGGACATGCAGCCCCTGGTAAGGCTACGAGCCCATTCTACCAGGGGTGTAGCAGCCTCCTGGGCCCTGGCCAGGGGTGCCTCTCTAACAGACATTTGCAGAGCAGCAGGCTGGGCAACACCCAACACCTTTGCAAGGTTCTACAACCTCTGGGTGGAACCGGTTTCGTCCCAGGTAGTGGCTCGCAATACAAGCGGATAAGCCCGGTATAGCCGGCCGGGTGTATCACTTGCACATAATGCCTTCCACCTCCTTTTGAGCTGAAGATGTGCGCCATTAATTCCCAGTAGTGTTCACAAGCTTTGTTCCCTGGTTGACTTCCTTCGAGCCCTGTGGCAGTTGAGTATTCGGAGAGACTCGCTGCCGGCCCAGTACACGTGCTAACTAAGAGTCCTGTTCTGGGGTAGGTGCTCCGCATGTGGTGGTTCCCTGTAAGGCTAACCCCATGCGATATATATCTTCCACTAATTGTTTCCCTGTTGGCAAACTGTGTCTTCCTTGAGCAGAACCCCTCTGCCCCAGTCTCCATGTTTGTAGTAACTCCTCCCCCGTTGGGTAGGATCTACCTTGAAGACTCTCTACATGGTTGGAAAGACCATGTGACGTATTCTTCCACTTAAATATCCCCCCCTCTTTGGGCAAGGTGTGGTCTCCGCGGTGCCTTCCCCTTGGGAGGGACACCCCCTGACTAGACCTGGCGGCCCAGTTGGATAATCCCCCTTCTTTTTTAGGGAGTGGAAAAAGAGAAGGGGAAAAGAGGCCAAGACTGGGTCAGCCTGTCTCTACCTTTTGGGAAGTCGATTTGTCCCCAAAGGGCCGTTCGACACTCATAACTATGTTGGGGGAGGTTACGTGTCGACCTGGTGTGCTGGCTATGAGGCACACAGTAGTCTGCCCACCACACACCACCAGTTCACGTAACACAGTTCAGCCAGTTGTGGCGTTTCGTATAGGGACCCCTAGTGTCACTACATCGACACAACGACGAGTGAGTGACAGATAGGGAACATCATGGTTACTTGTGTAACCTCTGTTCTCTGATGGAGGGAACGAGACATTGTGTCCCTCCTGCCACAACGCTGAACTACCCACTGAAATGGGTACCCTCCTTCATATGAGGAGCCGATATGAACCTTATATCGGCTCCTCAGCATAAAACCTGAATGAGTGGTTGCATACCAGCTCCTTTTATACCCGTATGTCCGGTGGAGTGGCATGCAAATTCCACTCGCCAATTTTCATTGGCCTTTTATTAAAGAACAGAGGTGTCTCGGGCTCCCAAGAGTGACCCCTAGTGTCACTACATTGATACAACGTCTCATTCCCTTCATCAGGGAACGGAGGTTACACAAGTAACCATGATGTTCTATCAGTTATAAAAATATTTTTAATATCAAGAATGCAGTGAAAAAAAAAACAACCTACAGATTTTACCCCCAATTGTGGCAGCAATTTCCACCAACTTTCTCTGAGTAAATGTTCTCAATTTTAGCATGCAATAAATAGGTTAAGAATATCAAGTAATGTCTAGCTAATATAACTTACACTACACATAACTACACATAAGGAGTAAAGAAAGGCTTTCTTGGAGGAACCACAGCATTTTCTTGTTCCCAGACTTTGCAAATTCGACAAGAGAGAAACATGAATGATTCAGGGAATGCAAGAATCTCTTACATCAACAGAAGATCGCTTTTGCTCTGATGTTTCCGGCCAAACTGAAAATAGATACTAAGGATGGCCATAAAATATTTACTTGCCCACAGCAATTATTGGCCTACATAAAAACATTAGAGTGAGTAAGTCATTTGGTGATTTTCATGTTGCCACCTAGTCAACCTGTCTCACTGAACATACACTCGACTGTCCGAGAAAATTGAGCACCTTTTGTGTTTCTTTTTGTGCTGGTTCTGCCTAGCAGCTGGAGTTTGTTTGTGTAATATCATTTCTTCGGGACAGGTTGTGGATGAATCTGATCGTTTTGGGTGCTTATGCCTCCTGTTGGCTGGAGTTGGTTTTGTGCAATATCTTTGCAGGACATTGGAGTGAGACTGCCCATAGAACTGAAGGGCCTGTTTTTTTTTGTTGTTGTTTTTTTGTTGTTGTGCTGGTTCCGCTAGAGGCTGGAGCTTGTTTTGTGGAGGCACACACCTTCAAGACAATTAAGTGGTTGAATCTACATGTTATTTTGTGTTTATTCCGCTTATGGGCTGGAGTTTGTTTTATAGATTATCTTCTGTTGTGTAATTCTGTCTACAAATCTTTGTAGAGAAGCACCGGACTTGAGCAATCTGATTGCAAAGTTATCGCGGGGGCTCTCGTAGGCGTACGTGGATGGTTGGTGCTGTTGTGCATGGGGTTAATGCACACATTTTTCTTTTTTCTGTATTTTTTGTTCTGGGGAAAGCTGGAGTTTGATATGATTGGATTGTCTCTCTCCATGTGGAATATGAATGGGTTGGGGCACCCCATAAAAAGAAGGAAGGTTATTTATTTTCTTAAACGTAAAAAATATGATATAGTGTTTCTTCAAAAACGCATCTTTCCCCACAGGAAGCTGAAAAATTTGGGAAGATATGGGATGGGTATGTTTTCTTTAGTGCTGGCTCAAGCAAGAGCAGGGGAGTCATTACATTGATAAGTAAACATCTACAACCCAAATGTCTTAAACAGATTAAAGATAAATTAGGAAGAGTCATTATTGTTATAACTGAAATTCAGGGACAAAGGTTGATTTTGGTTAATATTTACGCACCTAATGCTGATGATCAGGGCTTTTTTATAGATCTTGAAGGGATGTTGCAAGCCACTGGCACCCCTCATGATATCATATTGGGAGGAGACTTTAAGAAGGGCCTTTTTGAAGACTAAGAAAATTGAATTTGTTTATGGAGAAATGGGGCAGATACCTGACATTGCTGGATGTGTTTTATTATTTATTTTTTTATATTATTTTTATTTTTTTATCTTTTTCTTTTTGTGTGTGTCTATAATCGTGTATACACTCATATGTGACCACAGTGATGTTTGTTGGGGATCAGCGTGGGACTGGGAGGTGTGGTTGTGGGGTTTATATGTTGATTCCATATATATATATATATATATATATATATATATGTTTTGTTTTGCCCTTGTATGTATGTTTTGTAGGAATCAATAAAAAAAAAATTAATTAAAAAAAACATAAAAATCACATCTGATCTGGCATCCAGTTCTTTAAAAAATGCCCTATATATTAACAGTGTACAAGCCTTGTTGTTGCATTTAGTCAGTACTTCATTGTCCTCAAAATTATAGCAAAAGACAGAAAAAGATTTCCATTTCATATGGGTGTATAACAGCTAATTCTGTGTTGAATTGGGCTGCGCAACTCATTTACCACTGTACATCAGGGAGTCAGCGCTACGCTGCTCGGGTGAGAGACCAGTCGTTGTTCCGTTCTGCTCTTGCGCTGCGGCTGGTGGATGCGCTGCACAGTTTAATCCCGGTGGCCTGTCCATCCTTGTATCCCAGTCCAACAATTGCAGAACAATGATTCCTTCATCATTGATATGAAACACATACCTGAGCCTCATTAAGATGCTGACAACTTCCCGTGATTTTTTTTAACAGTAGGACCAACATGAATGGAATGCATGGAAAAACAGAAATATTTTCAGATTCAGAAATCCATAACATGATAAACATGCATTAAAATAGTCATGTCTTTATTATCTAAACATAAATGTGTTTTTCTACTTACCCGTGATACAAAAGCATCTTGTCTGTCAATATTTTTAGCTTAGCTCGAAAATTACAAAAATCTTGCCCAAGCTTTAATTACAAAACAACAAATTTAATGTTACTTTATCACATTATCTTAACCCAGGATTTCATTCAGCCCTTTGTAAAAATGTTTCTGAGCTAGCAGCTGGACCTTATGAAATTGTAAAGCCTTGCCACTCAGATAAAACCAATATTAAACTAGCATAAAATGTCAATTTCCTTTCAATTTGCCAAGTATAATATCAAAAACATGTAAAAAAAAATCTCCTACCATAAATTCTGTGTCCAAATGATATTTTTCTTTCGATCCTGCTGGATGTTCTTTATTTCTGTCACTGGCCACGTCTCACATCGTGGATAACTCATGTGTCATGAAATGTATTTTAACTGATTGTAATGAGTAGTTTTATGTGGTAGTTTTTAATTAAATTATTAGTGGACATGTTGTGTAATTTTATCAAAGGAAATGTATTGCTTCTAATTTAAGAAATATTTTTATCTATTTTATAGATATAGACTATTTTATAGTAAATCTACCTAAAATTATTAAGTAAACTGAAGATCTTATTTCCCCTGTGAGTAATGATATCATTATTAGCATTTTCACTTCCATTCCATTGCTAATATCAAGAATTCTGATTTTAAAAATTACAAATGAAATTGTAGATACTGTATCTATAATAATTCATGTCTTACACGCAGGGTTGGGGAGTAACGGAATACATGTAACAGGATTACGTATTTAAAATACAAAATATTAGTAACTGTATTCCACTACAGTTACAATTTAAATCATTGGTAATTAGAATACAGTTACATTCAAAAAGTATTTTGATTACTGAAGAGATTACTTTACATTTTATTGTCATTAGTTTCATTTAATATTTAGTCCTTTCAGATGGAAAACATTTATACATATAAATGATGCGATCCAAAATGCATTTGAACAGCGGTGACACACTTTCTTATGATGTGTTACATTCATACGAGCAGACAGAGAAGTAAGTTTGAAGTAAGTTTGGAGCAGAAGAAATAGAAAAAACCTTGTGTAAATTGTCAGCTTTATGCTATGCTAAAATGCTATTTCTAGCCATTTTACATGCACATGTTACCAGGCCTGATCATATTTTTTATCAAGAAAATTCACATTGGATCATAATTTATTTTTTCTAGTAAGACCTTTGATATTAGAGCAAAAACCATATTCTTGATGATAATTTTTTGTATTGTTTTCCCGTAAACATATCTAAAAATCCTTAAAACAAGATCAATTTGGTTTACCTTGTTTTAGAAACAACACTGCATAAGATATTTAGGTTTTTCTGAGAATGTATTTTTAACATGTGTATTTTGTCTTTACTGTACTGGCTGAGTTTTTATATTCAAAACAAGTGAAAAAAATCTACCAGTGATGAAGAAGTAATCCAAAGTATTTAGAATACGTTACTGACCTTGAGTAATCTAACAGAATATGTTACAAATTACATTTTACAGCATGTATTCTGTAATCTGTAGTGGAATACATTTCAAATGTAACCCTCCCAACCCTGCTTACACGTGATGCCACCTGTGCTTGCTATGGACAGACAGTTGATTTGCCTCTGCTGCTTTGCACACCCACTTTTTCAAAAGTGAAAGTGTTGTGGTAACTTGACTGTGCCTATACAGGTGGGTTTCATGACACTTTAAAAAAATGGTACTAAATTGATATTTTTGTGTTTGCTCACTAATATGCAGGTATCTATAAATTTGTGCTAATATGCCTATTGAATAATATTTCAGTAGATGGGAGTCAAAACAGGAAACAGCATTCGCAGAAGAAACAGCAGTGTAAGGTGCCGCTGAGCAGGAGAGAGCGAATGAAACAGTACATGAATGATGGAATGCTGGAAGCCAAAGCTGCTGTTGTAGAACTGTAAGAGAATCACACTACAATTATTCATTTTACTTTACAAGATAGATTGTGTGTGTGTGTGTGTGTGTGTGTGTGTGTGTGTGTGTGTGTGTGTGTGTGTTCAAAATGAATCACATATGAATGAAGGCATTGCTCACCTCATCTAACATTTGTTTCAGTGCCTGGAATGATTTGTCATGGAAGGATTTTTCAAAAAAGATATACATATATTTTTTTTTAAGTCTTTATTTGCCCATGTGGCAGACAGCGACAGATTTTGAGAATAAAGTCGTAATATTTTGAGAATAAAGTACAAATTATGAGAATAATGTCATATGATAATAAGAATAAAATTGTAATATCTTGGCAATAAGTCACAAGGAAAGTAACATCAAAGTGATGTGGTGGATGCAGAAAATACCACTAACCAGGGACATAACATTGGTTGTGCAACTTTGTTGTCAAGTTAGCTGAGCTGAATTTGTGGGAAGTTTTTGTGAACTCTCTGTTCATGAACGAGGTGTGCATGAATACAGAAGTTTTCAACCTACGGGTGCCTGTCAAGGGAGGCTCAAGATGCTTACACTGAAGTTAAGGGAAAATTAACTGGAACTGCTGTGAAATGTATATGCCCATTTCAAGACATTGTATGTGGTATAATCTCCTCAGTTATAGTATTGTTTTGAGACCAAAGAAAGCAGACCAAGCATCACCTACGCTGAGCGGGACTGAATGTCTGTCTGGTTCTTTCTCCTGAGTGTCTGGATACTAATAATAACTCCATAATGATGCACCAAAAGAATTATTTATTGGTTAAGTATGATTTAACTAAATCATCCACATCCATTTCTTGCATTAATGAAGCTGCTGGCTTGGCATGTGTTCTATCGTTGTGATAATGCACAGTTTAATCTAGTGATTTTATTATTGAAATATTTCTTCTTTGTTCTCACAATATACTTTATTCTCATAATGCTACAACTTTATTCTCGTAATTTTGACTTTATTCTCATAATGCTACAACTTTATTCTAGAAATTTTGTGACATTATTCTCGTAAAATGCATGTTATGAGATTATTCTCAAAACATTTCGAGTTTATTCTCATAATACTATTACTTTTCTCTCAAAATATTACGACTCGATCTCACTTTTTTTTTTTTTAAACGTGGCACTAAAACACCATTTTATTGTATGATAATCCAGTGAATTAAATGTTCAATTTGCCAACATGATGAATGAATCTCCCAAAAATTTCTATATCTGATTTATATTTGTATCTGTTTACTTTATCATCTTTACAGAGCTGTATTGTAAATATATGAACATTGACCGTTAGTCTGGGCAGTTCTACACATTTAACACCCTGCATGACTGCTGCCATTTTAAAGTAAAAAAAAAAAAATAATACTTTAAATATTTAACTAATAAACCATTATTATCCCCTTTATTCCCTTCAGTGCTCTACACATATACTTACCCATAAGGCAGTTCTTCCATGACATCATCCACCCTGAGTATAGTCCTGTGTGTGATGTGTATGCGCTGATGTTCCTCGTAGATGTGGTGAATTTCGTCATCATTATATTTGGATACTGGGCTTTTGGAGTAAGTGTGTCTCAATCCTACAAACAATTTCTCCCATTGCAATGGTAGGTGCATGGATTTCCCTGTCCACTTCTGAATATCGCGGCCCACTTTGACATTTTGCGGCACATTTTGCGGCTGGACCTTATGCGTCTTGTGTGGTGTAGGTAGGACTGGAATAGGCGTCTGTCCAGGTTGACACAGGTTAAGGCCAACATCTGCAAGTTCTCGGTCTTCAACTGGGGCTCACTGAAAAACAAGACCTGCAATAAAAAAAAATATATTGCCATAGTATCAAATCTTATCTGGTCACAGGAGTATTCACAATACCAGAACAACACTTATGATGCCTTACCCTATAAAGGTTTTTGTATCCTGGGTGATACAGCATTTGAGGGGCTGAAGCGAGGAGCAGTGAGTAAGTTGGCCAAATTTCTGTGAAAATTATTGAAAATAGTGTCCCTGCAAATACTGAGGTCATGTGACTTTGTATTAAAATTCAATCTTAATTTAAAGGAACATGGCAGCATTGTGAGAAATCCACTGGCTTCACGGCAAATGTTCCTACATTTTGCATTTTGTTTTCATGAATAATAGGCTACATTAATATACGACTGATCCTGACCCTTATAACTAAAAATAGACATGGAATCCACATCTCTTTGCTATCTGGGTCGCCAAAACAGGCATTTTGGTGGAATTATGAAGTGTTGACTGTTTAGGACGTGAAGCTACAAAATACCTGGAGAGTGCTATCCGTTAGCATCCCCATTCATTTCTATGACAGTGCTCAGCTAGTGCAGGGTTCCCAGAAAGCTAGCGAAATATAGGCTGCCATCTTTGCTCATGGGCGCTCAGTTCCACGATCGGATGTCACATGACTGATCAATCGTCAATGGGAATAGATAGGGGAAAATATCAATAAATTTCACGCTTTTAAGAGCCCTTCAAAAACAATCTGTCACCGGATGACAATGTGCTATAATGTAATGAAATAATTTAAATTGAAATGGTTCTTTGAATTTTATTTATTCCATCATAAAACATGGCTACTTTTAAATGGCTGTCTATGGAGAAACATGCTTTTTGCCATTGGGTGGTGTAGTTCCAGCATCTACCTGCTAACCAGCCAATTCCTGACCCCCTGGTTTAGGCGCGTAGCCACATTACCGCTCTCGGAACACGTGCATGTAAAGCACATACACACACGTACATACACACACACACACGCCACCTGTCAAACTGTATGCAGCTATAGAAGCGAGGAAATAAAATTTCAAATTTAGATTTAGTCAAGATCAACCAATGGTTGTCTTGTTATCGTGATTGATGTAATGAGCACTCCTGGTAGGCTAAATATAGAAAATTACTCAAAAGTTTACCATCAGGATAGGATTTTTTTCCGACAAATATCGAGATTGTTTTATTCCCCAGCCCTATAACCTAGCTAACATTGGATATATCTAACCCTAACCCAGCAGCCCAATAATCTCAGTGATAGCTAGCAAATTTACAGGCGTTATAGATACAGAAAATCTAGTAAGCAGAAATATTAAATTTATATGCTTCTTTAAATTAGAAGTAGAATTAATGCTGATATCTCAACTGGCTTGAGCAATCTAAACTCACATGACAGGATGAAGCAATTGGCCTTCTTCATTGTGAAAAGCCCTTTTAGGTTCAGCCATGGATGTTCAGGTGTTGAAGTGTTACTTAAAGCGTCCTCCATATTCATCATGATAGCGTGATGGTTAAAAGGTGCCAAGCCTTTCAGGTTAGGATTAGGGTGGGGGCGGGGTTAGGAAATGTGTTGCCTCCCAGGAACAAACTGAGGCACTTTTGTACAACGGGCTCATGATAGCAGTTGGCGCCACTCCACCTTCAAGTTTTCTATGTGTGTTTTGATTTGATGGGAGTCACGAGACTTTCCCTAGCCAATCACGTTGATGGATAAAAATAAAATCAGGACAGGGAAGTAGCGAACACAGACGGTGGGAAAATAGCACAGTAAAAGTACAGAAACAGCCCTTAAAATGTACTCAAGTAAAAGTAAAATTATCCCATTTTAAAATTACATAAAAAAAGTGCAATTCCTGAGAAACACTGCTTAATTACAGGAATGAGAGTATTTGTAATTCGTTACTTTACACCCCTGTTTACATACTTACATAAAATCAGGACCCCTCTCTCGATTTATACTTAACCAAAATATAATATTTGTGCTAGGCAAGTTATTAATGTGATCACTACATGCTTCATTCAAATGAATGAAGCATGTTTTCAATCTCAATGTGTTGCTGACAGTCACAATGTTTGTGGCAGTCTTAAGATTCAGTGAAGCCTGTTGAAAAGTTCAGAACAGATGTTTGTGTTGCGTTGACAATTCAAGTGATTTATATTGTATAACATCATTTTTGTCTACACATGTGTATTAATAAGTGATTTGAATGATTGCTGCAGAAGCACAGCGCGGCTGCTGACATCACAGAGTCGCTGTCAGAGGATCAGGTTCCTGAGGCATTCCTGGTTATGCTGCTCATTCAGTTCAGCACCATGATTGTGGATCGTGCAATCTATCTGCGGAAAACTCTCCTCGGGAAGTGTGTCTTCCAGGTTGTGCTTGTGTTTGGGATTCACTTCTGGATGTTCTTCATACTGCCTGGTGTTACAGAGAGGTAAGGGTTTAATCACTGAGGAACTACAAGATTGTGACATACTGGGAGTAATCAAGGATTATAATTCTGTTTATTTAAATAGTGCTTTTCTAGACAGTCAGTGTTTTACACACAGTAGTAGTGGAGGAATGTCATCACCCACAACCAGTGTGCAGTATCCACCTACTACTGCAGCTATAGTGTGCTGGAACGCCCAACACACCAGCTACCAGTGGAGAGGAGAGCAAAGTAATTTAGCCAATTCAGGGGGTTTATTAGGAAGCCACACAAGAAAGATGCCAATGGGCAAATTTGGCCAGGGTTACACTCATACTCTTTTCAAGAAACACCCTGGATTTTTTAATGACCACACAGAGTCAGAACCTCGGTTTAACATCTTATCCGAAAGACAGTACAGTGTCCCCTTCACTATAGACCATTTCAAGCTTCAATGCATCCATTTGTGGTTGCTATCAGGGTTCCTGCAGATCCTTAAAATGTCTTAAATTCAGTTTTCCAAATTTTAAGGTCATAAAAAAGCCTTACATACTGTATCTTAAGTGATACAACAAAAGTCTTAATTGTCATTAAAATAGGTATAAAATTTGCGAGTGGAAAGACAGGAATCGTGATATGACCTAATGTATCAAACTTCAAAATAATATGATTTAATAAAATAAATGCATGCACTCCTTAAGTCCTTAAACCATCCTAGTTTCTATTTCAACAGCGTACAAAGTTTCTTATTGTTTAAAAACGTGCTGTTGAAATGCCAGCATGGTTCCCTGACATGTGAAGCGACAAGCAAAAGTTTAGCAACAGGGGACAAGGCTGAATTACCACAGTGTGTGTTTCTGAAAATTAAGATGAGGATGTGAGAATGTAATATATCCTCAAGTTTATGTCAGCAGAGTGTAAAGCGCAAAATAAATACGTTAAACTAAAGAGTTTAATAAAAGTGATTTGATTTGATTTGATCAAGTCTGAAATGAACCTGCGAAAATCAGCAGAAGAAGCCTGCAATGTCTGAGATTGCAAACAGGAGCAATCAAGAGATGCATCCACAGCAGTGTTCACATCAGCACCGATAATGTGGGAGTAAATCTGAACATGTAAAAGAGTTGTAGTTAAACTAATGAAAACATTGGGATCATATTGAGAAGTGGCATAAATAGAGATTAAGGCAAAATTATGGCCCACAGTGTTTGCCTTGATGTATGATATCCTGCAGTCCTCACAACCAAACTTTTCTAAAATTGTAATAGAAAATGTTCGATTCAGTACAATAAATGATCCACAGGATTTACTATCTACTGAAGTTGACACCGCCACAGAGTAAAACCTGTTAGAAAACCTCTGGACATCTGGCTTTCTCAAATGCGAGACTCTTGAATGAGTGCTACGTCAATGTGATGCCTTTGCAGATGGTCAAGACAGACATTCCAACTAATTACATTTAAACCTACTGCAATTCTTTATGGTTTTAATATAGTGTAAATAGTAATGTAATGTAAATACTGAAGTGCAAAAAGAGTGCCAACTGAACAATGTTATCAAAAAAAGAAAAACATAAAATCCCATACAGAACATAACACATAAAGGGAGACATACCAAGCCACCCTGGTCACCACTATACCCACATCCCAACTCCCCAAATAACAGAGGGAAGAACATCCCCAACAACAAAACAACACCTGTCCACATTAGGGGATCTGTAACAAACTATTGGATGATGTGACAGAGAAAGCTGGCAGACACACTCGATCCACCGCCCCCAGCCAATATTTTAACATAATAACCAGAACTCTCTATCGTATATTCCAGCATATTAGTAAAGCAGTTAAGACATCAAGCCAATGCTGCTGCAACATTGTGCTTCAATCTATTATTTACCTGACCCTCTTGGTTAAAACCACCAGAAGACTGCATAGTAGGTTCTATACAGTACATTTATTTTTCTGTATCAGTCAGAGTCCAGTTCATCCAGGAAATCCTCAGCCTCCTGTGGGGATGAGAAAATGTGTTGTACTGCGACGAGGGTCAGTTTCAGATTAGCAGGGTTGATAAAGAAACTCTGATAGCCCATTTGTTGCGATCTACTTGTGACTTCCGAAAATGCACGGTGACGGTTGATGGTAACGGTGCTGTAGTCCGCTGCAAACCTGGGTTCTCGTATCGCATTCAGACAGCGAGATAGTTCAGATTGGATATCTTGGAGGCCTTTGAACTGCGCTTCAGCTGTTGCTTCTCAATCACTGATACAATCATGGCGGTGAGAGACTCCTTCATTTTGTCCATTTGTGGTTTCATGATTTTGCTTGTGTTGCGTCTGTCTTCCAGAGGTTTTCCCTTGATGAGAAATCATAATGTGATCAAGAAAGACTGAACAAAATAAAACTAGCAAGGGATTAACATTGGAAGTTTGTTAAATGTGAGTGAGGCCGGCGGAGCCACCCAGTTAAGCTGCCATCTAGCTTGCAGGTCACATGACCCTCCACAGAATTTATCTATGATGTTGCTTTTGTTTTTTGTTGTCACTTTTAACAGCTTGTCTTGTAAGGTTCAGTGTTTATCGTTTCATCTGAAATTTTTTTTTAAGGGGTAGTTCACCCCAAAATGAAAATTCAGTCATTGTTTTCTCACTCCTGTGTTGTTATAACCCCATATGATGTTTTTTATTTATTTTTTTATTTTTTTCATAACACAAAGGGAGAAATTGTGAAAAAAAAAATTGTGCTCAGAATCAGAATGAGCTTTATTGCTAAGTGTTCTCACTTACACAAGGAATTTGTTTGGTGATAGGAGAAACAAGTGCACACAGAACATTACAGTGAGACACAGAATATAAAACAAGGTATGAGTATAAATAGAAATACAAATAATAGGACATGTAACAGATGTGCAAGTGGTAATGTATGTGCAAGGTAGGGGTATGTACAGTTATTGAATTAAATATGTGAATTTACATATGTACATGTGATATGTATTTACATTATTGCTCTATGGGGAAGTCCTGAGGCAATTTAATTGTTCATGAGGAAAATGGCCTGAAGATAAAAACTGTTCTTGTGCCTGGATGTCCTGAGGCCATTTAATTGTTCATGAGGAAAATGGCCTGAAGATAAAAACTGTTCTTGTGCCTGGATGTCCTGAGGCCAGAGGGCAACAGTTCAAAGAGGTAGTGGGCAGGGTGTGTGGGGTCCAGAGTGATTCTACCTGCACGTTTCCTCACTCTGGAGATGTATATGTCTTGGAGGTTGGGTAGGGGGGCACCAGTAATCCTCTCAGCAGTCCTGACTTTCCGTTGTAGTGATGTCATACAATTTCTGTTTATGGTGACCACCCCTTCAACCTTCAAAAGAACACAAAAGTATTAATCAAAAGTTTAATAAATTATTCCAAGAAACTCATGATTGTTCAGACTGTCCTCTGCGCATTCATGGGACTGCACTAAAGCAGTATCTGTAGCGACATGGAGCGTTCAAGCGAAAAATCATTTTATCTAAAAACAGGTCCGCCACAGTGACGCTAACAACAGAACACAACACGGCTGTACACAAACCAGAGAACCAAACTTACTAAATATGTCTGATGTGTTTGTAGTCAGAGAATAGATGTCCAGCCTCATTTGTCCAGCC
The DNA here is from genome assembly GCF_019703515.2 of Myxocyprinus asiaticus. Taxonomy (NCBI): domain Eukaryota; kingdom Metazoa; phylum Chordata; class Actinopteri; order Cypriniformes; family Catostomidae; genus Myxocyprinus; species Myxocyprinus asiaticus. The sequence continues at coordinate 535,085 of NC_059354.1, read as the reverse complement.
GATCTCGCCCTCCGGGCAGGCGAAATCCACCCTGGTGGTCCAGGAGCGCCACCTTTAGCTCAACCTGGTAAAGATGAAGGAGGCTGACAAGGTATGATTCCTTGATGCCCCCATCTCCCAGGTTGGCCTATTCGGCGACACAAAGGACTTTCCCAGCAGTTCTCAGTGGTTAAGAAGCAGACGGAGGCTATCCAGCACATCCTGCCACGGCGCGGATCAAGATCCTGCACCCCGTCTGCTTGTCACCAAGGGCGTCCCCCTACGGCAGCAACACCGGCTCCGCCGCAGCCCGCTCCAGGAGGCCGGCCCCAGCGTGGAGCCACCCGTCTCACGACCCGCCGCTAAGAACCCGTGGAAGTCTTCGATGCGCCCCTGAGACAGGCGACCCAGGGAGACGGAGACCCACTACAGACCTGGAGCTGGTAGACAGACCACTCCATCCCCCGGTGGAGGGCCGAGTGGAGAATCCTTGTTTTCCTTTTCTTATGATTTCGCCACACACCCAAAGGGCTGCGGTACCCACGTTTTCAAGAAAAAGGCGGTTTCCTCACTTTCTGGGTCACACATTTCTGTGTCCAGGGCAGTTGTTATCATGACCGCCGGGCACCACACCAGGCGCACCGCCCCTGCGCTTCAAGCTGTGGCACAATTGCGCCCACGCCAGGATGGTTGCGACAGGCTGCGAGGATGATTTCCCTCCTCCCCCGTCCCGGACTGGTACTATGGTGGATATACGGAGCCAGGTAAGTGCTTCGAAATCCCCAGACTCAGCATGGCCAAGAGTTCGGGGCTCAAGCCCTCCCAACGTGGCGCTTCAGGCTCCGCCCCACTGCGAGGCCCCACCCCCCAGTTGTCCGACATGATTGTTCCCTTGGTCCCCCTCGCCCGGAGCTTGGGGGCGTGGCTTGGGGCCTTGGCTTGCGCTCCCCAACCCGTCGCGGTGGCTGACCAGGACCATCTGACTCGGCTACGTGATTCTGCCCAGGTTCAACGCCGTCCACTTCACCTTGGTGATGGGTGAGCACACCGCTGCCTTGCATGCGGAGATCACGTCCCTTCTACGGAAGGACGCATTAGAGCCTGTCTCTCCTGCCGAGATGAACAAGAGGTTTTACAGCCCCTACTTCATCGTACCAAAAATTGGGATTGGGATTGTTGTGCATGCACAGGGACTTGGTACTCAAACACCTCAGCCAGCTGGGGCTTCGGGTCAACTGGGAGCAAGTTCTCCATGGCTCAGAGCATCTCTTTTCTCGGCATGGAGTTAGACTCAGTCTCTATGATAGTCGGTGCTGAACTGTCTGAAGGCGTTCGGGTGGAGAATGGCGGTCCCACTGAAACAATTTCAGAGGGTCCTGGGGCAAATGGCATCCTCGGCGGCAGTCACGAGATGGGCATGGCACCGCGGGGCACATCGCATGGCCATCACGCCAATCTGCCACCACCTGTTCAGCCCTTGGACAGACCTTGCATTTCTGCGGGCAGTGGTCCCCTTAGGTGGCAGATGCGCTGTCGTGGCAGGTCACGCTCAGGGGAGATTGGAGACTCCACCCCCAGGTGGTCCAGCTGATTTGGAGTCAATTCGGTCAAGCGCAGGTAGACCTGTTCACTTCCCGGGAATCCTCCCACTGCCCACTCTAGTATGCCCTGACCGAGGCTCCCCTTGGCACAGATGTGCTGGCACACAGTTGACCCTGGGGGCTATGCAAGTATGCATTCCCCCCAGTGAGCCTACTTGCACAGATGCTGTCAGGGAGGATGAGGATCAGGTCGTCCTAGTAGCACCTTACTGGCCCACCCAGGCTTGGCTCTCGGACCTGACGCTCCTTGTAACAGCTCACCCGGCGAATTCCCCTGAGGAAGGACCTTCTTTCTCAGGGATGGGGCACGATCTGGCACCCGCGACCAGACCTCTGGAACCTCCATGTATGGCCCTTGGACAGGACGCGGAAGACCTAAGTGGCCTACCGCCCGCAGTGGTAGACACGATCACTCAGGCTAAGGCTCCCTCTACGAGGTGCCTGTATGCCTTGAAGTGGCATCTGTTCGCTAAGTGGTGTTCTTCCCGACGCGAAGACCCCCAGAAATGCGCAGTCGGGTCAGTGCTTTCCTTCCTGCAGGAGAGAATGGAGGGGCAGCTGTCCCCCTCCACCTTGAAGGTGTACGTGGCTGCTATAGCGGCGCACCATGATGCAGTTGACAGTAAGTCTCTTGGGAAGCACGACCTGGTCATCAGGTTCCTTAGAGGCGCGAGGAGGCTGAATCTTCCAGACCGCATCTCGTCCCCTCGTGGGACCTCTCTGTGGTCCTTCGGGGCCTACGGGGAGCTCCATCTGAGCCCCTGGAGTCAGTTGAGCTAAAGGCACTCTCCTTGAAGACTGCCCTCCTGACTGTGCTCACTTCCATCAAGAGGGTGGGGGACCTGCAGGCATTCTCTGTCAGCGACATATGCCTGGAGTTCGGTCCGGGATACTCTCACGTGATACTGAGACCCCGACTGGGCTATGTGCCCCTGGCCCAGTACATGTGCTAACTTGGCCCTGTACTGGGGTAGGTGCTCCACATGCGCTGGTTTCCCATATGTAACCCTGTGTGATGTATCTTCTGCGAGACGGTTCCCCCGTTGGTGAACCTGCGTCTTCCTTGGGCAGAAGCCCCTCTGCCCCGGTCGCTGTGTTTGTAGAGCTCCTCCCCCCCTGGGTAGGACCTACCACGGGGACTTCTCCACATGAGAGACTGCCGACAAGACTTGGTAAGACCATGTGACACATTTTGACACAATTTCCTCCCCCTCGGGCAGGGTGTGGTCTCCGTGGTGTCTTCCCCTTAGGAGTGACACCCCCCCCTGACGTGGATGCTATAAGGCCCCCAGCTGAATGATTTTTCCTTTTGGGGAGAAGAAAGAGAAGAAAGAGAAGAGGCCGTGGCTGGGGCAGCCGGACCCCATTTTATGGGCAGTCAACTTGTCCCTGAGGTGCAGGGGGACCGTACGACGCTTGTGTTGGGCCTCATGTATTCAGATAGAAGACAAAGGCAGGCCTAACAGTCATAAAAAACATTCCTCAAGCCCCCTCCTTCTAAGTCGTAAATTTTACTGATAAAAATCGCGCCAAAATCAAACAAAGGGAGTCCAAAACAGACTACAAATCCATGAAGCCTTGCTCACTAAAGGATCGAGCACTCAACTCCTATTGGATGAGGCACACAACAGAACGTCCCTCAAACATGACATCATCAGGACTTCAAATAATTCTGAAATGCTTCCAAAGTGGCTTCCAGCTACTTCATTCACCGAATACGGATGTAGCTTTTTGCTGCTCTCCGGTGCAGCCTCGTGGCATAAGGAAGTAATGTCCGACTTGAAACTGTAGCCATACAATCTCCATCTCGCTGGACGAGTTGAGATTACTCTGTGTTCAACCGAACACTCTAACGGATCCGATGGAGACCGCCGAGCAATTCGCATCTTCATCCGTTGGCCTACAGAAGTGAAGAGATTAAAGATTTCTCTTCCATCTTCAATCAAGTCGACATTTCTGAGTTCTCCGCCAGCCCGCCGACAATCAACAGCTGTACCGCCCTCTGAGAATCAACAGCCGTACCGGCCGCCGACAATCAACAGCCGTACCGCCCGCCGACAGCGTGAGGAAACGCCCTCTCGTCATCACACGAGCCTCAAGGAACCAGGTCAAAGTTAAAGGACGGAGGAAAACACATTCTACCTGTGTCCTCATGCGATTCAAGTAAGAGGTTTACGTCTGGGCAGAGATAGAATATTATAGCGTGTTATTCTTGTGTTTCAAGGCTTTTGCTTGTACAGTCTACGGACCGCCATGTCCGCTAATTATTAATACTCAGGGTATTAATTATCACGAATTTGTTTTGCTGTATTGTGGTCCAACCAAATTGGACTGTTGTGCATTTTCGCCATCGCGGGTGAGACAGCAACTGAGTTCATCCATTAAAGAGTCAAATAACAAGGGACTTTTACGAGCCCCGCTCCTAAGGGGAAGACACCACGGAGACCACACCCTGCCCCGCTCGTAAAACCGCGTCTCTGAGTGATGAACACGGCTGCTTTATCTCCAGCTATCGCGAAATCAGCTTTCAAGCTGTCACTTAATCATCTCTCTCTCTCTCTCTCACTAACCACACTGACACACACACACACACACTGTCACACACACACCTTATGTGCTATAGAATTATTTTTATTTCCATATCTAATCATATCACTGTTTAGTTTGTAGTTGTAAGTCGGAAGTTCATTGACTGCATTGTATTAATTATTAATTGATATTACTGCATAAATAAACTTCGTTTATATTACAAAGAGACGTGTTTTGGTTTGTTTTGCATACAGCTGTGTCATGCTGATGGGATGTCAGTGCTCGGATTCAAACCTTCATTCATTGTTTTTTTTCCCCCGAAAATCGATATTCTTCGGATGTCGATTTTCCTAAGAAAACAATCTAATATTGAGACTGTTTTAATATTCGGTTATTAGTCCCTGATTTCAGGGTGGTGCCCCGTCAGTGTTAATCCTTATTAATATTCTATTGATTTTTGATAATTGATAATTATCTTTGATTGAATTTGAATGATCAATAAGCTAGTGTTAATTTTAATTAATGTTTCATCGACGTTAACAATTAATGATTATCTTTGATAACTGTTGATTTAAAGGATTAAAAAAAGCTAACATTGATTCTCATCAATGTTCTATTGATTTTAATAATTAATAATTATCTTTGATAATTATTGCTAATAACCAAACTTGCTCCTAAACGTAGCGCACTACATTTACTGGAGTCCCATATGAGGTTTTAATGAGTTAGATCCAATTAATTAATTTAAATATTGATTAATAACTACAGAAATAATTACCAATTATTTCTGATAGTAACACTGATCTAAACAACCAGTAAAGCCCTACACTTGTAAGAGCATTGGGGGAGGTTACGTGATGGCCAGGTGCGCTGGCTTCGAGGCACACAATGGTCTGCCCATCTTGCACCACCAGTTCACGTAACACAGTTCAGCCAGTTGTGGCGTTTTGTATAGGGACCCCTAGTGTCACTACATTGACACAACTTTGAGTGAGTGACAGCTAGGGAACGTCTTGGTTACTTTCGTAACCTCCATTCCCTGATGGAGGGAATGAGATGTTGTGTCCCACCTGCCACGACACAGAACTACCCACTGAACTGGCCGGGACCTTGTCTCGGCTCCTCAGCACAAACCTTAATGAGTGGTTGCAAGCCAGCTCCTTTTATACCCATATATCTGGGGGAGTGGCATGCAAATTCCACTCGCCAATTCCCATTGGCCTTTTCTCAAAGATCAGAGGTGTTTGGGGCTCCCAAGGGCGACCCCTAGAGTCACTACATCGACACAATGTCTCGTTCCCTCCATCAGGGAATGGAAATCATGAAAGTAACCAGGACGTTATGTCTCCATCCTCTGATTGGCATCGTCAGCATGTGGGTGTGTCTTTAAGACCAAGCCTATACAATCTAGAGGGGGTCCAATAAAATCGATGTAAAATCTTGAATTGCATAAGGCGCACCCTTGCATCTCTAGATGCAGACTGGATGTTTTTTAGAATCCTAGCTCATTCACCCATCCTCCAATACCAAATTTAAATCTTTCCTCCATAATCTCTTGAGAGAAGTTGAAGCTCCGTCCCCCAGACTCTGTATTAGCAGGGAGTAATACACTGATGCCTCATGACCTTTTCCAAAAGCAGTAATCAACACTCCCAGAGTATCTGCCACTTTAAGGGGGTGTGTGCTACTCCCAAAAATAGTACAGAGCAGGTGTTGCAGCTGTAAATATCTAAAGAACTGAGATCTGTGAATCCCAAAATGTTGAACCAGATTTTCAAAGGATCTCTCATCTAGGTCACCGAGTGTAGTAACCCCCCTCACAATCCACTCTGACCAGCAGAAAGGGGACTTATTAATACATAATTTGGGGTTAAGCCATAAGTTCGAGGGAACATTTAAATAAATGTCCGAATTAAACACTCTGGACACTTTTGTCCATACTGAGTGTAAATGCGAGATAACGGGGTGTAACTTAACTTCTCCAATTAGTTTGATAGAAAGGCTTTGCTATGGCGAAATAGGGGCAAGAACTTCCTGTTCAATACAAAACCAGGGAGGGGCTCTCTCAGGTGGAAGTGACCAATGAGCCAGATATCTGAGACTGAACGCATAATAATAAAACAAAATCTTGGGTAGGCCTAGACCACCTTTATCAATCGGCCTATGCAGTTTACTAAAATGTAATCTGGGACGTTTCCCATTCCAAATGAAGGACTTCGCTATGCTATCAAATTGCTTGAAATAAGAGAGGGGGACATCTGTAGTGAGTGACTGTAGCAGGTAGTTGAATTTTGGAATACAATTCGTTTTAATAACATTAACCTTCCCAGTCATCGATAAATGTAATGAAGCCCACCTGCCCACATCGCTCGAAAACCTTTTTATTAAAGGGTCAAAATTAACTCTAACTAAATCACACAAATTTGCTGGGAATAAAATATCCAAATACTTAATGCCCTTTTTGGGCCACTGGAAGGCACCCAGCTGAAAAGCCGTTATCTGGCAGTACGCTGTCAGAGCCAAAGCTTCGGAATTAGACCAATTAACTCTGTATCCTGAGAATTTAGAAAAGGAATTAATAATTCTGTGGAGGCAAGTCATAGATCTAGTAGGGTGAGAGACGAATAATAAAATATCATCTGTGTAAAGCAGAAGCTTATACGCCAAACCTCCCGCCATCACCCCTGGAAAATCCTCCTCCTCCTTATAATAAGACGCGCTGCATAGTTTCCAGAGCAAGACAGAACAATAATGCCGGGTGCCCCATTCCAGAGTAAAATAATCTGAAATTAATTAATTTGTTGTACCACCACTACCGGGTGTCTATAAAGTAACTTAATCCATCAAATAAAAGTATTCCCGAACCCATATATTTCCAAAATCTTAAAAAGATAATCCCATTCTACCATATCAAATGCCTTTTTGGCGTCAAGTGAGATGGCCATGACCAGAATCTGATCATATGCCACTGACCACATGATATTGATGAAACAACTAATGTTATCTGAAGAGCTGCGGCCCCGAATAAACCCCACCTGATCTGTATGTATAAAAGATGTCATAACTTTACTTAATCGATTAGCCAAAATGTATGACAATATTTTTACGTCTAGCTGGATCAGGTAAATTGGATGGTATCTTTTACACTCAGTTGGATCTTTGTCCTTTTTTATGAATCAGACTGATCCGAGCTTGTGTCATGGTTGTCGGAAGCTTTCCATTCTTTAGTGATTCTGTATAAACTTCTAACAAAAGTGGAGCCAGTTCTATAGCATAAGATCTACAAAATTCCATCTTCAAAAACCATCTGCCCCTGGAACCTTGCCTGTAGGCAAGGCCTTAATTACCTCGTCGAACTCCTCCAAGGTTATCTCAGAATCAATTGAATTTTTTTGCTCAGTCATCATCTTAGGGAGTTTTAATGGTTCCACAAAGTTTCTAATATCTTCATCAGTAGATGAATATGTGGAACTATAAAGATCAAGATAAAATTCTTTAAAAGCAATATTCATATCAATGGCTGAGGTAAATATTTCACCACCAGCAGATTTCACTGAGGGAATGGTAGAAAAAGACTTTCTCTGCTTTATATATCTAGCCAAAAGCTCCCCGACTCAAAGTATGACTGTCTTGCCCTGTATAGCCAAAACTACACCTTCCATGACAAAATAGTATTATATCTGTATTTCAATCGGGTCAATTCTCTGAGGTCATCAGTTGACATTCAGTGCTTCAGCTCTGCCTCGGTACTTTTAATATTCCCTTCCAACTTCACGAGTTCTCGAGCTTTGGATTTTTTGATGAATGAGGCATACTGTATGATCCAACCCCTAAAAACCACCTTAATTGCATCCCAAGCCATGCCCACAGAGGATATTGAGGACCAGTTGGTCTCCATATAAACATTGATTTCAGCTTTTAACATTTGTTGAAGATCAGGATTTTGTAAAAGGGATACATTAAAGCGCCAACTATATGATTTATTTTTCTCTGTATGTGGCAACATCACTAAACTTGCCAGGGCATGATCTGAGACTAAGATGTTTCCAATTGAGCAATCAACAACAGATGAAATGAGGGACTTAGATATAAAAAAAAAATCTATTCTAGAATAGATCTTATGGACTGTTGAAAAAATTATAGTCCTTCTCGGATGGGTTTAAAAGTCTCCAAATATCTGTAAGACCTAGATTTTTACACATCCTGTGAAACGTTAGTGTTGCTCTAGGGGGCTTGCACACATTTGCTTCACTATGATCAAGGACTGAATCCATCAATAGATTAAGGTCTCCTCCCAGTATTATATTATGAGGGGTGCCAACGGCTTGCAACATCCCTTCAAGATCTATGAAAAAGCCTTGGTCATCAGCGTTAGGTGTGTAAATATTAGCCAAAATCAACCTTTGTCCCTGAATTTCTGCTAAAACAATAATGACTCTTCCTAATTTATCTTTACTCTGTTTGAGACATTTGAATTGTAGATGTTTACTTATCAATGTAATGGCTCCCATACTCTTACTTGAGCCAGCACTAAAGAAAACATGTCCACCCCATATCTTCCCAAATTTTTCAGCTTCCTGCGGGGAAATATGCGTTTCTTGAAGAAACACTATCATATCATATTTCTTACGTTTAAGAAAAGAAATAACCTTCCTTCTTTTTATGGGGTGCCCCAACCCATTCACATTCCACGTGGAGAGAGACAATCCACTCATATTAACATATGACATTTTGACATATTAGAAAAAAATAGATTGTGTGTCAAAAATAAAATTATAAAGACCACATTCCAACATTAGTGCAACAGTCAAAGCCTGAACTTCCCCCCAAACCAAACAAACAGTAAAAAGAAAAATGTGCACATTAACCCCACACAGAAGAGTGCCAACCGGCGTCCATCCCTCTAAACTCAAACAGTCCATGTATGCCTACGAGAGCCCCCGTGACAACTTTGCCATTGGATTGCTCAAGTCCGATGCTTCTGTAAAAATTTTGTGAGACAGAATTACATAATAGAAAATAATCTATAAAACAAACTCCAGCCAATAGGCAGAATAAACACAAAGAGCATGCAGATTCATTCACAAAACTGTATCGAAGGTGTGTTCCTCCACAAAACAAACTCCAGCCGCTAGCGGAACAAGCACACAAAGAAAAAAAAAAGAAAAAAAGCCGTTCAGTTTCCTCAGACAGTCAAACGAATGTTCAGTGAGCCGACTGTTCATGAGTGCAGCAGATGACCTAATCCTTCCAATGTCTTGCAAAAAATACTCCACAAAACAGACTCCAGCAAATAGGAGGCATAAGAACAAGCAGATTCATCCACATCTGTCCCAAAGGAGTGTTATTCCACAAAACAAACTCCAGCTGCTAGGCGGAGCCAGCACCAAAATAAACAAGATATGTTTTGGGAATTTAATTACTAATTGGCCTGTATCTTGTGAGTAAAATTTTCAAACTTAACAAAACTCACAAAACTTCACATGCAAAAGTTCATACATTTCTGATATACAGCTTGTCAAATCTTCTGGTATAACAGAAGAGGAGATGAGGATGCATCTTTCACCAGATGCAGAACATTGTAAGCTGCCACACACTACTACTGCACTTTCAGTTTCAAAATAAAAGTCCCAGGTGTAGGTTATATACGTTACTTTTATATCAAACAAATCTAATCATCAAAACAATATTGATAAATCAGTATTAAATTAGACTCTGTCCCACAGTAATATTCTAGTATTATACAATGTTCTACTTAAGCCGTTTTTGCACACCTTGTTCATTCACAAAAACATTTTTTTAAGTAAAAATATATGAAGCTAAATACATTTTTATTTGGCTACTATGCATCATTGTATTTAAAATATAAATATAAAAGTGCATATCAATGAAAATCTCATTCTACGCCATTAGTGGAAAACTGGGGAAACATGCCTTCATTATTTTTAAATTGATTTAGCCATTTCAGAGGAAATACATAATTATCGAGATATATACTGAATATCGTCAATAGGCTGAACAATTTTGAGATAATGTTTGAAGCTGTATTGGTCAGCCCTAGTTTATTGCACCTCTTTAAGACCTGTTTAGTTCAAGTAATATGACAACATTTATTCTTTACATTATTATTGCTTTGCTGGATTGTCATATTAGTTTGTACTACGATTTATTATTCTAATTTCTGTTTTTCTCGCAAAAACAATATACAAACCTCACATGCACAGTCTTTACTTCACAATATACTTTTGAAATTTACTCTGGAGTAGCTGCCATTCTTTCTAAAAAAAAAGAATTTGGCAAATGAGTTTACAAGCAGTCCATTTATGTACAAAAACAGATCAGTATAATACATTATAGACTTACAGTCTCTTCAAATGCATGTGCTGAATTAAGCCATATAAAGGTCTTAGATTGCATCTAATATTCACAGCTTGTGCTTTGTGGAGTTTGTTGTTAAATTATTTTGTCTGCATAATAATCCAAAATACTTTGAACAACAGTACAACCCATTGAGGAGACTGTAAGATCCCTGTCGAAACCCAAACATTGCACTGTGAATAAGGTCCATGCCTGCTCGGCCCCCAATGTTTGTCACTTGCGGCTATATATTATTTTTCATTCTTATTTAATGATAATAGGTCTAATATTGCAATGCACCTTGATACCATGATTTTTATTAACAAAAAATCATAACATAACAAGCAATACAGAGTCGCGTCTCGAACATGTGAACGACGAGCTCTGCGCACTTTGCTAGTTTTTAATTCTTTTTATATCATAAACTGGTGAGATTCGATACATCCTGCTACATAACTGTTCTAAGAAGTCAAAATATCAAAGAATTAAAAATCCTCGGGCTCTGGAGATATTAAAAGACACTTACATGCTCAAGCTGATACCCCGGACAGGACCGCAGATCAGGGACTCTTTTTGGACGGTGCAGCAGGAGAAATTCAGCAGCAACTGTCGAGCATGTCTGTAATGCTGGCAAAAGTCTTTGCAGATTTGGAGGATCTTGCTGTAATACGTTGATTATGGCGATGGAGGCAAAATTCTCTGGGTTGGTTACAAGAATAGGGAATGTCAATAAACGGATCGATTATCTGAAGTCATCGGAGAGGGAATTAGCTGCTAATCTGCTAGCGACCAAGACACGCAGCATGTTTGGGAAAAGTTGGAAGACCTTGAGAATCGTAATCGGCAAAACAACATCCGAATTGTTGGAATTCCTGAGCATGAGGAAGGCCGAGATATGGTAAAATTCCTAGATGAGCTCTTCCCGAGTCTGCGCGACATAACAGGCCATAAGCTGGAGATCGAGTGAGCTCACAGAGTCCTGGCTCGCATTTCTGAGGTCATCTGATAGAGATCTTGTGTTGCGCGAGGCAAGGAGCAAAGGAAAGCTTTTTTGGAAAAACCACAACATTTTCTTGTTCCCAGAATTTGCGAATTCGACAAGAGAGAAACTTGATCGATTCAAGGAATTCAAGAAACTCTTACATCAATGGAAGTTCGCTTTTGCACTGATGTTTCCGGCCAAACAGAATAGATACTAAGGATGGCCACAAAATATTTACATGCCCACAGCAAGCATTGTCTTTCATAGAGGCAATGGGGTGAGTAGCCAGATGGTGATTTTCATGTTGCCCCCCAAGTGAGCTTGACTCCCTGAACATACACTTGACTGTCTGAGGAAGCTGGGTGCCTTTTCGTTTCTTTTTGTGTTGGTGTAATTCTGTCTCACAAAATTTGTTCAGAAGCACCGGACTTGAGCAGTCTGACAGCAAAGTTGTCGCGGGGGTTCTCGTAGGTGTACATGGACTGTTTGAGTTTAGAGGGATGGATGCCGGTTGGTGCTGTCGTGCGCGGGGTTAATGCGCGCATTTTTCTTTTTTCTGTTTATTTGTTTCAGGGGAAGTTCGGGGTTTGACTGTTGCACAAATGTTGGAATGTGGTCTTTTATTTTTGACACACAGTCTATTTTTTTTAACATGTCAAAATGTCAAATGTTAATATGAGTGGATTATCTCTCTCCACATGGAATGTGAATGGGTTGGGGCACCCCATAAAAAGAAGGAAGGTTATTTCTTTTCTTAAACGCAAGAAACATGATATAGTGTTTCTTCAAGAAATGCACCTTTCCCTGCAGGAAGCTGAAAAATTTGGGAAGATATGGGGTGGACATGTTTTTTTTAGTGCTGGCTCAAGTAAGAGCAGGGGAGTCATTACATTGATAAGTAAGCATCTACAATTCAAATGTCTCAAACAGATTAAAGATAAATTAGGAAGAGTCATTATTGTTTTAGCTGAAATTCAGAGGCAAAGTTGATTTTGGCTAATATTTACGCACCTAATGCTGATGATAAACTATTCTCTACTATGGTAGTTAGAGAGGGGTCCTGCCATAAACTGGAATGCAATCTTGTCCATTGTTCACAACATTGTTCATATCCAGAATATCATACCATTTATCTAGAAAGACATCTGTCATTTTATAACAATATTCGAGCAATAGACACTCTATTTAAACATACCCCATCATGCTCAAGAAGACTACATAAGAATTAAATGAAGGTTGTTTCATCTGCCTAATATTTATTTGTGGTTTCCTCAAGTTTTTTCCCTTTTGGTTAGTGAAAGGGGCCACAGATATTGTATTCAAGCTTTTTAATAGTGCTGCAAGTGGCTTTACTCACACCATTACAGACAGCTTGAACACATTATTTGTGGTCCTTCTCATTAACCAACAGATGGAGGTAAAACTCACATTTTTCTGAAGCAATGTTGTTGACGTCAGTTTTACTATGGTATTTCCTATTCCAGGAGATTCAACAGGAATCCTGTTGCTCAGCTGTGGTATTTTGTAAAATGCATCTATTTTGGTCTGTCAGCATATCAGATCAAATGTGGCTACCCAAACCGCGTTCTGGGAAACTTTCTCACCAAGACATACAACTACTTCAACCTGTTGCTCTTTCAGGGGTAATCCATTTGTTGGTCTTTGTTTAAACATCTTGCATGACTTACTTCACTTCTTTTATTTATTTTAATCGCATTTCACAGGCTATTGGTTGTCCTTTCTCAGAATTCTTAGTCATTTCAGTTGGCAAATCTTTTTCCCCCTAAAAGGATTTCCAGATCAAGGTTCTAACGTTTTCAGCACTAAATTTGATAAATGAAGAGATCCACATCCTCTTGAAAATTCTTGATCATAAACTATAGCAGGCAGCAGTTGCTGACATAATAAATTATAAATATCATGCCTGGGTACTCAAGCTAAGATAATTAGTTTGTCAGCATCCATTCATTACTCACTTGTATAATTTTCATTTTATAATGGTCTTTATGTCTCTTGTCTCATCAACAGTCTGGTTTTATTGTTGTAGTTTCCGATTAGTTCCTTTCCTGACGGAGTTACGTGCGGTGATGGATTGGGTGTGGACAGACACCACCCTCAGCTTGTCAAGCTGGATCTGTGTGGAGGACATCTATGCCAACATCTTCATCCTGAAGTGCTGGAGGGAAGCTGAGAAGGTGCCTTAAATTGGTCATGATACTCTTTTTATGATACTCTATATTCATACTCTATTTTTTATTATTATTATATTATTTTCCCTGTGGTCCACTTATGATGTTAGTAAAGTTTTTTTTTTTTTTTTTTTTTTTTTTTTTTGCACCAAAACAGAGTCTTTTTCCACTCTGTCTCTCAGTCTGAAATGATCAGTTTTGGACTCAGCATCTCCTTACATCTCACTGTTATTATTGGCTAACATTTTGCAGCCCCTCGAAAACTCGGAGGAGAATGAACCAACAATAAAAAGTAAATTTCAGGTTTTGCAGGTTAGGGACATCCAACTCATTGCATCCGAATGTATCAAACTGTTCACACAAGCACAGCAGCAAACAGTCTACCAAACAGTTATGGCATATGAAACATTCAGGAATAGAATTGGTATAAAGGAATTACTCACGAAATAGTGTTTTTGCCATAACTGCCCCATCTTGCAATAACAGTTCCTTTGCAAAGCTTGAATAATATTGTGACCAATTTGCAATCAATCCACGCTGATATCAGCCAAAAATACATATACTGTAATTAATATACGCTGGAATGCGCCGAAGACACATGCAATCCATGCTGAAATACACTAAATACACATCCACATGACGCACACACATAGTCCAAAGCAAGGTGAAACATGACGCGCACACATACCTGAGCAACCTGGACTGATGCAAATAGGAACTTTGTTAAACTTCAGCCATTATTTCCTGATGTTGGGATGCTTCAACAGAGATGCTGGTCTTGACAGGAGCATCATCTCACATCTTCCATCGTTTGTTTACTCCTGATGAGATGCTGTTCTCCCAGCCAACAACAGGAATGGAATGGAGCAGAACAGACGTGTTTTTAAAAGCTGAATTGTACCACTTTGAAAACATGGCACAAATCAGCAGAATTGCATCAAAACAGTCAAAGATGTATATCATGTTTACATACACAATAAAAAATAGTGCAGATGGGTGCAAAAATGGGTCCAAGATGCATTCATACTCAACACAGCTAGATAGAATGAGGGTCTCCTTTTGAGAGTCATAACTTGACACTGCATGTTTAAAAGTAATTTTTTATTTGTATAGTGGATTTCACAACACATATACTTTCAAAGCAGCTTTACAGAAAATGATGCTTTAACAGAAAATGATGCTGTAATTATCATAAGTATTAGACTCATCATTGTGCAGTTTGATAAAAATATGATTGTAAATTGTGTCTAAAAATAAATAATTCAATAAATAAGTAAATAATAATTGTATTTAGAACCCCATTGTGCAAGGTGACTCCAAATCTCCATAAGATGTAGGTTAATTGAGAAAAATAACCTTGGGAAAAACCAGGCTCACTGTGGGGGCCAGTTCCCCTCTGGTTAAACAGCATAAATGTTATGCTAATTTTAGTTTGTGTGTGTGTGTGTGTGTGTGTGTGTGTGTGTGTGTAGTGCAAGCCATGGTTTAAAATGAGTAAACTAGTGTTAAGGGCCAATGTTTAAACAGCAAGATTTTGTATGAAATGTAAGATTAATGACTAATGTCTTTGAAGTCCATCCTGGATTAACTGCAGAAGTTCACATAGATGCATTGTCCTTTGTTGTTTGGCTGATGTACAGGGGCGTCAATTGCATATGGCAGGGTATGTCAGCTGCCATACCTTGGCTGCCTGGTCAATGCAAAGGAATATATCTTAATTACAGGATTAACAGAGTTTTTTTTCACAAATATATTCTAACTGACTCAATTCAATACCCTCTTGCTGTTTGCTTGACTACAGCCGCGGTTACATGCATAAGTCTGCATGAGCTCTATAGAATGCTCCTATTTTGTGGTGAGCTGCACATGTGAACATTTAAATGCGCTTCAAATAAAGAAATAAAGATACAGCCCTTAATGAATTATGAGTGTGTAAACAGACGGGACAAAAATCTGCGCCATCTTGATGAGATATATTACGTGATGCTGACGGGACAAAAATCGTATATCTCAAAATATCCGATCTGTGCCATGCTGCAGCTGTTATAAGCCTATCGTCAATATTAATCATGCAACAATATTGAGAAGAAAAAGAGAAAATCACTCACTGTCCTTTGCTGGATAACTTTAGTAGCATTAAGCCCAATACATTTCAATGACAGGTCTGCTTATCAGTCAAACTGTGAATCCATTGGTTCTGTATTAATGTAAATCGTATAATCACGCAGTAAAGATTATGTCAATATTTTAAGTAGTACTGAATAACTTAAAGCACTGTTTACTCTGTTCTTTATTTTATTATTCTGCTTTATTACTGGCTCTTGAATAATTACTTTAAAAACTTGAAGCAATGTTTAGGAGAAACACTTGAAGGCTACATTGTTTTAATTTAATTAGTTAATATTTACCTCAGTATTAAACCATTTTAAATAAATGAGCCAATAAATACATTTAAATACATTTTAATAAATTGATTCATTGATTGCTTTTCAAATGAAAGAAATTAAGATCATCATAAGGGAAGACTTGGCTTTATTGTTATTTTTTTTGTTAATTCTTATAACAACATGTTTCTAATTTGCATGTAAAATGCACGCAATTTAAGCACGATAAAAATAGAAAGTGGATGCATGCGGAAAATGCACGCAGTTGAATAAGAGAATAATGTGGGGAAAACCCAATGCATGCGAAAAATGGCAGACGTTAAGGATTAAAAGCTGAAAACAGATAGATAAGCGATGCTAAAAAAGTTAGCAAGCTACAAACGAAGGCTCGAGCTAGGCACCAGCAGCAACAGGTAAAATACACACATATGAAACAGTAGAAAACCAGAAAAACCCAAAACACATGGTAAAATGACAAAGGATAAAATGACGAACATATGAGAATAAGAATAAGCAATGCTAAGCAGGCTAGCAGGCTACAAACACTTGTGCAGCGTGCTGTCAGCAACAGGAACAGAATGTCCAGAATGAGCTTTATTGCCAAGTATACTTACACATACAAGGAATTTGTCTTGGTGACAGGTGCTTCCAATACACAACAATACAAAACAGCGACAAGACTTTTAAAAAATAATAAAAATTGAATAAAAATAAATAAATAAATATTGAAAAGAAAATAAAGTATATATAGAATACACAATAGACAATATATATATATACACACACACACACACACACACACATACATACATACACACATACACAAACGTAGTACAAATCTAAATACAAATCGGTTATACAGGTGCATCTCAATAAATTAGAATGTCGTGGAAAAGTTCATTTATTTCAGTAATTCAACTCAAATTGTGAAACTCGTGTATTAAATAAATTCAGTGCACACAGACTGAAGTAGTTTAAGTCTTTGATTCTTTTAATTGTGATGATTTTGGCTCACATTTAACAAAAACCCACCAATTCACTGTCTCAAAAAATTAGAATATGGTGACATGCCAATCAGCTAATCAACTCAAAACACCTGCAAAGGTTTCCTGAGCCTTCAAAATGGTCTCTCAGTTTGGTTCACTAGGCTATACAATCATGGGGAAGACTGCTGATCTGACAGTTGTACAGAAGACAATCATTGACACCCTTCACAAGGAGGGTAAGCCACAAACATTCATTGCCAAAGAAGCTGGCTGTTCACAGAGTGCTGTATCCAAGCATGTTAGCAGAAAGTTGAGTGGAAGGAAAAAGTGTGGAAGAAAAAGATGCACAACCAACCGAGAGAACTGCAGCCTTATGATTGTCAAGCAAAATCAATTCAAGAATTTGGGAGAACTTCACAAGGAATGGATTGAGGCTGGGGTCAAGGCATCAAGAGCCACCACACACAGACATGTCAAGGAATTTGGCTACAGTTGTCATATTCCTCTTGTTAAGTCACTCCTGAACCACAGACAACGTCAGAGGCATCTTACCTGGGCTAAGGAGAAGAAGAACTGGACTGTTGCCCAGTGGTCCAAAGTCCTCTTTTCAGATGAGAGCAAGTTTTGTATTTCATTTGGAAACCAAGGTCCTAGAGTCTGGAGGAAGGGTGGAGAAGCTCATAGCCCAAGTTGCTTGAAGTCCAGTGTTAAGTTTCCACAGTCTGTGATGATTTGGGGTGCAATGTCATCTGCTGGTGTTGGTCCATTGTGTTTTTTGAAAACCGAAGTCACTGCACCCGTTTACCAAGAAATTTTGGAGCACTTCATGCTTCCTTCTGCTGACCAGCTTTTTAAAGATGCTGATTTCATTTTCCAGCAGGATTTGGCACCTGCCCACACTGCCAAAAGCACCAAAAGTTGGTTAAATGACCATGGTGTTGGTGTGCTTGACTGGCCAGCAAACTCACCAGACCTGAACTCCATAGAGAATCTATGGGGTATTGTCAAGAGGAAAATGAGAAACAAGAGACCAAAAAATGCAGATGAGCTGAAGGCCACTGTCAAAGAAACCTGGGCTTCCATACCACCACAGCAGTGACACAAACTGATCACCTCCATGCCACGCCGAATTGAGGCAGTAATTAAAGCAAAAGGAGCCCCTACCAAGTATTGAGTATATATACAGTAAATGAACATACTTTCCAGAAGGCCAACAATTCACTAAAAAAAAATTTTTTATTGGTCTTATAATGCATTCTAATTTTTTGAGATAGTGAATTGGTGGGTTTTTGTTAAATGTGAGCCAAAATCATCACAATTAAAAGAACCAAAGACTTAAACTACTTCAGTCTGTGTGCATTGAATTTATTTAATACACGAGTTTCACAATTTGAGTTGAATTACTGAAATAAATGAACTTTTCCACGACATTCTAATTTATTGAGATGCACCTGTATACAGTGCAAGGGAATGTAATGGCAGAAGAGGTTGGATGTGTTGGATAATATAAAAAGACTAAGCTGTGTATTGCACATTAATTATTGCTCAATGGGGCAGTTTTAACTGTTCATGAGATGGATAGCCTGAGGGACAAAACTGTCCCTGTGCCTGATGGTTCTGGTGCTCAGAGCTCTGCAACAGGCAACAGTTCGAAAAGGTAGTGGGCAGGGTGAGTGGAGTCCAGAGTGATTTTTCCAGCCTTTTTCCTCACTCTGGAAGTGTATAGTTCTTGAAGGGAGGGTAGGGGGCAACCAATAATCCTCTCAGCAGTCCGAACTGTCCTTTGTAGTCTTCTGATATCTGATTTCGAAGCTGAACCAAATGTAGGGCTTTACTGGTTGTTTAGATCAGTGTTAATATCAGAAATAATTAATAATTATTTCTTTAGTAATTAATAAATATTTAAATTAAATAATAGAATCTAACTCATTAAAACCTCATATGGGGCTCCAGTAAATGTAGTGCACTATGTTTAGGAGCGGGTTTGGTTATTAGCAATAATTAATAATTTCAAAGATAATTATTAATTATTAAAATCAATAGAACATCGATGAGAATCAATGTTAGCTTTTTAATCCTTTAAATCAACAATTATCAAAGATAATCACTAATCATTAACATTGATGAAACATTAATTAAAATGAACACTAGCTTATTGATCCTTCAAATTCAACAATCATCAAAGATAATTATCAATTATCAAAAATTAATAGAATATTAATAAGGATTAATATTGACGGGGCACCACCCTGGAATCAGGGACTAATAACCAGATAGTATAACAGTCTCAATATTAGATTGTTTTCTTAGGAAAATTGACATCTGAAGAATATCGATTTTCAAAAAAAACAAAACAATGAATGAAGGCTTGAATCCGAGCACTGACATCCCATCAGCATGTGACACAGGTGTATGCAAAACAAACCAAAACACTTCTCTTTGAAATATAACAAAGTTTATTTATGCAGTAATATCAATTAATAATTAATACAATGCAGTCAATAAACTTCCAACTTCCAACTACAAACTAAACAGTGATATAATTATATATGGAAACCAACCAAATCCTATAACACATGAGGGTGTGTGTGTGTGTGTGTGTGTGTGTGTGTGTGAGAGAGAGAGAGAGAGAGAGTGTGTGTGTGTGTGTGTGTGTGTGTGTGTGTGTGTGTGTGTAAGGAGGGATGCGCACAAAATGACGGACGTGACTCTCGTGGAGAATATGTCACGCGAGAATTCCAGCCAGAGAATATGGCCGTGAATGTGGGCAGAGAGAAACCAGTCAATGGCGTCTACCTGTTTACCGCGTGTATCCACTTGTACGATAGCTTAGGGACAAAGCTGAGCTTTATCACGAAGCTATCTACTAGCCAAAAATGTGTGCGAGAATGATTGTGAGGGGTCGCGTGTGTGTGTGGTTAGTTCGAGAGAGAGAGAGAGAATAAAGTGACGGCCCCAAAGCCGATTTCGCGATCGTGGGAGAGAAAGCAGTGCTTAGTTTATCACTCAGAGATGCGGTGGACGGCTCGTAAACCGTCCTGCGGTCTTTGGTTCTTTAATGGATAAACTCAGTGTGCTGGTCTCACCCGCGATGGCGGAAATGCACAACAGTCCAATGTGGTTGGTCTACAATACAGCAGTTCTCATTCGTGATAATTAATACCTTGAGTATTAGCCGCAATGAGTGGACTCGGTGGTCCAAAAACTGTACAAGCAATAACCTTGATACACAAGAATAACACACTATAATATTCTATCTCTGCCCAGACGTAAACCTCTTACTTCAATCGTATGAGGACGTAGAATGTGTGTTCATCCGTCCTTTAACTCCGACTCAGTTCCTCGAGGCTCGGGTGATGACGGGAGGCCATTTCCTCGCTCTGTCGGCGTGGCTGGGAACAGAGAGTTGGTGTAATTTAGTCCAGAGAATAGCTGGGATGATGGTGTTGAAAGCCGGACTGAAGTCCACAAAAAGGATCCTTGCATATGTCCCTGGTCTGTCCAGATGTTGCAGGATATGATGCAATCCCATTCACAGACTTGTTTATTCGAAAAGCAAATTGAAGGGGATCTAGAAAGGGTCCAGTGATGTCCTTCAGCTGGGCCAACACCAGTCTCTCAAATTACTTCATGACCACGGACGTCAAGGCGACATATCTGTAGTCATTAAGTCCTGTGATTTTTTTGGTTTCTTTGGGATGGGGATGATAGTGGAGCATTTGAAGCAGCATGGGACTTCACACTGCTCCAGTGATCTATTGAAGATCTGTGTGAAGATGGGGGCCAGCTGGTTAGCACAGGATCTAAGACATGCAGGTGAAACTTACTTGTTCAGGATGAAAGCCCCGACAGGCCTACAGACCGGGGATTCGATTTGGATGGTGCGGCGGGAGAAGGAATCCAGCGTCAATTGTCCAACATGTCGGTGATGTTGATGAAGATTCTTGCTGACTTGGAGGATCTCGCTGTAATACGTCGATCATTCACGGTGATGGAAATAAAATTGTTAGGTACAAGAGGGTCTGATGTTGAAAAACGAATCGATTTTCTGGAATCTTCGGAGAGGGAATTATCCGCTAATCCGCCCGCGACCAATGTTGATTTGGAACATCTCCTTGAAAAGCTTGAAGATCTTGAAAATAGAAACCGCAGGAAAAACGTTCAAATTGTTAGAATTCCTGAGCATGAGGAGGGCAGAGATATGGTGAAATTCCTGGACGAGCTCTTTCCGAGTCTGCTCGACATATCAGGCCACAAGCTGGAAATTGAGTGAGCTCACAGAGTGCCAGCTCACAGATCTGCTGAGGGAGATAGGCCCAGATTGATTCTGGCCAGATTTCTGAGATCATCCGATAAAGATCTTGTGTTGCGCCAGGCGAGGAGCAAAGGGAAGCTTTCTTGGAAAAACCATAATGTTTTCTTGTTCCCAGACTTTGCGAGTTCGACGAGAGAGAAACGCGATCGGTTCAAGGAATGTAAGAAACTCTTACATCAGAAAAAGATCTCGTTTGCTCTGATGTTTCCTGCCAAACTGAGAATAGAAACGAAAAACGGTCGCAAAGTATTCACATATCCAAATCTGGCAATATCTTTTATAGAATCAATGACTGAGTAAACCATTGGATGTTTCTCATGTGAGTGGGCCTGACTCGCTGTACCTAACTCTTGAGGAAGCTGGGTGAAATTTTGGGTTTTTTGCGTTGGCTCCGCCGTGCGGCTGGAGCTTGTTTTGTGAATAACACTTTTCCTTAAAGAAACTTTTGCATTGATGGAAGATTACATTTGCATTGAAGTTCCCGGCCAGTTTGAGAGTGGACACTACGGATGACAGCAAAATATTTACATGCTCACACAAAGGATGTCTTTTATAAAGCTGACAGATTGTGTAAGTCATGGTATTTACTTTTATGCAGCTTCCGAGTGAATTGACTCGACCATCCGGGGAACCGGGATGCCAGTTTTGTTTCTTTTTGTATTGGTTCCGCCTAGCGGCTGGAGCTTGTTCTGTTGAATAACACTCATTTGGAACAGCTGTGGATTAATCTGTTCGTTCTTCATGCTTATTCCTCCTGCTGGCTGTAGTTTGTTTTGTTGAGTTTTTTTTTTTTTACGGGACATTGGAACGATTACGTCATCCGCTGAACTCATAACAGCTGGCTCACGGAACATTCGTTTATCTGTCTGAGGAATCTGAACGGTTTTATATCAGCTGGAATTTGTTTTGTGGAAGATCACATCCTTGAGACAGTTCTGTGAATGAATCTACACATTTTTGTGTTCATTCTTCCTATTAACTGGGTTTATTTCACAAAGTATTTTCTGTTATGTAATTTTGCCTCACAAATTTGTGAGGCAAAATTGAGCAATCCGATGGCAAAGTTGTCGTGGGGACTCGTGGGCGTTCATGGACCTTTTGAGTTTAGAGGGATTGTCGCCAGTTGGCGCTGTTGTGCGCGGGGTTAATGCGCACGTTTTTCTTTTTTCTGTTTGTTTTGTTCCGGGGGATGTTCGGGGGTTGATTGTTTAACTAATAGGGAATGTGGTCTTCATAATTTTGTTTTTCACACACAATTTTTTATTTTTATTATATCAATATGTCAAATGTTAATATGAATAAGTTGTCTCTCTTCACATGGAATGTGAATGGGTTGGGGCACCCCATAAAAAGAAGTAAGGTTATTACTTTTCTTAAAAGTAAGAAATATGATATAGTGTTTCTTCAAGAAACACATCTCTCCCCGCAGGAAGCTGAAGAATTTGGAAGATATGGGGTGGACATGTTTTCTTTAGTGTTGGCTCAAGTAAGAGCAAGGGAGTCATTATATTGATTAATAAACATTTACAATTAAAATTTCTCAAACAGATTAAAGATAAATTAGGAAGAGTCATTATTGTTTTAGCTGAAATTCAAGGGCAAAGTCTGATTTTGGCTAATATTTACGCACCTAACGTTGATGATCAAGGCTTTTTTATAGATCTTGAAGGGATGTTGCAAACCGCTGGCACCCCTCATGGTATAATTTTGGGAGGAGACTTTAATCTTTTGATGGATTCAGTCCTTGATCATAGTGAAGCTAAAGTGTGTAAACCCCCTAGAGCAACATTGACGCTTCACAGGATGTGTAAAAATCTTGGTCTTTCGGATATTTGGAGACTTTTGAACCCATCCGGTAGGGACTATACATTTTTTTCATCAGTCCATAAGATTTATTCTAGAATAGATTTTTTTTTTTGATATCCAAATCCCTAATTTCTAGAGTTTAGAGGTGATGCCACATATAGAGAAAAAGAAATCATATAGTTGGCGCCTTAATGTATCCCTTTTACAAAATCCTGATTTCCAACAAATGTTAAAGACTGAAATCAATGTTTATATGGAGACCAACTGGTCCTCAGTATCCTCTGTGAGCGTGGTTTGGGAGGCACTTAAAGCGGTTCTTAGGGGCCGGATCATACAGTATGCCTCATTCATCAAAAAATCCAATGCACGAGAACTTGTGGAGTTGGAAGGAAATATTAAAAGTGCAGAGGCAGAGCTGAAGTGCCGTATGTCAGCTGATGGCCTCAGAGAATTGACCCGATTGAAATATAGATATAATACTATTTTGTCGCGGAAAGTGGAGTTTTGGTTATTCAGGGCAAGACAGTCATACTTTGAGTCGGGTGACAAAGCAGGGAAGCTTTTGGCTAGATATATAAAGCAGAGAGAGAGTCTCTTTCTATCATTCCTTCAGTGAAATCTGCTGGTGGTGAAATATTTACCTTGGCCATTGATATTAATAATGCCTTTAAAGAATTCTATATTGATCTTTATAGTTCCACATCTTCATCTACTGATGAAGATATTAGAAACTTTGTGGAACCATTAGATCTTCCTAAACTGACGACTGAGCAAAAAAACTCTATTGATTCTGAGATAACCTTGGAGGAGCTTAACGAGGTAATTAAGTCCCTACCTACTGGCAAGGCTCCGGGGCCAGATGGTTTTGCCGCAAAATTTTTTAGATCCTATGCTACAGAACTGGCCCCACTTTTGTTAGAAGTTTATACTGAATCATTAAAGAAGGGAAAACTTCCTCCAACCATGACACAAGCCCGGATCAGTCTGATTCTTAAAAAGGACAAAGATCCAAGCGAGTGTAAAAGTTACCGTCCAATCTCCCTGATCCAACTAGATGTAAAAATATTGTCAAAAATTTTGGCTAACCGATTAAGTAAGGTTATGACATCTCTTATACATATAGATCAGGTGGGATTTATTCGGGGCCGTAGCTCTTCTGATAACATCAGGCGTCTCATCAATATCATGTGGTCAGTGGCGAATGATCAGACTCCGGTCGCTGCCATCTCACTTGACGCTGAAAAGGCATTTGATATGGTAGAATGGGATTATCTTTTTAAGATTTTGGAAATGTATGGGTTCGGGAGTACATTTATTGGTTGGATTAAGTTACTTTATAAACACCCTGTAGCAGCGGTACAAACAAATGGATTAATTTCAGAATATTTTACTCTGGATAGGGGCACTCGACAGGGTTGTCCACTTTCCCCGTTATTGTTCTGTCTTGCCCTGGAACCATTAGCAGCTGCGATAAGAAAGAGGATGATTTTCCAGGGGTGACAGCGGGAGGTGCGGCGCATAAGCTTCTGCTTTACGCAGATGATATTTTATTATTTGTCTCTGAACCTACTAGATCTATGCCTTGCCTCCACAGAATTATTAATTCCTTTTCCAAGTTCTCAGGATACAAAGTCAATTGGTCTAAATCCGAAGCTTTGGCACTGACAGCGTACTGCCCAGAAATGGCTTTCCAGCCGGGCACCTTCCAGTGGCCCAAACAGGGCATTAAGTATTTAGGGATTTTATTCCCAGCAAATTTGTCTGATTTAGTTAGAGTTAATTTTGACCCTTTAATAAAAAGGTTTTCGAACGATGTCAGCAGGTGGGCTTCATTAAATTTATCATTGATTGGGAAGGTTAATGTTATTAAAATGAATTGTATTCCAAAATTTAACTACCTGCTACAGTCCCTACCTGTAGATGTCCCCCTCTCTTATTTCAAGCAATTCGATAGCATAGCGAAGTCCTTCATTTGGAATGGTAAACATCCCAGATTGCATTTTAATAAGTTACATAGGCCGATTGACAAAGGTGGGCTAGGCCTACCCAAGATTTTGTTTTATTACTATGCGTTCAGTCTCAGACATTTGGCTCATTGGTTGCTTCCACCTGAAAAAGCCCCTCCCTGGTTTGTTATTGAACAGGCAGTTCTTGCCCCTATTTCGCCGTTACAGAGCATCTCTATCAAACTAATTGGAAAAGTTAAGTTACACCCCGTTATTTCGCATTTACACTTGGTATGGACTAAAGTGTCCGGATTGTTTAAATTGGACACTTATTTAAATGTTGCCTCGAGCATATGGCAGAACCCAAGATTGTGTATTGGCAAGTCCCCTTTCTGCTGGCCAGAGTGGATTGTGAGGGGGGTTGCTACACTCCGTGACCTATATGAAAGAGGTGTGTTGAGATCGTTTGAAAAATTGGTCCAACATTTTGGGATCCCCAGACCTCAGTTTTATAGGTATTTACAATTGCGCCACCTGCTTTGTACTATTTTTGGGAGTAGCACACACCCCCCGAGGAGGCAGATGCTTTGGGAGAGGTGATTGCGGCTTTTGGAAAAGGTCATGAGGCATCAGTGTACTACTCCCTGTTAATTCAGAGTATGGGAGATGGAGCTTTAACTTCTATTAAGAAATTATGGGAGAAAGATTTGAATTTGGTATTGCAGGATTGAGTGTGGACTAAGATTCTGAAAAAATGTCAAGTCTGCATCTAGAGATGCAAGACTTAATTGCCTTATGCAATTTAAGATTTTACAAAGACTTTATTTGACCCCCTCTAGATTATACAGGCTTGGTCTTAAAGACACACCCACATGCTGGCGATGCCAATCAGAAGTTGGAAACATAGCCCATGTTTTTTGGGGATGCATTAAGATCCAAGATTTTTGGTTAAAGATTCAGAATTATTTGCGTGACATTCTGGACACTCAAATTTTACTTTGCCCCAGACTTCGCATTTTGGGCGATGGGGAAGTTATAAATTCGGGTGACAAATATATAAAAAAATTGGGTTCTGACTAGCGTGATGATCAGTAGACAAATTATTTTAAGGGGATGGAAGTCAGACGGAGCGCCACCATTTCCAGAGTGGTGTGCGGAGATGGGGAGCGTGGCAGCTTATGAGAGGATGATAGATGGAAGGCTGGGGCGGGAGGACTTATTTTTTATATTTGGGGTAGGTATTTGGCAGTTTTGGAGGACTCTAGGGGAAGGGATGAGGAGGGAGATGTTTAGTTTAATGATGTATATTTATTATATATTTTATTTTTTATTTATTTTCATTTTTTATTTTATTTTTTGTGTGTGTGTATTATTTTATGTGACCACAGGGGTGTTCTTTGGGGTAGGGTGGGGTTGGTGTTTGGGGAGCATTGTTAATGAGTGTTAAAAGTTAAATGTTGGTGTGTATATGTTGTGTTTTTCTCTGTTGTGCTTTCTTTTTGAATCAATAAAAAATGTTAATTACAAAAACAATACGTTCTCTGAAAAACCTAAATATCTTATGCAGTGTTGTTTCTAAACCAAGATTAATCAAATTAATGTTATTTTAAGAATTTTTAGATATTTTTACAGGAAAACAATACAAAGGTTATTATCAAGAATACGATTTTTGCCCTAATATCAAAGAAAAAAAGAAATTATGATCCATAATATGATCGTGCCTGGTAATGTGCATGTAAAATGGCTAGAAATACCAACGATTTAAATTGTAACTGTAGTGGAATACAGTTACTTATATTTTGTATTTGTAAATACGTATTCCCATTACAAGTATTTCGTTACTCCCCAACCCTGTATTTAACATACTGTAAAAATAATTTCCACTGAATGTTTTGTGTTCTGGTGCAGAAATTTCCTCATCGGTCAGGTCAGAAGAAGAAGAAGGTGGTGAAATACACAATGGGCGGCTTCATAATTTTTGCTCTAATCTGCATTGTCTGGTTTCCTCTTCTCTTCATGTCACTGGTCAAGTCTGTAGCAGGAGTAACCAATCAACCATTAGATGTGTCCATACAGCTCAGCATATTGGGTTACGAGGTCTTTTATTTATATTTATATTTCTTTCTATTACTTGTGGCATTTGATATATATATATATATATATATATATATATATATACACACACACACACACACACACACACACACACTCACACACACTGGCAGCCAAAAGTTTGGAATAATGTACAGATTTTGCTCTTATTGAAAGAAATTGGTACTTTTATTCACCAAAGTGGCATCCAACTGATCACAATGTATAGTCAGGACATTAATAACATTAAAAATTACTATTACAATTTGAAAAAAAAATTCTGAACTACTTAAACTACTTCAAAGAGTTCTCATAAAAAATCCTCCATATACAGGAATGACAGCTTTGCAGATCCTTGGCATTCTAGCTGTCAGTGTGTCCAGATACCCCTATAGCACTTTCCATAGATGTGGCTGTCTTGTCGGGCACTTCTCACGCACCTTACAGTCTAGCTGTTAATCCCACAAAAGCTCAATGGGGTTAAGATCTATAACACTCTTATGTCTGTGTTTCTTTGCCTACTCTAAACTTTTATTTTTGTTTTTCTGTTTCAAAAGTGGCTTTTTCTTTGCAATTCTTCCCATAAGTCTTCTCTTTACTGATGTACATGAAACTGGTGTTGAGCGGGTAGGATTCAATGAAGCTGTCAGCTAAGGACATGTGAGGCGTCTATTTCTCAAACTAGAGCCTCTGATGTACTTATCCTCTTGTTTAGTTGTACATCTGGCCTTTCACATCTCTTTCTGTCCTTGTTAGAGCCAGTTGTCCTTTGTCTTTGAAGACTGTAGTGTACACTTTTATATGAACTCTTCAGTTTTTTGTTGGTTTTTTGTTTTTGTTTTTTGGCAATTTCAAGCATTCCTTCCTCAAAACAATGATTGACTGACAAGTTTCTAGAGAAGTTTCTTTTTTGCCATTTTTGACCTAATACTGACCTTAAGACATGCCAGTCTATTGCATACTGTGGCAACTCAAAAATAAACACATAGACAACGTTAAGCTTCATTTAACGAACAAATAGCTTTCAACTGTGTTTGATATAATGGCAAGTGATTTTCTAGTACCAAATTAGCAATTTAGCATGATTCCTCAAGCATAAGGTGTTGGAGTGATGGCTGCTGGAAATGGGGCCTGTCTAGATTTGATCAAAAATGACTTTTTTCAAATAGTGATGGTGCTGTTTTTTACATCAGTAATGTCCTGACTATACTTTGTGATCAGCTGAATGCCACTTTGGTGAATTAAAGTACCAATTTCCTTCCGAAACATCAAAATCTGTACATTATTCCAAACATTATATATATATATATATATATATATATATATATATATATATATATATATATACACACACAAATCTTTGTAATTGTGGCATACATAATTAAATATTTTTAATGGGGATTATTCAGAATGAAACTGGAATACATTGTCAATCTGAATTTATTGATTTACCTTATATTTGTAATATATTACACATTTAGAATATATTTATCATTTTACACTGTACAGTATATGTACAGTATTATTCATAATTTCAATGTACAGTATGATCAAATATAGTGTATAATTGAATATAATGAGTGTATAATTGTAAATATAATATATAAATGTTAAATGTTATAAATGACATATGTGTGTGTGTGTGTGTGTGTGTGTGTACACAGCCGTTGTTCAGCATGAGTGCTCAGGAGCAGAATCTGATCCCATACTCTGAATCAGCATTCCAGAAGATGACCAACCAGTTTGCCACTCACCCGGTACATATAGGCACAGCTGTGCCAGAGCATATGAATAAAATATGCCTGAGTGACTACTGTATATTGTTTTTTTTCACTTAATTTACACTTTGTATTGTTTGTGACTTTAATTGAGAATTAATTTGTTGCCAAACCTTTACCATGTCAATATGCATATCAGGAGTGATACAATATTTTAGCTTTCTTTTGTTGTGTCTTCAGTCGTCAGACTTATAGGTACATGAAACGTCATGGTTACTTGTGTAACCTCCATTCCCTGATGGAGGGAACGAGACGTTGTGTCAATGTAATGACACTAGGGGTCACTCTTGGGAGCCCGAGACACCTCTGGACTTTGATAAAAGGCCAATGAAAATTGGCGAGTGGTATTTGCATGCCACTCCCCCGGACATACGTGTATGAAAGGAGCTGGTATGCAACCACTCATTCAGGTTTTATGCTGAGGAGCCAATATAAGGTCCGGCCATTTCAGCGGGTAGTTCAGCGTTGTGGCAGGAGGGACACAACATCTCATTCCCTCCATCAGGGAACGGAGGTTACACAAGTAACCATGACGTTCCCTATCTGTCACTCACTCGAAGTTGTGTCGATGTAGTGACACTAGGGGTCCCTATACGAAACGCCACAATTGGCTGAACTGTGTTACGTGAACTGGCGGTGTGTGGTGGGCAGACTACTGTGTGCCTCATAGCCAGCACACCAGGTCGACACGTAACCTCCCCCAACATATTTATGAGTGTCGAACAGCCCATTTTGGGGACAAGTTGTCTACCCAAAAGATAGAGACAGGCTTAACCCAGTCATGGCCTCTTCCCCCTTCTTTTTTCCACTCCCTAAAAAAGAAGGGGGATTATCTGACTGGGCCGCCAGATCTAGTCGGGGGGTGTCCCTCCCAAGGGGAAGACACCGCGGAGACAACACCTCGCCCAAAGAGAGGGGGGGGATATTTAAGTGGAATAATACGTCACATGGTCTATCCAACCATGTGGGGAGTCTTCAAGGTAGATCCTGCCCAATGGGGGAGGAGTTACTACAAACATGGAGACTGGGGCAGAGGGGCTCTGCCCAAGGAAGACGCAGTTTGCCAACAGGGAAACGAATTAGCGTTGGGTGTTGGGTGTTGCCCAGCCTGCTGCTCTGCAAAAGTCTGTTAGAGAAGCACCCCTGGCCAGGGCCCAGGGAGCCGCTACACCCCTGGTAGAATGGGCTTGTAGCCCTACCGGGGGCGGCATGTCCTAGGCAACATATTCCATAGTCATGGCGTCAGTGAGCCAGTGGGTGATCCTCTGCTTGGAGACAATGCTTTCTTTCCGCTGTGCACCAAAGCAGACAAAGAGCTGCTCAGAGATTCTAAAGATCTGCGTGCGATCCAAATAGATGCGTAAAGCGTGCACCGGACACAGCGACGACAGGGCTGGGTCTGCCTCCTCCTGGGGCAGCGCTTGCAGGTTCACCACCTGGTCCCAAAAGGGGTGGTGGGAACCTTGGGTACATAACCCGGTCAGGGTCTCAGGATCACGTGAGAGTAACCTGGACCGAACTCCAGGCACGTTTCGCTGACAGAGAACGCTTGCAGGTCACCTACCCTCTTGATGGAAGTGAGCGCAGTCAGGAGGGCAGTCTTCAAGGAGAGTGCCTTAAGCTCGGCTGACTGCAAAGGCTCAAAGAGGGCTCTCTGTAGACCCTGAAGAACTACAGAGAGGTCTGATGAGGGAACGAGGCACGGTCTGGAGTGATTCAGCCTCCTGGTGCCTCTTAGGACTTACCGTCGACTGCGTCATGGTGTGCTGCTATGGTGGCAACGTACACCTTCAAGGTGGAAGGGGACAGCCTCCCTCCCTTCCTGGGGGGCTTGCTTTCTTACAAAGGGGAGCCGTGACCGCAACGTTGCCATGGACATATCCTTGCAATGAGAAAATGACCATCCACGAACACTGTCTCCACGTGAGCAGTGCCCAGACACGAAAGACAGTGATCGTGACCATCAGAAGGTGAGAGATAACGAGCGCAACCAGGAATAACACAAACGGAAAGGCGTCTTTAGAAAGACGCGTTTTTAAAAAGACGTTCCGTGTGTGCTGCTCTTTTAGATAAATATACTCTTTTAGAGAAATATACTCTTTTATTTCTGCCGAAGCGCCCAGGGGCATTCTCTGCAGTGCACCAGTGCAGAGGAGGGAGAAGCCGCTGAAATGTGCCGTCAGATCCAGCAGAGGTGAATGAACAGTAGTATTCAGCTCAGTGAGCATGACCGTTCAGCTCCGAAGAGAAAATCTGAATGAGTGGTTGCATACCAGCTCCTTTTATACCCGTATGTCCGGGGGAGTGGCATGCAAATACCACTCGCCAATTTTCATTGGCCTTTTATCAAAGACCAGAGGTGTCTCGGGCTCCCAAGAGTGACCCCAAGTGTCACTACATCGACACAACGTCGAGTGAGTGACAGATAGGGAACGTACATTTTGTCATGATTATTTATACATTGCTTGTATAAGCACATGTTGTTATTTGCAAGTTTGCCTTGAGCGATATGTAGACCTCTCAACCCTGTCTGTTGTCAGTCTGATAAAATTTCACTCTGTTTCTTACTCAGTCTGCGATGCAGTTCATTGTGAACTATCTGGCAGAGGATATAGTGGCAGCAAAAATCAAGAGTGATGCCAGTTTGCTGTGGAACATCAGTCCTGCCAGTCGAAATGCCATGATCCTGGAGCTCAGTAACGCCACACACTTCTACATCACACTGAGCTGGACTTTACTACGGTACACACACATTTCTCTATCACACTGTACTGTACTTTATTGCGGTGTACACTGGGGGTGTGTAGCGAAGCCATTGTTTTTATCTGTATCTATTCGTATATACTGTAACTGGAT
This sequence comes from Myxocyprinus asiaticus, assembly GCF_019703515.2. NCBI lineage: Eukaryota > Metazoa > Chordata > Actinopteri > Cypriniformes > Catostomidae > Myxocyprinus > Myxocyprinus asiaticus. Next base: position 503,286 of record NC_059354.1, on the reverse strand, counting down.
TTGGCCATAGCTTAAACCAGAATAGCGTCAAAACTAAATGAAAAGCCCAATTTTAATTGTAACTCTATTCTACTTATAATTTCCATATAGAAAATATGCCTTGTATAATTCATACATTTTATTTCTTCTTTTATTATTATTATTATTATTATTATCATCATATTTATTTATTTTTGCATTGCAGAAATATTTTTTCACTGAAGCGTGCACAGACCATGTAGGCTATTAATTTAATTAACAGCCTTTTGTGATTTACTGTAATAATCACGTATGACTGTAGCACGATTTTGATGTTATTTAGATTCATTGTCTAGTTCTGAAGGATCGTGAAATTAGTCAAATGATAAGCTCTTTAGAAAATCAAGTGGCCAAATAAAATGCACATCAAAAACATTGTGATATTGCTTCATTTTAAATCGGCAGCTAAATCATTGTGATGATATCCCAGCCCTTACATTCTGCACCAAAGCACAACATTTCCATTCGTAATTCATGTCCTTTTAACTGTACGTCTTCAGTCATTTTTTCACATTCATGAATTGGGGATTATGTTTTGTGCATACCTATAATTTGTCTTAGTGCATTTTACCCCTTTCTCATCTTATTGAATGCAATTGACTCACATGCCGAACAGAACAAATGACACGCCTCCTCTCGTTCAGTCATACAGCAGATACTCATTCACAAACCAGATGACTGCGTGAGTTGTTAATTTCATTGGCGAACGACTTTACTAATACATTCTGTTCATTCATGAATGACATCTCATCTCGTTCAGACTCAAATGACGTACTAGTTCAGTGAAGTGGCGCATTCGTTCACCGGGTCAAACCAATGCTGTTGGCTCATGCTATAGTCAGTCTTTACAGGCATGAAAAACATTAGCGCTTATTGGCTTCACCCTGGGAGGGGCTTGAAATGTTGCATTGTGATTAGATTACATTTAAAATTCATCTGGTACAAACAACACGTCGGTTTTGTCTATGCTTTATTTGTCTTTTATGACTTTTTTGCAGTTTATTATTATGCAGTAGCCCAATGACAAAGTGATTGATGTATGTTATCATTAAATTAGAGACCCTCCCTTGTAGTCTGATCACAAGTGGTCACAGGAGATGCATTTGAGACACATGGTAAAACCAGATGGAAAAAGAAAGGCATCTCGGCTGACCACTTCTGATCTAATCACCGAAAACATATCATACAGGAATAGTTCAATCAAAAATTAAAATTCTCTCATCATTTACTCACCCATATGCCATTCTAGATGTGTGACTTTTGGAAGAACATTTCAGCTTGTAGGTCCATAATGGATGCCAAAGTGAATGGGTCCCAAATTTTTGAAGCTCCATCATAAAAGTAATCCATGTGAATCCAGTGGATTAATTAATGTAATCTGAAGAGAAATGCTAGGTCTGTGTAAGGAGTAGATTAATACTAAAATCTTGATTTTACCAAAAATTGATTAGGGTCGAGGTCATGCAGACTGATGCGTGAAATATAACAAATTTAAAAAAATAATACAAATAAAAATACAGAAGCGCAGTGTTGTTTACAAAAGAGGAACATAGATATTCATATATAGATGCCTCATTCAGCTGGTTTGGATTCATCAACTGTAGCTCCATCTTGAAACAGTCAACTAGGAAAGCTGTTTGAATCTGTTTGAATGCAAGTGGATGGAGGAGGTGCCTCAGACAGTTCTCCTTGCTCAGACTACTGCATATACTGCTTTTGTGTGGAAACAGTATTGTGGTCCATAGGAACAGCTGCTAACAAGGTATCTACGTATGATTATCTATGCAGAGGAGGCTTATGCGGTTACGTCACGCGAGAGGTAGTTTGAACTCCACCCTCACCAACGTGATGGCCGGAAGCAAACATTTTTAGTAAAAAAAGTACTATTTCTTACACCAAGCGTTTAGCTTCAGAAGACATTAATTAGTCCACTGGAGTTATATGGATTACTTTTATGATGGCTATATGTGCTTTTCGGAGATTCAAATATTTGGCACCCATTCATTTGCATTTTATGGACCTATAGAGTTGAAATATTCTTCCAAAATCTTTGTTTGTGTTCTGGTGAAGAAAGACAGTCATACACATCTGGGATGGCATGAGGGTGAGTAAATGATGAGAGAATTTAAATTTTTTGGGATAATTTTTCCTTTTATACCAAGTAGAAACAGGGCCAAAGTCCTACCAGGTCAAGCGCAACGTGTTAGAGACAGTGATCTGTCTCTAGAATGTCATTGCTCTGCCATAGAACAGCTATGTTATTAACTTTAGCACCATATGACAGAATTAAACCTCGGTTACTGTTCAGGTCTTTTTTGACCCGTTTGACTTTTCTTTTTGAAATTAAAAATGGTTTCCATTGTCAGAGCTGTACAAGGTTTGATGACTTTTCCTTCACTTGCCATCTGAACACACACAAAAAACTGTACTTGATTTGATGAGTCTAAATGGTTGCAAAAAAAAAAAAGTGACACTCGTAGTGTTCCAGGTCAAATTTGACCTGCCATACGAAAATGGATGAGTGAGACTACAACACGGAGCATTTTTTTTTTTTTTAAATCAGTGTAGCACACACTATTATACATATCAAAAGACCAAAGCCTGATCCCACATTATTGCTGTTCACATCACTGATTTTTATTTTGATGTTTATGAAACAATTGCAAGTTTCCAATTGCAAAGTCTTCTGTTTGTACACAAATTGTATTATCACTGTTCATTGCCATTCTAATTTTTTTATTGTTTTTTGTTTTATTGATATTTTTATCCATTAACTCTACTAAGTTATTGAATTTTGATGTTTGAAATCAATAATATGACTAAATAATTTAATAAATATATTAATAATAAACATAATGTAGTGTCATGATTCACTGTTGTTTGCCTTGTGTTTCTCCCGTCATCTGTTCCTCCCGGAATACATTTCCCATAATTCCCTGCCTTCATCACTGCCAGCTGTCCTTGATTGTCCTCACCTGTGTTTCATTAACTCATTAGTCTTTGTGTATATAATGCCCTGTTGTTTGCTTGTTCTTTGTCAGTTGTTATGTGTTTTGACCTCCTGTGTATGACCAGTGCCCATTGTGTATGTTTTCTCTGTTCCTGTGTTTTCCCATTGTGGATGTTTCTTTTGTTCCTGTGTTTACCTGTTATCCTGTACCTTGTTTATGTTATTAAATACTGTTTCGCTGCACCTAGATACAGCTCTCGTGACTTCCTCCCAGACGTTACAGAACAACTGACCACAAAATGGATCTAGCGGCTCCTTTCATTCAGCTGACCCAGCGAACTTATCTGTCCCGGAATATTCCCGTCTGTTTAGTGTCCTTGCTAAGTAAACTGACTTTTCTGATTCAACCCTGAAGTCCATGTATAAAATCGTTCTCATTGCTCACCAGTGGAAGGAGTTGCTGGCGACCAGAGATTACACGTGGGAGGAATATGTTACGCTGGTATTAGAGACATTCGCTTCAACGGATCCTCCTCAATCAATCCCATTCCTGGCTTCTGAGTCAACCACGCCTGAATCCTCTCCACGCCATGTCACAGCCATGCCTGAGTCTGCTCCATGCCATGTCACAGCCACACCTGAGTCTCCTCCATGCCATGTCACACCTACGCCTGAGTCTGCTCCATGCCATGTCACAGCCACACCTCAGCCTGCTCCACGCCATGTCACAGCCGAACCTCAGCCTGCTCCACGCCATGTCACAGCAACGCCTCAGCCTGCTCCACGCCATGTCACAGCAACGCCTCAGCCTGCTCCACGCCATGTCACAGCAACGCCTCAGCCTGCTCCACGCCATGTCACAGCTACGCCTGAGGCTGCTCCACGCCATGTCACAGCTACGCCTGAGTCTGCTCCACGCCATGTCACAGCTACACCTGAGTCTGCTCCACGCCATGTCACAGCCCAGCCTTCTGTGGCCACTGTCTCCAAGCCTTCCGCGGCCCTTGTCACCAAGTTGAATTATCCACCACTGATATCAGTGCATAGGGCCACGAAGACCCTTCCCCAAAATGTGTCAGTGCCCACGCCTGCCACGGCCAAGGAGCCGATGCCCACGCCTGTAAAGGAGCCAACGCCAATGCCTGCCACTGCCAAGGAGCCGACGCCCACACCTGCCATGGCCAAGGAGCCGATGCCCACGCCTGCCACGGCCAAGGAGCCGATGCTCACGCCTGCCACAGCCAATGAGCTGGAAGCTTCGTCCATCCCAGAGCCAGCGTTGTCAGTCTCGTCCGTCCCAGAGCCAGCGTTGCCAGCCTCGTCCGTCCCAGAGCGAGCGTTGCCAGAATCGTCCATCCCAGAGCCACTGTTGCCAGCCTCGTTCGTCCCAGAGCCCACGTTACCTACATCGGCCTCCCGGAGGAGCAGGAGGAGAAAGGCTTTCGTTTCCAAGTCTCTGCCCCTGTACATGACCACAGAGGTCATCTCCGAGTCTCAGCCCAGGTTCATGAACACAATCAAATCACTTTTACTGTCACACAACCATATGCACAAGTGCAACAGTGGGTGAAAGTCTTGGGTGCAGTTCCGAGCAACATAGCAGTCATGACAGTGATGAGACATGTACCAATTTACAACAAACATCAGATTTACACAACACAATTTACATATCTAATATACACATAATTACACAACACAATAATAATATACAATGTACAGTATACAATACACACAATGAAGAATATACATACATATTATATAGAATACACATACAATAAAAATAGTATATAAAGTATACATAAAATATACAGTAGGTTGTATTGTACTGTATTGACATTTGGTTGATAGTCAGTTGCCAGTGTGTTGTTAAGAGAGAATATAATTTATGACAGTCCGGTGTGAGATAATGAGATTAATAAAGTAGAGTGCTGATGTATATTGATCGTGAGAGATCAAGAGTTCAAAAGTCTAAATGCTTGGGGGAAGAAGCTGTCATGAAGACGGCTGGTGCGGGTCCTGATGCTGCGATACCGCCTGCCTGATGGTAGCTGTGAGAGCAGCCCATGGCTCAGGTGGCTGGAGTCTCTGATGATCCTCCGAGCTTTTTTCACACACCGCCTGGTATAGATGTCCTGGAGGGAGGGAAGCTCACCTCCGATGATGTGTCTGACAGTTCGCACCACCCTTTGCAGAGCTTTGCGGCTGTAGGCGGTGCTATTGCCATACCAGGCAGTAGTGCAGCCAGTCAGAATGCTCTCTACAGTGCTGGTGTAGAACCGTGTGAGGATGTGGTGGTTCATTCCAAACTTCCTCAGCCATCTCAGGAAGAAGAGGCACTGATGATCCTTCTTCACAATGGCCTCAGTGTGGACGGACCATGTGAGTTCCTCTGTGATGTGGACACCGAGGAACTTGAAGCTGCTGACTCTCTCCACTGGTGCTCCATTGATGGTGATGGGGCTGTGTTCTCTGTCTTTTCTCCTGAAGTCCACCACAAGCTCCTTGGTCTCGCTGACATTGAGGGAGAAGTTGTGCTTCTGACACCAGTGTGTCAGAGTGTGCGCCTCTGTAGGCTGTTTCATCATTGCCAGTGTTCAGACCTACCACCATTGTATCATCAGCAAACTTAATGATGGCATTGGAGCTGTGTTGCCACACAGTCATGTGTGTATAAGGAATACAAGAGTGGGCTGAGAACACAGCCCTGTGGGGCTCCAGTGTTGAGGGTCAGTGGTGAGGAGATGTTGCTGCCCATTCTAATCACCTGGCGTCTGCTTGACAGGAAGTCCAGTATCCAGCTGCACAGCGAGCTGTTTAAGCCCAGAGCCCAGAGTTTCACATAAAGCTTGAAGGGCACTATGGTGTTGGATGCTGAGCTGTAGTCTACAAACAGTATTCTCACATAAGTGTTCCTTTTGTCCAGGTGGGAGAGAGCAGTATGTAGTGTAGATGCAATGGCATCATCAGTGGAGTGGTTGTTGCAGTAAGCAAACTGCAATGGGTCCAGTGAGGCAGGCAGCACAGAGCAGATGTAATCTCTGATTAGTCTCTCAAAACATTTGCTGATGATGGGGGTCAGAGCAACAAGACGCCAGTTATTTAAGCAAGTGATTTTGGATTGCTTTGGTACAGGCACAATGGTGGACATTTTGAAGCATGTGGGGACTACAGACAAGGAGAGGGAAAGGTTGAAAATGTCCGTAAAAACACCAGCCAGTTGGTTCACGCACGCTCTGATGATGCGGCCCGGAATGGCGTCTGGACCCACAGCTTTACGGATATTCACCTGTCGGAAGGATCGGGTTACATCCGCTACAGAGACAGAGTGAACTAACCTCTGTAGCTTTGGCTGCGAGAGCTCTTTCCACGAGGGCAGTGTTATTTCCCTCGAAACGAGCATAAAAAGTATTTAGCTCATCCGGGAGAGAAGCAGCAGTATTCACAGCAGAGTTTTTTATTCCCTTTGTAGTCCGTGATGATGTTAATTCCCTGCCACATGCTTCTAGAGTTGGGGGTGTTGAACTGTCCTTCAATCTTGTCCCTGTACTGGCATTTTGCTGCTTTGATAGTTTTGCAGAGGGCATAACTGGCTTGTTTATGCTCCTCCGCATTCCCGGAATTAAAAGCGGTGGTCTGTGCATTAAGTGCCGCACGAACATCGCTATTAATCCATGGATTCTGGTTGGGGTAGATCCATATTGTTTTGGTCGGAACAATGTCCTCTACACACTTTCTGATGAAACACATTACATTATCAGCGTAAACCTCGATGTCGTCATCAAAGGCGGACCGGAACATCTCCCAGTCCACGTGATCAAAATGGTCTTGTGGCGTAGAATCTGATTGGTCTGACCAGCACTGGATCATTCTGAGGATGGGTGCTTCCTGTTTCAATTTCTGCCTGTAAGTGGGCAGAAGGAGAACGGAAGAATGGTCTGATTTGCCAAATGGTGGGTGGGGGAGGGATTTGTAGCCATTCCGGAAAGGAGAGTAGCAATGGTCCAAAACCCAGTCCCCTCGTGTGTTGAAACTGATATGTTGGTATTTTGGTGCGATTGATTTGAGATTGGCTTTGTTAAAGTCCCTGGTCACAATGAACATGGCCTCAGGGTGCGCGGTTTCCTGCTCACTTATACTCCCATACAGTTCCTTGAGTGCCCAGTCTGTGTCTGCTTGTGGGGGGATGTACACAGCTGTGATAATGACTGCTGTGAATTCCCTCGGTAGCCAGAATGGTCGACACAGAAGCATGAGAAATTCCAGATCAGAAGAGCAGAAAGACTTGATAGAATGTACGTTCCTCTGATCACACCAGGATTTGTTGATCATAAAACATAGACCACCACCTCTGATTTTACCTGAGAGGTCTTTTGCTCTGTCCGCTCGGTGCATGGAGAACCCCACGGGTTCGATGGCTTAATCTGGAATCTCAGCAGACATCCAAGTTTCTGAAAGGCAGATAATGCAGCAGTCCCTCGTCTCGTTGGAAAGAGATCCGCATTCTCAGCTCACAGAGCTTGTTGTCCAGAGACTGAACATTTGCCAGTAGAATACTGGGTAGCGGGGGTCAATTTGTGCGACATCTTAGTCTGATGAGAACGCCGGCTCTATTTCTCCTTCTGCATTTCCGCGGCCGGGCAGCCCAGACAAAGGGCTCCACTGGCGTGTTTGTAAACAGTGGGTCGGCATTGAGGTGGTCCAGTTGGAAGTCTGGTTTTTGGTGTGCAGTTGCAGAACCAATGTCCAAAAGTGTTTGTCTATTGTATACAATAAGGCAGACAACATCCAAGACAAAAAACATAAGAACTGTAAACAAAACAAACAAAAAACTGCCGCCCATTAGAGGGGGGGTTCTGTCATGATTCAATGTTGTTTGACTTGTGTTTCTCCCATCATCTGGTCCTCCCGGACTACATTTCCCATAATTCTCTGCCTTCATCACTGCCAGCTGTCTTTGATTGTCCTCACCTGTGTTTAATTAACTCATTAGTATTTGTGTATATTGTTGGGCTTCATGTATTCAGATAGAAGACAAAGGCAGGCCTAACACAGTCGTAAAACCTAACTCAGGCCCACATAAGTCATAAATCTTACTGATAAAAATCATGCCAAAATCAAACAAAGGGACTCCAAAACAGACTTCAAATCCCATGAAGGCTTGCTCACTAAAGGATCGAACTCTCAACTCCTATTGGATGAGGCACACGACAGAACGCACCTCAACCATGACATCATCAGGAGTAGAAATACCTCTGAAATGCTTCCGGGATTTGCTTCCAGCAACTTTGCTCACCATGTGTAGATGCAGCTTATCGCTGCTATCAGGTGTAGCCTCGTGGCACAAGGAAGTAACGTCCGACTTGAAACTGTGGCCATACAATCTCCATCTCGCTGGATGAGTTGAGATTACTCTGTGTTCCACGAACACTCTAACAGATCCGTAGGAGACCGCCGAGCAGTCCGCATCTTCATCCGTTTGCCTGCAGAAGTGAAGAGAGAAAAGATTTCTCTTCCATCTTCAATCAAGTCGATGTTGCTGATTTCTCCGCCAGCCCGCCAAGAATCAGTAGCCATACCGCCCGCTGACAAAGTGAGGAAACGGCCTCCCGTCATCACCCAAGCCTCGAGGAACCGAGTCGGAGTTAAAGGACGGATGAACACACATTCTGCGTCCTCATGCAATTCAAGTATGAGGTTTACGTCTGGGCAGAGACAGAATATTATAGTGTGTTATTCTTGTGTATCAAGGTTATTGCTTGTACAGTTTACGGACCACCGAGTCTGCTCATTGTGATTTAATACTCAGGGTATTAATTAATTATCACGAATGAGATTTGCTGTATTGTAGTCCAACCACATTGGACTGTTGTGCATTTCTGCCATCACGGGTGAGACCGGCAAACTGAGTTTATTCATTAAAGAATCAAATACTGCGGGACGGTTTACGAGCCGTCCACCTCGTCTCTGAGTAAGAAACTAACAGCTGCTTCCTCTCCCACAATTGCGAAACCGGCTTTGGGGCCGTCACTTTAATCTCTCTCTCTCTCTCTCATACTAACCACACACACACACACACACCCTCGTGTTATAAGATTATTTTGATTTCCATATCATATTATATCACAGTGCACTGAATACAATTCCTCTAGAAAAACTCACCTCACTAAAGACTGCTGGATTTGACAGGCCCTCTGTGCCTGTACAGTGTAGAGAACGCCCTTGGGCGCTTCGGCAGAGCAAAAAAAGGAGTATATTCTAAAAAGAGTATGTTTTCCATTCATAAAAGAGCAGCACACACGGAACGTCTTTTTAAAGATGATTTCCCGTTTGTGTGTTATTCCTGGTTGCGGTTGCTATCTCTCCCCTTCCGATGGCCACGATCGCTGTCTTACGTGTCTGGGCGCTGCCCATGTGGAGACATCATTCATGGATGGATCATGTCCTCATTGCGAGAACATGACCATGGCAATGTTGCGGTCATGGCTTGCATTCGTAAGAAAGCAAGCCACCCCAGCAGCTCCCCGCCTCGGGCCTTCTACCTACTGGTATGAGGCCGTGCCGGTTAGCGCTGGGGGCGATTTGAGGAATTCAATGGGACTACCTTCACCGGGTATCCCCCCATGGACCTTCCATTCCCCAGCATGCTCGCTTGCCCTATTCACGTACTCGGGCGAGATCGCCGGCTCGTCTCAGGGCGGGTTCGACATCTCGTTTGGCGCCCCGGAGGATGATGAGTTATCAAGCACAGCATTGGAGAGTGGGCTCGTCCCATCTGAAGCTGAGGCTTCAGCTGGGCTTCCTCCTTCAGGAACGATCGCCCAGTCTCAGGCCGAAGCAGAAATGACGAACATGCTTTCCCGTTCACAGCCGCGCCCCACCCGCATTCCTTTCTTCCCGGAAGTCCATGAAGAGCTAACAAGGTCGTGGGAGGCACCTTTTACTGCCCGGTCCCGATCTTTCAGCTCCCCCGCTCTCGCTACCCTTGATGGTGGAGCAGCCAGGGGGTATTCGGTGATCCCCCAGGTGGAAAAGGCGCACATATGCCCGCAGAGCACCGCCACCTGGCATGGGCGCCCGAAGCTCCCGTCCAAGGCCTGTAGGTTTACGTCGTCTCTGACGGCTAAGGCCTATAGGGGTCCTGAGAGGCGTTAGGAGGTTGAACCCCTCTAGACCGCACCTTGTTCCCCCTTGGGACCTCTCTGTAGTCCTTCAGGGTCTACAAGGAGCTCCCTTTGAGCCCTTGGAGTCAGCTGAGCTTAAGGCACTCTCTTTCAAGACTGCCCTCCTGACTGCACTCACTTCCATCAAGAGGGTAGGGGACCTTCAAGTGTTCTCTGTCAGCGAATCGTGCCTGGAGTTCGGTCCGGGTTACTCTCACATGATCCTGAGACCCCGACCAGGCTATGTGCCCAAGGTTCCCACAACCCCTTTTAGGGATCAGGTGGTGAACCTGCAAGCACTGCCCCAGGAGGAGGCAGACCCAGCCTTGGTGTTGCTGTGTCCGGTGCGAGCTTTATGCATCTATTTGGATCGCAAGCAGAGCTTTAGAAGCTCCAAGCAGCTCTCTGTCTGCTTTGGTGGACAGCGGAAAGGAAGCGCTGTCTCCAAACAGAGGATCGCCCACTGGGTCATTGACGCCATCGCTATGGCATATCAAGTTCAGGACATGCCACCTCCTGCGGGGTTTCGAGCCCACTCTACCAGGAGTGTGGCGGCCTCCTGGGCCCTGGCCAGTGGCGCCTCTTTGGCAGACATCTGCAGAGCAGTGGGCTGGGCAACACCCAACACCTTTGCGAGGTTCTACAATCTCCGAGTTGAGTCAGTTTCGTCCCGTGTAGTGGCAGGCACAAGCAGGTAAGTTCCAGGACAGATGGCTGGGTGTACCGCCTTTCCCCTCCCTTGAGGGGAAGATGTGCGCTCTTGACTCCCAGTAGTGTTCACAGACTATGATCCCTGGATGACTTCCTCCTTTGCCCTGTGGCAGTCGAGTTTGCAGAGAAACTTGCTGCCAGCTCAGTAAGTGCACTGGTAAGACCCTGTACTGAGGTAGGTGCTCCATATATGGTGGTTCCCCATAGGTAACCCCATGTGTTATATCTTCCATAAAATCGTTTCCCTCTTGGTAAACTACGTCTTCCTTGAGCAGAGGGCCCTCTGTTTCGGTCGCCATGCTTGTAGAAACTCCTCCCCCCTTGGGTAAGACCTACCATGTGACTCTCCACATGACATACTTCTGACAAGACTCGGTAAGACCATGTGATGTATTTCCACTTGAAGTACCCGGGGTGGCGGGGTGTGGTCTCTGCGGTGTCTTCCTCTTGGGAGTGACCCCCCCCCCACCCCAGCGTAGACACTTAGGGCTCCCAGTCAGTTAACAAATTCCACTCTTTTTGGGGAGAAAAGAGAAGGAAAAGAGGCCTCGGCTCGGCCAGCCTGTCCCTATTTGTTGAGCAGTCGACTTGTCCTGAAGGACTGTTCGACACTCATAAAGAGTGTTGGGGGAGGTTACGTGATGGCCTGGTGCACTGGCTACGAGGCCACAGCAGTCTGCCTGTCACACACCGCCACTTCACGTAACACAGTTCTGCTAGTTGTGGCATTTTGTATAGGGACCCCTAGTGTCACTACATCGACACAACGTCGAGTGAGTGACAGATAGGGAACGTCCTGGTTACTTTCGTAACCTCCGTTCCCTGATGAGGGAACGAGACTTTGTGTCCCTCTTGCCACAACGCTGAACTACCCGCTGAAATGGCCGGGACCTGGTCTCGGCTCCTCAGCACAAAACCTGAATGAGTGGTTGCATACCAGCTCCTTTTATACCCGTATGTCCGGGGGAGTGGCATGCAGATTCCACTTGCCAATTCTCATTGGCCTTTTTTCAAAGATTAGAGGTGTTTCGGGCTCCCAAGAGTGACCCCTAGTGTGACTACATCGACACAATGTCTCATTCCCTCCATCAGGGAACGGAGGTTACGAAAGTAACCAGGCCATTTGTTTGTTCTTTGTCAGTTGTTATGTGTTTTGACCTCCTGTGTATGATCAGTGCCCATCGTGTATGTTTTCTCTGTTCCTGTGTTTTCCCATCGTGGATGTTTCTTTTGTTCCTGTGTTTAACCCGTTATTCTGTACTTTGTTTATTTTATTAAATACTGTTTCGCCGCACCTAGATCCAGCTCTCGTGACTTCCTTCCAGACGTTACATGTAATATTATTGCAAAAACTGACACTTCAAACAAATGGTATAAAAAAAAGCTAAACTTTGAAAAATAACAGTCTTTGATGATGTATATATCTAAATCCATAACTTGTGGAATACATCTCGAAACTAACATTGGATTACAGAGACTAGGCCCATCAAAATCATGTCAATTCAATATACTGTATGATTACCCTATCCGGGTCAGATTTGACACGGAGCAGCGAAGGTGTCGGCCTGTATTGGACAGTAACCAAGGATTAACTCTAGAGTATGACCTAATAATGTATTCATACTTAAATGTTATGACTAATTATTACACAGTTCGGAATAATCTCTGGAATAGACCTACAAGTCAAACACTGGAAACCTTCATTAAAAATCTATTTGATATGATAATGGTGTTTAATATTTTCTATCTAGTGTGTGTGAAATGTCATTGTTGTTTTCTTCATATTTGAGCAGGAATGCGTCTCTCGTGCTAAATGCAGTGAGTGCTGGTGAACACACAGTGAAGTATGAAGACAGTGCACTAAGAGACAATTTGGTTTCAATGCTCAGAGGATCGTGTAGTCGTCCGGTGTAAGTTTGTCTCAATGTCACAAAGTCCAATAATAATTGACTTAAAATTTCAGTTGAAAGTCCTAATTTCAATATGTGCAGTTTCTATGTACTAAATCTCTTTTATGACATTTGTCAGGATGCTGGAAAATCTGTTGCCAAAGTATATCAGGGGAACATCCAGTCCAGATGCTAAAGTGGCACATCGACTTCAAGTGGGTGAGTTATTACATGTGTGATAAATTATGAATGACAGATGTGCATTTTGAAGATATTTTGAATGACTTTAATGCAATTGTTCCCAGAGCATTCCATATGGCAGGATGATCTTCATCTGCAGTTCTTCCGTCCACTGTCCATCAAACTGCTGCAGGGCAACGACAGCTCTGTGGGGATGGGGGTGCAGTGGTGGGTGGTGGAAGAGTGTTTTCCTGAGGCTCCACCCAGCAGATGTCACAGTATTGAGATGGTGGTGTTCAATGATAAAGTCAGCCCATCCAGTGTGGGCTTCCTTGCTGGATACGGGCAAGTTTAAGACAAGTTAATTTATACAGTATTTATACAGTATGTCTGGCAAGTAGTTGAAAAATAGTTTATCCAAAAATGTAAATAAATCATTATTTTTCATCCTCATGTTAAGGGGTATGCGGTGAAGCCATTATCTGTATCCGTTTTATTATTTGGATATAACTGGATGTGGGTGGGGTTTAAACCAGAAGTGCGTCAAAACTAAAAGGAAAAAAAAAAACATTTAAACTATATATAGTTTCCATGTAGCAAATGTAATGTACAGGCAGACAGGAGCAGACAAATATGATGATATGCAGAACCCAAGTGCAGTTTATTAAGAATCCAAAGTGACAAACACAAGAACTAAACAGAAAGGAAAGACTAAGAAAACAACAAAACATGACATGACTATGACTTCACTATAAATCGACTATGACTTGACTTAGACAATGAACAGACCATGAACTAACATTACAATAAAAATACTCGACAGTGGACAGGAGAACAGATGTGTTCGTCTTCAACTGGGCCTGGACTGACTTATCGGCGAGATTTGCCGGTTGCAGTCGGTGGAGGATCTGAAAATAGAGCCGCCAAGCCGAATACTTTTGTGCTTCCCATTTTGTGCTGAACCTACATCATTCATGGCAGGTCAAGTGATATTTGGTTTCTTTATTGCAGACGTGGAATTCGAATCAGAGGTTTGAATTTTACATAAAATGACCAGAAACATTATTCATTTGAAAAGGTTATGTGCTAAGTAGTAAGTCCAATAAAATACTTTGTTAATACCAATAAAGGTGCCAGTATTTTTTGCAATTAACATTTTTTATTGATTCATATATACACAACAAAGAAAAACCCAACACATATACAACAAATCAACATTTCACATTCAAACCCCACTAATATCCCTCCCCATTCTCCAACCCCACCCTGACCCCCAACGAACACCCCTGTGGTCCCACATAATAACACACACACACAACCAAATAAAATATATATAAAAAAATAAAATAAACATAATGTACATAATTAAACTAAACTACACTCTCCACATCCCCTCTCTGAGAGTCCCCCAAAAACACCAAATAACTGCCCCATTTCCTAACAAATAAGTCCCAAAACCCCAGTCTCTACTTGCCACCTCCTTGAAAGCAGCCACCCTCCCCATTTCCACACACCACTCTGAAAATGAGGGCACACCACCCAACTTCCATCCCCTTAAAATAATTTGCCTGCCAATCACGAGACTGGTCAGAACCCAATTTTTTATGTGACCATCCCCCAAATTTATGACTGCCCCATCACCCAAAATACAGAGTCTGGGACAAAGTAAAACCTGAATGCCCAAAACGTGTGAGCGATTCCCAAAAAATAGTATAGAGCAGGTGGCGCAGCTGTAAATATCTATAGAACTGAGATCTGGGAATCTCAAAGTGTTGAACCAAATCTCAACACTCACCGAGTGAACCAGCAGAAAGGTGACCCTTCAATACATAATTTAGGGTTCAGCCATATGCTCGAGCCAACATTTAAATAAATGTTCCGAATTAAACACTCTGGACACTTTTGTCCATACCGCATGCAATGTGAGATAACGGGTTGTGACTTTACTTCTCCGGTTGGTTTAATAGAAAGGCTTTGTAATGGCAAAATAGAGGCAAGAACTTCCTGTTCAATACAAAACCAGGTAGGGGCTCTCTCAGGTGGAAGCAACCAATGAGCCAAATGTCTGAGACTGAACATCTACAGGGAGAGATTGTAAAAAATAGTTAAATTTTGGAATACAATTCATTTTAATAACATTAACCTTTCCAATCATAGATACATGTAATGAAGCCCACCAGCCCACATCGCTCGAAAACCTTTTTTATTAAGGGGTCAAAATTAACTAACTAAATCAGACAAATTTGCTGGGAATAAAATGCCCACATACTTAATGCCCTTACTGGAAAGCCGTTACTGGGCAGTACGCTGTCAGAGCAAAAGCTTCGGACTTAGACCAATTGACTCTGTATCCTGAGAACTTAGAAAATGAATTAATAATTCTGTGGAGGCAAGGCATAGATCTAGTGGGGTCGGAGACAAATAATAAAATATCATCTGCATAAAGCAAAAGCTTATGTGCCATACCTCCCGCCACCACCCCTGGAAAATCATCCTCCTTTCTTATCGTGGCTGTTAATTGTTCCAGGTCAAGACAGAACAATAATGGGGAAAGAGGGCAACCCTGCTGGGTGCCCCTATCTAGAGTAAAATTATCTGAAATTAATCCATTCGTTTGTACTGCCACTACCGGGTGTCTATAAAGTAACTTAATCCATCCAATAAAAGTTTTCCCGAACCCATTTCTTTCCAAAATCTTCTTCCAGAAATAATCCCATTCTACCATATCAAACGCCTTTTCGGCGTTAACTGAGATGGCAGTGACAGGAGTCTGATCATTCGCCACTGACCACATGATATTGATGAAATGCCTAATGTTATCAGAAGAGCTATTACTCTGAATAAACCCCACCTGATCTATATGTATAAGATATGTCATAACTTAATCAGTTAACCAGAATTTTTGACAATATTTTTACGTCTAACTGGGTCAGGGAAATTGGACGGTAACTCTTACACTCGCTTGGATCTTTGTCATTTTTAAGAATCAGACTGATCCGGGCTTGCGTCATGGTTGGCGGAAGCTTTCCATTCTTTAATGATTTCTTACAAACGTCTAACAAATATGGAGCCAGATCTGTAGCATAAGATCTAAAAAATTCTGCAGCAAAGCCATCTGGCCCCATAGCATAGCATTGCCTGTAGGCAAGGCCTTGAGTACTTCGCCAAGCTTCTCCAAGTTTATCTCAGAATCAAGAGAATTGTTTTGATCAATCATCAATTTAGTGAGTTCTTATGGTTCCACAAAGTTCCTAATATCTTCATCAGTAGACAAAGACATGGAACTATTAAGATCAAGATAAAATTATTTAAAAGCATTATTAAAATCAATGGCCGAGGTAAATATTTCACCACCAGCAGATTTCACTGAGGGAATTGTAGAAAAAGACTCTCTCTGTGTTATGTATCTAGCCAAAAGCTTCCCTGCTTTGTCCACAGACTCAAGGTATGACTGTCTTTCCTTGAATAGCCAAAACTCCACCTTCCGCGACAAAATAGTATCATATCTGTATTTCAATCGGGTCAATTCTCTGAGGCCATCAGACGACACTCGTCTCTTCAGCTGTGCCTCTGAACTTTTAATATTCCCTTCCAATTCCACGAGTTCTCGTGCTTTGGATTTTTTGATGAATGAGGCATACTGTATGATCCAACTTCTAAGAACTTCCTTAAGTGCCTCCCAAGCCACGCCCTCAGAGGATACTGAGGACCAATTGGTCTCCATATAAACATTGATTTCAGCCTTTAACATTTGTTGGAAATCAGGATTTTGCAAAAGGGATACATTAAAGCACCAACTATATGATTTATTTTCTCTATATGAGGCAACACCTCTAAACTCACCGGGGCGTGCTCTGAGACTAAAATGTTTCCAATTGAACAATCAACAATAGATGAAATAAGGGACTTGGATATAAAAAAATATATATATTCTAGAATAAATCTTATGGACTGATTAAAAAAATGTATAGTCCCTACCAGATAGGTTCAAAAGTCTCCAAATATCTGTAAGACCAAGATTTTTACACATCCTGTGAAGCGTCAGTGTTGCTCTAGGGGGCTTACACACTTTTGCTTCACTATGATCAAGGACAGAGTCCATCAAAAGATTAAAGTCTCCTCCCAATATTATATCATGAGGGGTGCCAGTGGCTTGCAACCTCCCTTCGAGATCTATAAAAAAAGCCCTGATCATCAGTGAGTAAATATTAGCCAAAATAAACTTCTGCCCCTGAATTTCTGCTAAAACAATAATGACTCTTCCTAATTTATCTTTGATCTGTTTGAGACATTTGAATTGTAGATGTTTACTTATCAATGTAATGACTCCCCTGCTTTTACCTGAGCCAGCACTAAACAAAACATGTCCACCCCATATCTTCTTAAATTTTTCAGCTTCCTGTGGGGAAAGATGTATTTCTTGAAGAAACACTATGTCATATTTCCTTCATTTAAGAAAATAAATAACCTTCCTTCTTTTTATGGGGTGCCCCAACCCATTCACATTCCACGTGGAGAGATAATCCACTCATATTAGCAATTTACATTTTGAGATATGAGAAAAAATAGATTGTGTGTCAAAAATAAACTGATAAAGACCACATTCCAATATCAGTGCAACAGTCAAACCCCGAACTTCCCCTCAAACCAAACAAACAGAAAAAAGAAAAACGTGCACATTAACCCCATGCACGACAGTACCTCTAATCTCAAACAGTCCATGTACGCCTATGAGACAACAGTCAAACCCCGAACTTCCCCCCAGACCAAACAAACAGAAAAAAGAAAAACGTGCACATTAACCCCATGCACGACAGTGCCTCTAAACTCAAACAGTCCATGTACGCCTACGAGAGCCCCCGCGACAACTCTGCTGTCGGATTGTTCAATGCCGTCGTTTCTATACAAATTTTGTGAGACAGAATTACATAACAGAAAAAAATCTATAATACAAACTCCAGCCAATAGGCAGAATAAACAAAAAGAACAGATTCCTTCGCATAACTGTCCCGAAGGTGCAGTCTTTCACAAAACAAACTCCAGCCTGTAGTGGAACCAGCACAAAAAAAAAGTCCATTCAGTTTCCTCAGCCAGTCAAACGACTGTTCAGTGAGCCGGCTGCTCATGAGTGCAGTAGATGACCTAATCCTTCCAATGTCCTGCAAAGAATACTCCACAAAATAAACTCCAGCCAATAGGAGGCATACACACAAAGAACATGCAGATTCACACGCACACTGTCCTGAAGGAGTGTTATTCCACAAAACAGACTCCAGCCACTAGGCAGAACCAATACAAAAAGAAACAAAAATTTGCCAGCTTCCTTTCGGACAGTCAAGTGAATGTTCAATGAGTCAAGCTCACTTAGGAGCGACGTGAAAATTACCAAATGGCTTACTCACCCCATTGTCTCTATGAAGGACAATGCTTGCTGTTGGCATGTAAATATTCTTAGTATCTATTCTCAGTTTGGCCGGAATCATCAGTGCAAAAGCGATCTTCCATTGATGTAAGAGTTTCTTGCATTCCTTGAATCTATCACATTTCTCTCTTGCTGAATTCACAAAGTCTGGGAACAAGAAAATGTTGTGGTTCTTCCAAGAAAGGTTTCCTTTACTCCTTGCCTCGCATAACACAAGATCTTTATCGGATGATCTCAGAAATTTGGCCAGAATTGATCGGGGTGTCTCCCTCCGCGGATCTGCGACCCGGGACCCTATGAGCTCGTTCAATTTCCATCTTATGGCCTGTTATGTCGAGCTGACTCAGGAAGAGCTCATCTAGGAATTTCACCATATCTTGTCCATCTTCGTTCTCAAGAATTCCAACAATTCGGACATTGTTTCGCCGATTACGATTCTCAAGGTCTTCCAACTTTTCCCAAAAGTTTCCAAATCTACTTTGTTCACTAGCGGATTAGCACCTAATTTCCACTCTGATGACTCCAGATAATCGATCTGTTCCTCAACGTCCCCGATTCTTGTAACCAGCTCAGAGAATTTCGTCTCCATGGAAGTGATCAATCGACGTACACGTCAAAAGTACTTTAGTACAATACTTATTGGCTGCTTTTCTTTATTATTTTGTCCAAGTCATCAATTTCAAAACTTTTTTTTAAATTAAATTTTAGTTTTATAGATGGGAACTCCTTCAATACTGTTTAAAAACCATCCCAGGGTGATGCCTCAAGAGGTTGGTTGAGAAAATGTTGAGTACATGTTTGCAAATTCTAGGCAAAGGGTGACTACTTTGAAGATACTAAAATATAAGTTTTGATTTATTTTGGATTTTGTTTAGTCACAATATAATCCCCATAGTTCCATTTATGTTATTCCATAGTTTTGATGACTTTTATTCTAAAATGTGAAAGAAAAAAAAAAAAAAATTATAATAAAGAATGAGTAAGTGTTTCAAAACTTTTGACCGTAGTGTATTACAGCATGATCCTCCAAAACAGCCATGACTGTCGCCAGCATTACAGACATACTGGATAGTTGACGTTAAATTTCTCCCTCCGCACCATTCAAACTGAGTCCCTGGTCTGTGGCCCTGTCTGGGGTATCAGCTTGAGCACGTAAGTGTCTTTTAATGTCTCCAGAGCCTGAGGATTTTGAATTCTTTGACATGTTGACTTCATAGAACAGTTACATAGGGTGTATCGAATCTCACCGGTTTAAGACACAAAAAGAATTAAAAACTAGCTAAGTGCGCAGAGCTCATCGTTCACATGTCCGACCATCACATAGCGCCATGCGACTCAGGTGCCAGTATTTTTTAATCATTTTGAATGTTTTTTATAAGTAACCATGATATTACGAGAAACGTAATTTAACATTATATAAACATGATGTACTGTTATAAGAACTAGGGCTGCATGATTTGGACAAAAAGTCATATTGTGATTATTTTGAAAAATATTGCAAATGTGATTTGAACTGCGATATGTTAAACAAAAAACTAGTGATTCCTTTTGACCAAAGTTTGATAATGTTTTGCACATGTTCTATTATCAATAAAAGACTTAGGCTGCTGAGGGATCACACTTGAGTCCTCAAAAAAAAAAAAAAAAAAAAAAAAAAAAAAACTTTCAGCCACAGACATAACAATAAATATAAAAGTTAAAGGAAGAAAAAAAAACTCTTCTTCATATCAGAATTGTACCTGTCCACTGTGTACCTGTTTTTGTCCACTTTGTGATAGGGTTTCAGCCCACTATTCATCATCTTTATTTTTTGAAACCCAGCCAACTTGAATATTAGTGCTGATCTGATCAGGATTTCTAGAGCCCATACAGTTCACAGATTTTCTTTTCATCTGATTGGTCAATACAGATCCAGATCCTGATCATGTATCCTTTTATCATCAGCTCTGAGCAGAAAGCTTACACATCACCAGTTTTGACACTGTTAACAGAATCTCCCTGTTGGTAATAACATAGTTGTCTAGTTTTTGCTGACAAAAATACTGTAGGCTGGTTAAATGATAATCAAATAAATTACACAATATTTACAGTATTTTTACAAAAAAAATTTTTTTAATAGGCCTTAAAAACAAGTAGGCTTTCACAAAATATTCTTTACTGTATATTAGGACAGATAGCCATATAAAGAACGAGGCTTAATATCAAACTGAAGTTGAACTGATAGTGAACTTATTGATTAGTGTAATTAAACTAATGTGAAAGTTTCAGTTATTTTTTTATTCTTTGTCATCATTTAATAAATTTTTTTTTAAAAAATCATTTATTTTAAATGATATTTTAATGCATTATATTATAGTATCTAAATATTTTATATATATATATATATATATATATATATATATATATTTTATTTATCTATGTTCCTTGCCTTTTCATTTTGTTGGATGTTGGTAATATTAGTTCCGCATTCACTTGTTCCCACTGGGGCTGTAATGAGGGGAACACACACTTTCTCATGAGGTAAATAGATGACAGGAGAGCTGAGAAACACAGCATGTTTTTGGACTCTACAGGTGATACTGTTGATGCAGTTTGCTCGAGAGTCATTTAGTTAAGATGCTTGATTTAACCTTATCTGTATCCCACGTTATTCTTATGATACTGTACCCGGCGGAGACTGAAAGGCTGCTGCTGTGGACGGATGAAAGACCACAGGACACGCAATTTCACTTTGTCTAAATAAACTCAGCAAAAAAAGAAACGTCCCTTTTTCAGGACACTGTATTTTAAAGGTAATTTTGTAAAAATCCAAATAACTTTACAGATCTTTATTGTAAAGGGTTTAAACAATGTTTTCCATGCTTGTTCAATGAACCATAAACAATTAATGAACATGCACCTGTGAAACGGTCGTTAAGACACTAACAGCTTACAGACAGTAAGCAATTAAGGTCACAGTTATAAAAATTTAGGACGCCAAAGAGACCTTTCTACTTACTCAGTATGTACCTGTATGCCCAGGGTACCTGTTCATCTGCATCATCGTGCCTTAGGCTGCTCATCTGCATCAACATGCCTTAGGCATGCTGCATGGAGGCATGAGTACTGCAGATGTGGCCAGGGCAATAAATTGCAATGTCCTTACTGTGAGACGCCTAAGACAGTGCTGCAGGGAGACAGGAAGGATAGCTGATCGTCCTCGCAGTGGCAGACCATGTGTAACACCTGCTCAGAATCGGTACATCCGAATATCACACCTGCGGCACAGGTACAGGATGGCAACAACTACTGCCTGAGTTACATCAGGAATGCACAATCCCTCCATCAGTGCTCAGACTGTCCGCAATAGGCTGAGAGAGGCTGGACTGAAGGCTTGTAAGCCTGTTGTAAGGCAGGTCCTTACCAGACATCACCGGCAACAACTGGCGGCGCCTATGGGCACAAACCCACCTTCGATGGACCAGACAGGACTGGCAAAAAATGCTCTTCACTGACAAGTTGTGGTTTTGTCTCACCGGAGTGATGGACGGACTCACGTTTATCGTCGAAGGTATGAGCGTTACACCAAGGCCTGTACTCTAGAGTGAGATCGATTTGAAGGTGGAGGGTCCGTTATGGTCTGGGGCGGTGTGTCACAGCATCATCGGACTGAGCTTGTTGTCATTGCAGGCAATCTCTTACAGGGAAGACATCCTCCTCCCTCATGTGGTACCCTTCCTGCAGGCTCATCCTGATATGACCCTCCAGCATGACAATGCCATCAGCCATACTGCTCGTTCTGTGCATGATTTCCTGCAAGACAGGAATGTCAGTGTTCTGCCATGCCTAGCGAAGAGCTCGAATCTCAGTCGCATTGAGAAGGTCTGGGACCTGTTGGATCGGAGGGTGAGGGCTAGGGCCATTCACCCCAGAAATTTGGAAGAGTGGGGTAAAATCTCAGAGCAAGAACTGGAAAATCTGGTGCAGTCCATGAGGATGAGATGCACTGCAGTACTTAATGCAGCTGGTAGCCACACCAGATACTGACTGTAACTTTTGATTTTGAACCATCCCCCCCCCCCGTTCAGGGATACATTATTCCATTTCTGTTAATCACGTGTCTGTGAAACTTGTTCAGTTTATGTCTTAGTTGTTTAATCTTTTTATGTTCATACAAATATTTACACATCTTAAGTTTGCTGAAAATAAAAGCAGCTGAAAGTGAGAGGACAGTTCTTTTTTTGCTGATTTCATAATGTGCTCATTGCACATAATGAACGGAACCGAACTCAGAGCACATCTGTTGCTCTGTGCACGAAATGGAGTTGTGGAACTCAGATCCGCTCTGAAAACATTGTATTAATGCCCGAAAACAAACAGGACAAAGCAGGGTAGTATATAAACTTTGATGAGCAGTGCACGAAGACTATTTGTTTGTTTAATTAAATTGCTGCCCTTTGTGGTTTAATAATCACACAAGGTCATATCGCAATTTCTATTTTATTTTGATTAAATGTGCATTCCTAATAAGAATACAGATTTGTGAGAGATTTTTGCCAAACTGGAGGTATCAGAATAAACACCTTGGTAGTGGCATACTACCATACTACCCCTACTGCTATATAAATCTATGTCAGAAATAGTAAGAGTAGTATGTGAAGTATTCCATTGCGATTCTCAGCCCATGAAACACATCACCATTGTCATCGGAGAGATCTGACCAATTGTGAATAAGCCATGTCATCATTCAGAGCTTTGTGCAGCCCTTTGAAGCAAGGGCTGAGCCAGGCAGCTGCTTTTGAATAGTTCTCGTGGTACTTTAATGGCATATGTTACGGTTTCACAGCAATAGCGTCGTCTTAAGTCGGACAAAAATTGTAACCGACATGCACTGCTTCAAGTCCAGTGCCGATTGGTCTGCACAGTGCTGCATGAAGACACCTAGCATGAGGGATATATACTAGCGGCCAAAAGTTTGGAATAATGTACAGATTTTGCTCTTATGGAAAGGAATTGGTACTTTTATTCACCTAAGTGGCATTCAACTGATCACAATGTATAGTCAGGACATTAATAATGTGAAAAATTACTATTACAATTTGAAAAAAATGTTCAGAACTTCTTAAACTACTTCAAAGAGTTCTCATCAAAAAATCCTTCACATGCAACAATGACAGCTTTGCAGATCCTTGGCATTCTAGCTGTCATTTTGTCCAGATACTCAGGTAACATTTCACCCCATGCTTCCTGTAGCACTTTCGGGCACTTCTCACACACCTTACAGTCTAGCTGATCCCACAAAAGCTCAATGGGGTTAAGATCCATAACACTCGGTCCCACGTGACGCCATGCGAAGGGCAGACATGTGAGAGACAGCTCTGCGCACTTTGCTAATTTTTATAATTATTTTCATGATATAATCCGGTGAAATTCGATACACCCAGTTACACATTTGCTGTTTGAGGTAAACATGGCAAAGAAGTCAAAATCATCGGGCTCTGGAGACATTAAAAGACACTTACGGGTTCAAGCTGAAAGCCCAGATGGGCCTGTGGACCGGGGACTTGATTTGGATGGCGCGGCGGGAGAAGAAATCCAGCATCAACTGTCCAACATGTCGGTGATGTTGACGAAGGCACTTGTGGACTTGGAGGATCTCACTGTAATACGTCTATCGATTACAGTGATGGAAAAAAAAAATATCTGAGTCAGTCACAAGAGTGACAGATGTTGAGAGACGAATCGATTATTTGGAGTCATCAGAGAGGGAATTAGCTGCTAATCCACACGCGACCAAAGTTGATTTGGAACGTGTTCTTGAAAAGCTTGAAGATTTTGAGAATAGAAGCCGCAGGAATAATGTTAGAATTGTTGGAATTCCTGAGCATGAGGAGGGCAGAGATATGGTGAAATTCCTGGATGAGCTTTTCCCGAGTAGCGCAACATAACAGGCCATAAACTGGAGTTCGAGCGAGCTCACAGAGTCCCGGCTCACAGATCCGCTGAGGGAGAAAGGCCCCGATCGATTCTGGCCAGATTTTTGAGATCATCCGATAAAGATCTCGTGTTGCGCCAGGCGAGGAGCAAAGGAAAGCTTTTTTGGAAGAATCACAGTATTTTCTAGTTTCTGGACTTTGCAAATTCGACAAGAGTGAAACACGATCGGTTCAAGGAATGCAAGAAACTCTTACATCAGCGGAAGATAACTTTTGCTCTGATGTTCCCTGCCAAACTGAGAATAAACACCAAGGACGGCTGCAAAGTATTTACATGTCCCAATCAAGCAATGTCTTTTATAGAAACAGTGGGTGAGTAACCATTGGGTGTTTCTCTTGTGAGTGGATTGACTCATTGTACATACTCTGGCTTTCGGAGGAAGCTGGGCATCATTTTTGTTTCTTTTTGTGTTGGCTCCGCCGAGCGGCTGGAGTTTGTTTTGTTTTGTGGATTAACACTTTTCCTTAAAGAAACTTTTATGTTGACGGAAGATCACTTTTACAATGAAGTTCCCGGCCAGATTCAGAATAGACACTACGGATGACCGCAAAATATCTACATGCCCACACAAAGGATGTCTTTTATAAAGTTGGAGGACTGTGTAAGTCATGGCATATACTTTTATGCGGCCTCCGAGTGAATTGACTCTTGACCATTCGAGGAACCGGGGTGTGTGTTTCGTTTCCTTTTGTGCTGGTTCCGCCTAGCGGTTGGATCTTGTTTTGTTAAATAACATTACTTCGGGACAGTTATGGATGAATCTGTCAGTTCCTTGTGCTTATGCCTCCTGTTAGCTGGAGTATGATTTGTGGAGTATTTTTGTGAGACATTGGAATGGTTATGTCATCTGCTGCCCTCATCAGCTGGCTCACTGAAGATTAGTTTGTCTGACCGAGGAAACTGAACAGCTTTATATCGGCTGGAATTTGTTTTGTGAAGGAACACACCTTCGAGACTGTTCTGTGAATGAGTCTACACGTTCTCTGTGTTTATTCTGCCTATTGGCTGGGGTTTGTTTTACAAAATATTTGATGTAATTCTTCCTTACAAATTTGTCGCGTGGCCTCTCGTAGGCATTCATGGACTCTTTGAGTTTAGAGGGATTGACGCCGGTTGGTGCTTTCGTGTGCTGGGTTAATGTGCATGTTTTTCTTTTTTCTGTTTGTTTTGTTTGGGGGGAAGTTCGGGGTTTTAATGTTGCATTAATGTTGAAATGTGGTCTTCATAATTTTGTTTTTGGCACACAATTTATTTTTTCTATTATATCAAAATGCCAAATGTTTTTTTTTTTTCTATTAACATTTTTTATTGATTCCTATATTAACACATACAAGCAAGAACATATACAAACAGAATCAATACTTAACCCCCTCTATTACTACCCCCCCCCCCAATCCTATCCAAAACAACATCCCAGTGGTCCCACATAATTATAGACACACAAAAACAAATATTACAAAATAAAATAATTAATAAATATAATTATTCAAACACATAACTCTCATCTCTCTCTCCACTGTCCCTCCCCGAAAGCCCTCCAAAAATGCCAAATATTTGCCCCATTTTCCCATAAACAAGTCCAAATTACCCAATCCTCTAGATACCCCTTCTTCAAACACTGCCACCCTCCCCATCTCTGTACACCACTCTAGAAATGATGGTGCTCCGTCGGACTTCCAACCCCATAAAATGACTTGTCTGCCAATCATAACACTTGTTAAAACCCAATTTTTTATAAATTTGTCCCCCAAATTTATGACAGCTCTGTCACCCAAAATACAAATCTGGGGCAAAGCAAAACTTGAGTGCCCAAAACATCAAACAAATAGCTCTGCACCTTCATCCAAAAATATTGAATCATAACACACCCCAAAAAGGCATGAGTTGTGTCTCCAACTCAATGGAGCTACTCCCAAAAATAGAGCATGTGGCGCAGCTGTAAATACCTATAAAACAGAGATCTGGGAATCCCAAAATTATGACCCAGATTCTCAAAAGATCTCAACACTCCACTCTCATACAGGTCGCCGAGTGTAACAACCCCTCTCACAATCCACTCTGACCAACAGAATGGGGACTTATTGATACATAATTTTGGGTTCAGCCATATGCTTGAGGCAACATTTAAATAAACGTCCAAATTAAATACTCTGGCCACTCTTGTCCAAATCATGTGCAAATGTGAAATAACGGGGTGTGACTTAACTTCTCCAGTTAGTTTAATAGAAAGACTTTGCAATGGTGAAATAGGGGCAAGGACTTCCTGTTCAATAGAAAACCAGGGAGGGGCTCTTTCAGGTGGAAGCGACCAATGAGCCAAATGCCTGAGACCGAACGCGTAATAATAAAACAAAATCTTGGGTAAGCCTAACCCACCTTTGTCAATCGGCCTATGTAATTTGTTGGAATGTAGTCTGGGATGTTTACCATTCCAAATGAAGGACTTTGCTATGCTATCAAATTGCTTAAAATAAGAGAGGGGGACATCTACAGGGAGAGACTGTAGCAAATAGTTGAATTTTGGAATACAATTCATTTTAATAACATTAATCTTCCCAATCATCGATAAATGTAATGAAGCCCATCTGTCCACATCGCTCAAAAACCTTTATATTAAAGGGTCAAAATTAACTCTAACTAAATCAGACAAATTTGCTGGGAATAAAATCCCCAAATACTTAATACCCTGTTTGGGCCACTGAAAGGCGCCTGGCTGGAAAGCCATTACTGGGCAGTATGCTGTCAGAGCCAAAGCTTCAGATTTAGACCAACTGACTTTGTATCCTGAGAACTTGGAAAAGGAATTAATAATTCTGTGGCAGGCAGGCATAGATCTAGTGGGGTCGGAGACGAATAATAAAATATAATCTGCGTAAAGCAGAAACTTATGCGCCATACCTCCTGCCTCCACCCCTGGAAAATCATCCTCCTCTCTTATCGCAGCTGCTAATGGTTCCAGGGCAAGACAGAACAATAATGGGGAAAGAGGGCAACCCTGACGAGTGACTTACTTATACGATTAGCCAAAATTTTGGACAACATTTTTACATCTAGCTGGATCACAGAAATTGGTCGGTAACTTTTACACACACATGGATCTTTGTCCTTTTTAAGAATCAGACTGATCCGGGCTTGTGTCATGGTTGGAGGAAGCTTTCCGTTCTTTAATGATTCAGTATAAACTTCTAACAAAAATGGAGCCAGTTCTGTAGCATAAGACCTAAAAAATTCAGCAGCAAAACCATCTGGCCCCAGAGCTTTGCCTGTAGGTAAGGCCTTAATTACCTCGTCAAGTTCCTCCAAGGTTATCTCAGAATCAAGACAATTTCTTTGCTCAGTCATCAGTTTAGGAAGTTTTAATGGTTCCACAAAGTTTCTAATATCTTCATCAGTTGACGAAGACGTAGAACTATAAAGATCAATATAGAATTCTTTAAAAGCATTATTAATATCAGTGGCCGAGGTAAATATTTCACCACCAGCAGATTTCACTGAGGGAATAGTAGAAAAAGACTCTCTCTGCTTTATATATCTAGCCAAAAGCTTCCCTGCTTTGTTCCCTGACTCAAAGTATGACTGTCTTTCCCTAAATAACCAAAACTCCACTTTCCGCGACAAAATAGCATTATATCTGTATTTCAATCCAGTCAATTCTCTGAGGCCATCAGACGACATTGTGCGCTTCAGCTCTGCCTCTGCACTTTTAAAATTCACTTCCAACTCCACAAGTTCTCGTGTTTTGGATTTTTTGGTGAATGAGGCATACTGTATGATCCAACCCCCTAAGAACTGCCTTAAGTGCCTCCCAAGCCACGCCCACAGAGGATACTGAGGACCAGTTGGTGTCCATATAAACATTGATTTCGGTCTTTAACATTTGTTGGAAATCAGGATTTTGCAAAAGGGATACATTAAAGCGCCAACTATATGATTTATTTTTCTCCATATGTGGCAACATCTCCAAACTCACCAGGGCCTGATCCGAGACTAAAATATTTCCAATTGAGCAATCCGCAACAAATGAAATGAGGGACATAGATATCAAAAATAAATCTATTCTAGAATAAATCTTATGGACTGATGAAAAAAATTTATAGTCCTTACCAGATGGGTTCAAAAGTCGCCAAATATCTGCAAATCTACACATTTTTCAGCTTCCTGCAGGGAAAGATGTGTTTCTTGAAGAAACATTAGATCATATTTCTTACGCTTAAGAAAAGAAATAACCTTCCTTCTTTTTATGGGGTGCCCCAACCCATTCACATTCCATGTGGAGAGAGACAACTTATTCCCATTATAGTACAGAGACTGAATTAATCAGAGTTACAAATGACTTGCTCTTATCTCATGAAAAACACATATCCAAAGTTTGGACTTAAGTATCAAATTTAAGAAAGCCTTTATTAATCCATGGCCAAAATAATTAAAAACCACGAACCGACGCGTTGAGGCTAGAAAGCCTTCATCAGGGCGTGGGGGGAAAAAAACACTGAGAGTCATTAAATAATGTGACTAATTTGTGTCATGTGACATTGTCCACATGACACAATCACCTGACAGTGACACCTTCAAGTGGGAAATACAACACTTTAGAAGCTACACACAAAATGGCAAACATCAATACCAACAAAAATCCATGAAAGGGAAATAGATACATAAATATATACAAGTCAGCAATTTCAAAAGAATATGTAAACATCACAGTATATGCAAGTACAGCTCAATATAAACATTATAAGTAACATATTAAAATACAACCAAACCATTTACAAGTATGGTGAAAAATATAATTCTCTGTATAAACATGGGAATTGAGTAGCTTTCAATGTATAGATCCAAAACATTTCCCTCTGCAATAACTTTTTTAACCTATCTCCAAACCCTTATTGAGCTTGGGATATATTCAATCCCAGATATTTTCAGTGTACTGGGGCCACCATGATCTGCATCTCTGGGCCATAAGGACACTGGATATTGAGGATTGCAGATTCGAATGGCATTTTTATGTTCTGTTAATCTGATTTTCAATTTTCGCTTTGTCCTCCCTATATAAAAACAACCACATGGACATTCTAACCTACACACTAAAAATGAAGTATTACAATTAATGAATGACTTTATGTCAAATTTACGGCCTGACTTGCTCTTATCATCTGATCACAGCTGCATCTCACTTCTAGTTCTTTCAGATCTTAGTGCTGCTTTCACGACATTCTCTTGTATAGGCTTGAGAATTATGTTGGCATTTGTGGACAGGCATGAGCATGGATTAAGTCCTATTTATTTGACCGCTACCACTTTGTTTGTGTAAACAAGGAGTTTTCAGATCAAGTAGAAGTACGGAGTGCCACAGGACTCAGCCTTAGGTCCCCCGCTTTTCTCCTTATATAGGCATCCCCTGGGAGGCATTATCAGGAACCATGGAATTAGTTTTCACTGTTATGTCGATGATACTCCGCTTTATATTTCCTCGAGACCTGATTAAATTTAGCTAATTTCCAAGTTAATGACTGGACTGGAGACAAGGACTGGTTGGCAAGAAATTTCTTTTAAATTTTGACAAAACAGAGGTACTAATTATTGGACCTAAAACCACTAAACATAAAATGCAAGAATATAATAAGACTCGAGACATGTCGTTTATAGATATCGTCTTCTACAGTTAAGAACTTGGGTGTTATGTTTGATAGCAATCTGTCATTTGAAAATCACATTTCCAGTGTTGGTAAAACAGCATTCTTCCACCTCAGGAATAGTGCTAAGTTACAAAACACACAGTCTCTATTTCTGATGCAGAAAAGCTAATTCATGCTTTCATGGTCTCAAGACTAGATTATTGTAATGCATTACTGAGAGGATGTCCTGCAGGTTCAATAATTAAGTGGTTCTAAGTACAAATGATAGAGTGCTGACCAGAACCAAGAAATATGATCATGTCAGCCCCATTTTATCTCTATATTGTCTACCTGTTATTTATACATTTTAAAATTCTGTTATTACTTAAAAAGCTTTGAATGGTCAAGCTCATCAGTACTTAAGTGGCCTTCTATCGTGGTATAATCCACCATGTTCACTACGATCACAAAATTCCTGTCTCATAGTTATGCTGCATTAGTCAGATCTGCCAGAACCAGAAACACTCTATAACTGCTTAAAACATGCATGGCATCTACACTAATATTATTTCCTCTGTTACCATGTCTCAACCTCGGGTTACATCATCTTGGTCATGGGATAGACTACATTCTCTTAAAATGTAATACAAACACAATAAATGAATGCCAACTAAAGCCTTCATCAGCCAAAATAAAAGGACGCTGCATCTACGTGTACTTCTGCAGTCAATTCAGGATGTACTTTATAGACACTTATCATTAATCTTATAGTTTGTACAAAATCCTTTAGTTTTAAACACTGCACACCAACATCTACTAATTTTACTTATATTAAACAAGGATTGAACTACACATATTTATACACATATAATATTGGCATTATATTAATGCTGTTTATCCAGAGGGGAACTGCTTAGAGGGGAACCTAACCACACCCCTACCCCTAAACCTAATCCATTCTGAACAATATATTACACATTACAGTCTCATAAAATAATGCAGCAAGTATGAATATACATACACAAGTGCAAATGAGATTTCAGTGACTTAAAGTTTGGTCTGTCTCACACAAAGCAATTGCATAGTTTCAGAAGACCACATCAGCTTCACTAAGCTTTAATTTATGGTATTCAGTTTTACCATTTTGGTCCTTGACAGTCCCTGGTCATTATATGCTTACATTGTATAGAAAAGAGCAGCAAGAACATTCTGCTCCTTTTGTGTTCCACTGAAAGAAGTCATATTGGTTTGGAATTAAATTAGTCAATGATGACAGAATTTGCAAATTTGGCAGAGATGTTCCTTTAAGATAAGCATAGTCATTATTATTGACTTCCTACAAATTATAATAATTTGCTATTTGAATCTTTTGGTTGTAAACTTTATAATGCCTTTTAATATCTTTCTTCCTCCATCTCTCTTTTCTCTCTCTCTCTCTCTCTCTCTCTCTCTCTCTGCAGTATTGTGGGTTTGTACATGTCTGTGGTGTTGGTCATTGGTAAGTTTGTGCGTGAGTTTTTCACTGGCATCTCTCGCTCCATCATGTATGAGGAGCTGCCGTGTGTGGACCGTGTGCTCAAACTCTGCAATGACATCTTTGTGGTGCGAGAGACAGGAGAGATGGAGATGGAGGAGCAGCTGTTTGAGAAGCTTATATTCCTGTACCGCTCACCCGAGACCATGATCAAAATGACACGCAAGAAGAATCAGTAGCTTTCAGTTATTATCGCATGACTGTTCTCAGATGGACTGTAATATATCATATATATGCACAAAGATATAAATGATGCCTATAAAGTCATTATATACATTGTAACCACTATTCTGAGATATGAGGGTGCATTTAAATGAATCCATAAGGTTTTTTTTATTTATTTTTTTTAATGTTTTATCAGCCAAACACCGAAACATTTTTCAGTGGTGATGACTAGAAGGGAACCCTGGATCTGGGAAGTCTTGCTAGAGTCACATTCATATACTGCATTTATTTGGAGTCTCACAGAAATCTTAAACATTACCATTAACCTTAACATTACCCCTAACCCTAACCTTTGAAGCAGTGATGAGAATTTCCCCTATTGAGGGTTCAATTCTACACACAAATCTGTGCAAGACACAAGTTTGTGCAAACATTTAGCATTTAGTGTCAAAATATTGGTGTTTATATATAGATCAGCAGCGCCTAACCGGTAGAATGTGATCTACCAGTCGATTACATAATCCTCATCAGTCTAATTTTAAATTGGTTTGGCAAAAATATTACATCTTATAACCTTCACTTTTTAGTCATTTTATTTTTCTTCCTGAGAAACTTATGATGTTAGTCAATGTTTCTTGTACCAAAACAGTTGTAATTTAGTTTTAGATTTTTCACCCTGTCTCTTAAAGACTTATGTGAACAGCATGCACTCTTCGCATGTGAAATTATTAACGCGATAAGCAGGAAGCTTTGCTTACAATCTTGCACACCTCTTTTGTGTACATGCTTTTTACACAAGAGCTGGTGCATAGAACAAGCACAACGATGCCCGTAACTGCTTCAACTCAACACAGCGATGCCCATAACTGCTTCAACTCAACACAAGTAAAACTTTTTCAGTGAATGATGCGATTAGTGAAAATATAGTATTCTGTGTTCCATGCAAGGGTTAGAGAGCAACCAAAACTTACAAAATAAAATTTATTTTATTTATCCATAATAAAGCATGAGTTAAGCATGAGTAGAACACAGCCTGAATAAATTTGATTGGTGGGCAGACATTTGCCCACCAATCCAGAATCGCTATTCTATATACATTGAATGCCACGTACCTGTATTGTGCTATAGTCATGTTTGACAAAGGGTTGGAATTCTTGTGAAAGAGGTTGATAAGTGATGCCACACTCAGTGCCACCTCTTTTCTGCCAATTCCCACCTCACTCCTGTTGACAATGAATAAGGAATCCACAGTTACCTTATACTGTGGAAAAAAAAAAAAAAAAACACCTTTAGTCTCCCTCTGGCAGTCATCTAGCATTCGTAGAACCACAATTGGCAGTTGTGGGGGTGACACCTGACTCACTTCAAAACATAAACTATGAATGACTCAGTGCAAGATTTTGTGTCTATTTTTATTGTCCTGTTTGTTGTGGAAAACTTCAAGTGGTCCAGATGCACTCAGATTTGTAAGAGATGGAAAACAACAGGAGAATATCTGTAGTCTGTAATCAACTGCATTTTGTTTGTTGGTTTTTCAAACCTATGATCATATGTGTGCTTCCAATAAACCATACCTCTTGAAACTGCTGTGTATTGTGTTTTCTGACACTGATTTCAACTAGTAATTCAACCAACACTGTGTTTTGTAGCATAGTATTATGCACACATGGCGAACATAAAAAAGTAAAATAAAAGCATCTTTATTAGTGTGTAATACAATCAGTGAAGCCTTTAAAAGGTGCAAACAACTGTGCAATCTGCATAGTGCAACCAGAGACATTAACTATCTTAAAGCAAAACACTTGTTGCCATTACATGGAAAGGAATCGAAATGAGCGGCATGTTCCTGTTATGAAAGCTGAGGAAACTACTGGGGGAAGCATAACCCCATGCTGCAGCCTGGAAGTTAATTAAAACAAGCAGTATATTCTATAACAAATGATGAGGAAAATACTGGGGGAAGCAAACACCCAATGCAGCGGCACCCGAGACATAAACTAGGTTAAACAACAAACGTTACCATAACCTGGATATGAGCACTGAGCGCCAGGACATCCAGGCACAAGAGCAGTTTTTACCCTCAGTCCATTTTCCTCATGAACAATTAAACTGCCTCAGGACTCCCCTATAGTGCAATAATGTAAATACATATCTCGTGTACATATGTAAGTTCACATATTTAAGTAAATAACTGTACATACCCCGCCCTACATTGCACATACATTACCACTTGCGCATGTACATACGCCATTCTGTTATATGTCCTATTATTTGTATGTCTATTTATACTCTTACATTGTTTTATATTTTGTGTCTCATTGTAATGTTCTGTGTACACTTGTTTCTCCTAGCACAAAAAAAAATAAATAAATAAATCCTTGTGTATGTGAGAACACTTGGAAATAAAGCTACTTTTGATTCTGATACTAAAACAAGCAGCAAATTTCACTTGATATGTGATAGCAATGCGAGGACATTGTGTTTTAGCTTCGCCATACGCTATGCGTAATTCCAATTTTTAAATTCATTTAAACTGACTGTCTCAGTTTAGGATACTCTAGGCTGTCATTGAAGGTTTATAGGTCATGACACAAAAAACATGGTGCTGTTTTCTGTGGAGTTTGTCTTTGGGAGAAACCTTGTTAAGTTTTTACATTGAAACCTGTTTGTATCAAAACATTACCATCCCTAGTTTCATCCGATATGCCATTTAGAAAATTTCAGTCATTTATCACGAAAACTGTTAACTGCTAAACTGTTAAACACAATGACATTTAGTCAAACTTACCATAAAAATACCATATAAATGAATAATATATAAATAATAATATATAATAAATAAATCCTAAATCCACCTGAGAATCAATAAATGCATCCAAAAGCTGGAAAGTCTTGCTTTCAGATGCTGTATATGGAGTTTATATGA
This sequence comes from Myxocyprinus asiaticus, assembly GCF_019703515.2. Lineage (NCBI taxonomy): Eukaryota > Metazoa > Chordata > Actinopteri > Cypriniformes > Catostomidae > Myxocyprinus > Myxocyprinus asiaticus. The sequence continues at coordinate 468,740 of NC_059354.1, read as the reverse complement.
AAATAAGAAACATTTAAAACTGTTTGTAGCCCAGTGCATTTATACAACACATTGTAGGTTAAGTTAATCACTATTTAGGGAACAAGGGAGCATCCAATAGCTGGAAAATATTGCTTTCAGAGGCTGTACGAAATTCAGAAGGTGCCTTTCAAGCTGTTCAGATTATTATTATTATTTTTTGATAACACTAAGGGTTCACAATAATGCACTATAATGCTTAGTAAGGATATCTTAGAGCGTTTAAGAAGTTGTTAATTATGGCTGAGACCCTACAATAATGTACTAGTTAGGCATGAATAAGGCAGTAATTAATAATTAACTAAATGCTTAGTAAGATGATCTAAGCCATCATTTACAACTTATTAAATATCCTATTTCTGTTTAGAAAGTATTGTAGTTAATGCTCTATTTCTGAGACCCATCATATATCAAGTATACTAACCAATATTAAGCCAGTAATTAATGCTAATTAGTAAGGAAACAAGGTTTCCTTGTTCTCTGGGTCACATGTCATTAAGGTGGCCTATGCTCCCATTACATGTCACAACTCGCCTGCTGTCTCCTTCTCTGGAGTCAGCAGCACCTCAAGTCGCTACGAGCCACTCACATCCCGAGCGACCTCAACACTACAGCGGACGCGCTATCATGACAGATTACGCTCAGGGGAGAGTGGAGGCTCCACCCCCAGGTGGTCCAGCTGATTTTAAAGTCGATTTGGTTGATTTGGAGTTGATCCTCCCACTGCCTGCTTTGGTATGTCCTGACCGAGGCGCCCCTCAGTATAGATGCGCTGGCACACAGCTGGCCCCCTGGGTCACATGTCAGGCGTCACGTCATCAGCGGACTCCCCGCCCCTGCACGCCCAGCTGTGGCACAAACACGCCCACACCGGGTTGGCTCCGACGGACTGCGGGGATAATGTTCCTCCTCCCCCCTCTTCAACCAGTCTTATGGTGGGTATCAGGAGCCAGGTAAGTGCTTCGATATCCCTGGACTCATCACGACCATGGGGCTCGAGCCCCCACGATGTGGCACCTCAGGCTCCACCCTTCCACGAGGCCCCACCCACCGGTACGTCCAACATGATTATCCCCTTGGTACCCCTTGCCCGGAGTTTGGACGCATGTTGCGCTTTCCAACCCGTCACAATGGCTGACCTGGACCGTCCGACTTGGCTACGCGATTCAGTTCGCCTGGCACCCGCCCAGGTTCAGTGGAGTCCGCTTCACCTCGGTGAATGGTGAGAGCGCCGCTACCTTGCGTGTGGAGATCACAACCCTTCTGTGCAAGGGCGCGATAGAGCCTGTCCCTCCAGCCAAGATGAAGAAAGGGTTTTACAGCCCTTACTTCATCGTACGAAGAAAGGTGGTGGGTTGCGGCCAATCTTGGACCTGTAAGTTCTGAACCGGGCCTTGCACAGACTCCTATTCAGGTACACAGCAGTAGACCTGAAGGAACTGTACTTCCACGTCTCGGTTTTACCTCGACACAGACCCTTCCTGCGGTTTGCTTTCAAGGGCCGGGCATACCAGTACAAGGTCCTCCCCTTCGGCCTGTCCTTGTCCCCTCGTATCTTTATGAAGGTCGCAGAGGCAGTCCTTGCCCCGCTAAGGGAAGTGGGCATCCGCATACTCAACTACCTCGACGACTGGCTGATCCTAGCTCACTCTCGAGAGTTACTGTGCACACACAGGGACCTGGTGCTCAGGCACCTCAGCCGTCTAGGGCTTCGGGTCAACTGGGAAAAGAGCAAGCTCTCCCCGGTTCAGAGCATCTCTTTTCTCGGCTTGGAGTTGGACTCAGTCTCGATGAAGGTGCACCTCACGAACGAGCACGCACAGTCGGTGCTGAACTGTCTTAAGGTGTTCATACAGAAGACGGCGGTTTCACTGAAACTTTTTCAGAGGCTCCTGGGGCATATGGCATCCTCTGCGGTTGCCACACCGCTCGGGTTGATGCATATGAGACCGCTTCAGCACTGGCTTCAGACTCGAGTCCCGAGATGGGCATGGCACTGCGGGATACATCGCGTGGTCATCACACCGATCTGTCACCGCCTCTTCAGCCCTTGGAACGACCTAGCATTTCTACGGGCAGGGGTTCCCCTAGAGCAGGTCTCCAGGCACATCGTGGTTATGACAGATGCCTCCAAGATGGGCTGGGGTGCCGTATGCAATGGGCACACAGCCGCCGGCTCCTGGACTGGCCTGCGGCTGCAGTAGCACATCAACTGCCTCGAGTTGTTGGCAATACTGCTCGCCCTGCAGAGATTCCGGCTGTTGATCCAGGGCAAGCACGTGTTGGTCCAGACGGACAACACGGCGACGGTAGTGTACATAAACCCTTAAGGTGGCCTATGCTCCCGTTGCATGTCACAACTCGCCTGCCGTCTCCTCCTCTGGAGTCAGCAGCACCTCAAGTCGCTACGAGCCACTCACATCCCGAGCGACCTCAACACTACAGTGGATGCGCTATCACGACAGGTTACACTCAGGGGAGAGTGGAGACTCCACCCCCAGGTGGTCCAGCTGATTTTAAAGTCGATTTGGTCGATTTGGAGTTGATCCTCCCACTGCCCGCTTTGATACGCCCTGACCGAGGCACCCCTCGGTATAGACGTGCTGGCACACAGCTGGCCCCCTGGACTACGCAAATACGCGTTTCCCCCAGTGAGCCTACTTGCACAGACCCTGTGCAAAGTCAGGGAGGACGAGCAGCAGGTTGTCCTAGTAGCACCCTACTGGCCCACCCAGACGTGGTTCTCGGACCTCACGCTCCTCGCAACAGCCCCCCGGCAAATTCCCCTGAGGAAGGACCTTCTTTCTCAGGGACGGGGCACCATCTGGCACCCGCGACCAGACCTCTGGAATCTCCACATCTGGTCCTTGGATGGGACACAAGTGGCCAACCACCCATGGTGGTAGACATGATCACTCAGGCTAGGGCTCCCTCTACGAGGTGCCTGTATGCTTTGAAGTGGCGTCTGTTCGCTAAGTGGTGTTCTTCCCGACACGAAGACCCCCAGAGATGCACAGTTGGATCGGTGCTTTCCTTCCTGCAGGAGAGGCTGGAGGGGCAGCTGTCCCCCTCCACCTTGAAGGTGTATATTGCCGCAATAGCGGCACACCCCGACACAGTGGACGGTAAGTCCTTAGGAAAGCATGACCTGATCATCAGGTTCCTGAGAGGCACTAGGAGGTTGAATCCCTCCAGATCACGTCTTATCCCCTCATGGGACCTCTCTGTAGTCCTTCGGGGTCTACGGGGAGCCCCCTTTGAGCCCCTGGAGTCAGCTGAGCTTAAGACTGCCCTCCTGACTGCACTCACTACCATCAAGGGGGTTGGGGACCTGCAAGTGTTCTCTGTTAGCGAAATATGCCTGGATTTCGGTGCCCAAGGTTCCCACAACCCCGTTTAGGGATCAGGTGGTGAACCTGCAAGCGCTGCCTCAGGAGGAGGCAGACCCAGCTTTGGCATTGCTGTGTCCGGTGCATGCTTTACGCATCTATTTGGATTGCACGCAGAGCTTTAGAAGCTCCGAGCAGCTCTTTGTCTGCTTTGGTGGACAGCGGAAAGGAAGTGCTGTCTCCAAACAGAGGAACGCCCACTGGATCATTGACACCATCATGATGGCATATCACACTCAGGACGTGCCGCTCCCCGTGGCGCTACAAGCCCACTCTACTAGGAGCGTAGCGGCCTCCTGGGCCCTGACCAGTGGCACCTCTTTGGCATACATCTGCAGAGCAGCGGGCTGGGCGACACCCAACACCTTTGAGAGGTTCTACAGTATAATCTCCGGGTTGAGCTGGTTTCATCCCATGTGTTGTCAGGTCTGAACAGGTAAGTTCCGGGACAGCTGGCCAGGTGTACCACTTGCGTATAGCGCCTTTCCCCTCCTATGAGGTGAAGACGTGCGCCTTTGACTCCCAGTCGTGTTCACAAGTCGTGATCCCTGGATAACTTTCCTCCTTAGCCCTGTGGTAGATGAGTTTGCAGAGAAACTCTCTGCCGGCCCAGAACATGTGCTAATTAGGCCCTGTACTGAGGTAGGTGCTCCACATATGCTGGTTCCCCATTGGTGACCCCATGTGATATCTTCCGCTATATTGTTTCACTGTCGGTAAACTGCGTCTTCCTTGGGCAGAGGCCCCTCTGCCCCGGTCACCATGTTTGTAGAAATTCCTCCCCCCTTGGGTAGGACCTACTATGGGACTTCTCCACATGACATACTTCCGACAAGACTCGGTAAGACCATGTGACGTATTTCCACTCAAAATACCCCCTCTTCTCTGGGCGGTGTGTGGTCTCTGTGGTGTATTCCCCTTGGGAGTGACACCCCCCCGACGTAGACATTTATGGGCCCCCAGTCAGTTAACAAATTCCACTCTTTTTGGGGAGAAAAGAGAGGAAAAGAGGCCATGGCTTGGCTAGCCTGTCCCTATTTTTTGGGCAGTCAACTTGTTCCCGAAGGACTCATAAGAGCATTGTTGGAGGTTACGTGTCGGCCTGGTGCGTTGGCTACGAGGCACACAGAGGTCTGCCCGTCTCGCACTGCCAGTCCACTTAACACAGTTCAGCTAGTTGTGGCATTTTGTATAGGGACCCCTAGTGTCACTACATTGACACTACATCGAGTGAGTGACAGATAGGGAACGTCCTGGTTACTTTCGTAACCTCTGTTCCCTGATGGAGGGAACGAGATGTTGTGTCCCTCTTGCCACAACACTGAACTACCGGCTGAAATGGCCGGGACCTTGTCTCGGCTCCTCAGCACAAAACCTGAATGAGTGGTTGCATACCAGCTCCTTTTATACCCATATGTCCAGGGGTGGCATGCAAATTCCACTCGCCAATTCCCACTGGCCTTTTTTCAAAAAGCAGAGGGCTCCCAAGAGTGACCCCCCCCCCCCCCCCAGTGTCACTACATCGACACAATGTCTCGTTCCCTCCATCAGGGAATGGAGGTTATGAAAGTAACCAGGATGTTTTGTGACCTGTTGCAACCTGCCATGTTCTGTCACTTCCGTGATATTTTGGTTGAATGAAATATGACAGCACCTTCATGTAGTGCATCAGGAAAAGATTTCCAGATATTAATAACTTAAATTTCTCTTTCTCTACCTCACACAAATCTAATGTCTGCCATCAGGAGGAACCTGGAATGCATTGTCGTTCTACTTTTGTACTGAATTTGGCCATTTTCTGATTACATTTTGTGATTACATTTAGCTGCCAGTTGTGTTTTTAATATGGATAAGAAATGGTTAGGTTTGATTTAGGGGTTGGGGTGGGATTAGCAGCTCTAATATATATTTATATATTTGTGTATTGTAACAAAACATTTTGCTAAATTAATCTGCTTATGTTAATTTTTAATGTTGAAATGTGGTTATGTTTAGGGGTAAGGTTAAGGCAGACCTGGGCAACGTATGGCCCTCCACATGGTTTAATGTGGCCCGCTGCTCATTTATCCTAAAAGTGTTTTTTTTTTTCATCGGATATTTCACTTATCTTGCATTAGGACCTAATACGCCTCCACAAGCGTTTAACTCAAGGTTGTCAGATAAGAGACACAACATCCCCAATTTGAGATTTATAGTTGCGCAGATTGGAAATATTCCTTATGTTATACTTATTTTGTGCAATATGGCAACCATGCATGCGAGTGCACTCTTTCAAGCTCTCACTTTCCACTTTGAACAAAATTAGCGATCTCTAGTGCAATATTCTGCTCAAGGAAAAGTGTTATATGGCCACATATACGGATAATGTTTTGAGAATAAAATAAGTAAACTCACCCACTTTGTGACAAACATAAAAAAAATAAATAAAAAAAATATTATATTACGATTTTTTAAAATTAAAACAGACCCCTGATGTAGAGTGTTAAATTGAATAATACATTAACAGGGAAGTAGAGATGGTAGAATAAATAATTTATAATAAGCTCAGCCTTTATTCAGTTTTTTAATGCCTGATAGAAAAGTATCTACCTTTGTAGAGCAATACAACACTTTTTAGGCAATTGCAGAATATTGAGTACACAAATATTTCTGGGCTTAAAAGATACAAAAACCAAATTAATGCAGAACATTGTATCTTAAAAGGAATACAATGTGGCCCCCTATGCACTACTTAAAGCCCTATGTGGCCCCTTTACCAAAATAGTTGCTCACCCCTGAGTTAAGGGATCTAAAATACCTATAAAACAGTCAAATGTTTGTTCATTTTCAATTACAATAAAACTATATGAACTCTTTAAGTTTACTGAAAATATTGTAATCACCTAATAAGTCAATCAAATCAATAACTTGTGTGAGTAAATGTTTGACTTTAGAACTTAAGCCACATTGTCTTCATTTTATTATTTTAGCAATTCATTTGTAACAACTTTGTAAAATACTTGAATATTAAAAAGCAAAACAAAGCAATACTTTCAGTAGGTAAAATTTTCACTTAAGAACAAGGAGTCAAATTAGTTTTTATTACAAGATATTAGCAATTAATAAGTAACAGCTTTGTAAAGCTAGTATTAATTAGCATTAATTACTGACTTAATATTGGTTTGTAAACTTGATATGGTGGGTCTCAGAAATACAGCATTAACTACAAGACTTTCTAAACAGGAATAGGATATTTAATAAGTTGTTAATTATGGCTTAGGTTGTCTTACTAAGAATTTAGTTAATTATTAATTACTGCCTTATTCACGCTTAACTAGTACATTGTTGTGGGGTCTTATGGCATTTAATACGTTGTAAATGATGGCTTAGATAGCCTTACTAAACATTTAATTCATTATTAATTACTGCCTTATTTATGCTTTTTTTTTGTTGTTGTTTTGTATGTTTATTAGATGCTACTAGTTACAAATCAAAAAGGGAAATGGAAAATGCCACAGCAGTCATGCTCAGGTCTCAGAAGGTTAATGAAAATACATTGAAATACTTATTATGTGGGGCCTAACCATGTCTTTAGTAACTAATCCAAATGCTGGCCATTTTAGCAGCATGAGCAATAATATTCACTATACGGTTGGTTGGTGTGCATACCTTCTATCCTGTTGTTAAATCAGGGCAGATACACAACCCTAAATTATAAGCAATATGCTCCGTTGACCTCTCTCATCAACAAGGCATTTCCGTCTGCAGAACTGCCGCTCACTTGATATTTTGTAACAGCAGTTACAGAAATACTCAAATCAGCCCATCTGGCACCAAAAATTATGCCATGGTCGAAATCACTGAGATCACATTTTTTTCCCTATTTTGATGGTTGACGTGAACAATAACTGAAGCTCCTGACCCGTATCTGCATGTTTTTAAGCATTAATTAATTAATAATAATAATAATAATAATTAATTATAACAATAATTTCAGTTCTTAACTAGTTAATGAAAAGATCTTGCATTAAAAAGGTTGGGCACCCAGCACATCTGATATAGATTAAATGAAATATGGATGAAATTATTTACAGAAATTTATTAATTTATTAAAGAAATTATTGAAATACACTATGAAAATATATTTTAGCAATATTCATATAATCCACGTGTTTAACTATTTACATGTTTTTACAGACCACATCTCAAAGACTGAAAAGTCATGTAGATTTACACTACAATATCAGGAAGATAAGACCCTTCCTCTCTGAACATGCCACATAACTTCTTTTTCAGTCACTTGTCATACCTAGACTGGACTACTGTAACGTTCTCATTGCAGGCCTCCCTGCATGTGCAATTAGATCCCTGCAAATGATTCAGAATGCAGAAGCACATCTGGTCTTTAATGAACCAAAGAGAGCGCATTTTTACACCACTCCTTGTTTCTCTTCACTGGCTGCTGGTTGATGCACGTATCAAATTTAAGCTACGCGCCCACTAAAAACCTGCGGACAGCTAAGGAATGTCGGCTTCATCATATGGAGTTAATTAACAGAGGTTCGGGAGGAGCATGTTCATTTTATTCTGACAAATCACAGCCCACTAGCAGGAGTATATAAGCTGCTGCTTACCTGCTTCCTGTGACAGCTCTCCTGACATCCCACCACCACCCCATCGTCACCTATTCTCTAGATTCATTATCTAAATAAGTAAAGTCCGGAGTGGTAATCAGGACTCGAGTCGAGTCTCAAGCCCCGAGCCCTCCAGTATACGGACAGCAAGCCAAATACATTTACTGCTTCAACACAAGATTACATTTACATACGAACTACTGAAACCACGTTGGTGGAATGACCTTCCCAACTCCATCCGTGAAGCTGACTCACTTTCTGTCTTCAAAAAATCGTCTAAAAACACATCTTTTGCATGAGCACTTAACCAGTCACTAATAATAATAATAATAATAACAATTTCTTTTTGCACTTTAATCTATTTTGAATACTACTATTCTGATGCTAGCCAAACTTTGTAATATGGCACTTTGTGTACCACTGTCTCCTTCAGATGATTCGCTTATGTTTTCCTCTTTTGTAAATCGCTTTGGATAAAAGCGTCTGCCAAATGAATAAATGTAAATGTAAATGTAAATACACCATATTATATGCTGGAATAGTATGCTGTTTGCTATAATTCCATATGAGATTTTCAAGTTTGCATGTGCAGTAATGTATATAATAAACCATGGCATGTAGTGAACAAGATGTTAAATATTATCCTGTGCTTCACATCACACCAGAACCACACACCAAATCTGCAAAACCATACACTAATTCTCGGCCTTTGACTCAGTTTTCAATTTTATAAAACACTTTTTGCAAAACACAACACACAATTCTCTATGTAACACACAAAAATCTAACAGGAAGTATCTTGATTTCCTTTTTCAAACACAACCAATCAAAATGCCACACTAATTCATCAGTGCCTCACACTAACTCCTCACATGTGCAAACACTCATTGCTTTACTTAACAGCAACCAATCATGGCTTTAGAATAGGCCTATAAATAGGCCAAAGGTCAAGTTATAGGTTTTGAACAATGGATGCAAACAATGCAGACAGAGTAAGGGGAGTTGGAGGGAGAGCCAGAGGATGAGGCAGAGTTCGAATTAGAGGAGGAGGAGTTCAAAGAGGAGCAAGAGGAGGAGTTGGAAGGGGAGCAAGGGGAGGAAGAGGATGAGGACAAAGACCAGGAATAAGAAGAGTGGTCTCTGATGAAATTGGGCTACTGTCATTGATCATGTGATCATCCACAGTTTAACAATGAGAGAGGCTGGACTAATTTGAGTCGATTTACAGTGGCGGGTATAATTCAAACCTTTAGAAATGAGAACAGGTATGCAACAATCTACTGTAATGTACACATTTTCTTATGTAAACATAATAGCTATTTCAGCATAACATACGGCATATATTTTAGCACCCATGCATCCATTTACTGCAGTGCACTGCATGACTGGTCACAGTCTGGTGGGTTATCATACTGTACAACAGTACAGCTGACTGTAAGAAGACATTCTGACTATATTGTATAAAATAGTATATATTATGTTACAGTTTATGGCACACACTCACACTGTTCTTGAATCTTCTACAGAGTGGAAAGGTGAAGGTTTCATGGTGGGCGAGGTCACATGTTCACTGAAGAGCAAGAGACAGCTATCGTGAATTTGGTTTTGGCCAGTAATGCTATAACAATTCGCCAAATACGCAATCATATCCTTAATGATGCCACAATTTTGGCTAACATAAATGCTGTAAGCCCCTCAACAATACATCGTGTCCTTCAGAAAAATCAACTGAGAATGAAACAGCTGTACAGGGTCCCATTTGAAAGGAACTGTGACAGAGTCAAGAGCCTTCGACATGACTTTGTGGATGTATGCATACTACACTTTCTCCAATATATCAGACTTGCACCTACCAAGTCAGGCTATTGGGTTGTGCATATACCGATCTACATATTCTTTTGTCTTTTACAGAGAATTTTGGAGATGGATGTCCATGCCATCATCCATGAATACATTTATGTGGATGAGGTGGGCTTCAATCTCAGCAAAACCAGAAGAAGGGGGAGAAATGTCATTGGACAAAGGGCTATTGTCAATGTCTCAGGACAACATGGTGGAAACATTACAATGTGTGCTGCAATTACACAGAATGGTGTCCTGCACCATCATGCCACACTTTCAAGATATGTTTGTTCAAGGTCTGCAGAATGAAGACCAGGCAAGATTTGTCATCATCTGGGATAATGTCAGCTTTCATCACGCCCATCAGGTCCAAAACTGGTTTGTTACTCATCCCCATTTTTCTGTTGTCTACCTGCCTCCATATTCACCATTTCTAAACCCTATTGAGGAATTTTTCTCCACATGGCGCTGGAAAGTGTATGATCGTCGTCCCTATGTCAACATGATACTTCTCCAGGCAATGGAGGAGGCATGTGGAGACATTGACGCGGCCTCCATCCAAGGTTGGATACGCCATACAAGGAGGTTCTTTCTACGGTGTCTGGTAAGAGAGAACATAGCATGTGATGTGGATGAAGTATTGTGGACCCAGCCCGGAGGAGAAATGGAGCCTAGATACACCCAACCATCTCACCCACCAACGAACACACACACACCATTCCTTTGGAATAATCACCTTTTTCAAAATTATGTTTGGTTTCTGTCCAACTACACATGGTTGATGTATTTCTCTTCTTTCGTACTGTGTAATACTGCATTCACAACCACAAATGCGTACAGTAAAAAAATAAATAGTTTGGTTTCAATCTTGCTTTTGTGTTTACCGTGAATTTTTCAACATCTCTCTGCCAATTACTTTCAATCTTGTACAGAAATGTACATAGGAGCTCATGAAAGAAGAGCTTTAGGTTTTGAATAACTGTGTATATGATATATCCAAAAATATAATATTATGGCAAAGGTGTTTGCAACGTAAGAAAAATGTTTGCTTTTGAGATGTGTTTGTGATATTTTGAATGCAGTGCTTCATTTTGCAAGAGATGTGAGGCATTTTGCATGTTGTGTGTGCAATTCTTGGATTTGTGTGTAAAGTTTTGAAAATGTGTGTAAGCAGTTGAAAAAAAAATGTAAATGATCTTTTTTTGAAAATGTAAAAAGGTTTCTGTGAGGGTTAGGTTTATGGGTAGGGTTAGGGTTAAGGGATAGAATCTATAGTTTGTACAGTATAAACATTTGTCTTTGGAGGGTCCTCATAAGGATAGCTAAACCAACATGTGTGTTCATGTGTGAGTGTGTGTTTGTATGTGTATACGTGAGTGTGTTTGAGTGTGAGTGTGTGTAATTGTGTGTGTACTTTTTGTGTGTGTGTGTGTGTGTATACGGGTGTACGTGTGTGTGTGTGTCAAATCAGATCAAATCACATTTATTGTCACACAGCCACATACACAAGCGCAATGGTGTGTGAAATTCTTGGGTGCAGTTCCGATCAATATAGCAGTCGTGACAGTGATGAGACATATACCAATTTACAATAACATCAAATTAACACAACACAATTTAAAGTCTAATATACGCATATTTACACACAACACACTATACAAATAATAACATGTACAGTATACAATACGCACAATATAGATACACATTATTCAATAAAAAAAAATAAATAAAGTATATATAGTAGTATATATAGAATGTACAGTAGGTTGTATTGTACTGTATTGACATTCAGGCTGTTGGTTGATAGTAAGTTGTTAAGAGAGAATATATATAATAATAATATAATTTATGACAGTCCAGTGTGAGACATAAGAGTAAGAGTAATAAAGTGCAGTGCTGATGTATTTTGATCGTGGGAGATCAAGAGTTCAAAAGTCTGATTGCTTGGGGGAAGAAGCTATCATGGAGTCGGCTGGTGCGGGTCCTGATGCTGCGATACTGCCTGCCTGATGGTAGCAGTGAGAACAGCCCATAGCTCGGGTGGCTGGAGTCTCTGATGATCCTCCAAGCTTTTTTTACACACCGCCTTGTATATATTTCCTGGAGGGAGGGAAGCTCACCTCCGATGATGTGTCTGGCAGTTCGCACCACCCTTTGCAGTGCTTTACGGTTGTGGGCTGTGCTATTGCCGTACCAAGCGGAGATGCAGCCAGTCAGGATGCTCTCTACAGTGCAGGTGTAGAAACGTGTGAGGATGTGGCAGTTCATTCCAAACTTCCTCAGCCATCTCAGGAAGAAGAGGCGCTGATGAGCCTTCTTCACAACGACTTCAGTGTGGATGGACCATGTGAGTTCCTCAGTGATGTGGACACCCAGGAACTTGAAGCTGCTGACTCTCTCCACTGGTGCTCCATTGATGGTGATGGGACTGTGTTCTCTGGCTTTTCTTCTGAAGTCCACCACAAGCTCTTTTGTCTTACTGACGTTGAGGGAGAGGTTGTGCTCCTGACACCAGTGTGTCAGAGTGTGCACCTCCTCTCTGTAGGCTGTTTCATCATTGTCAGTGATCAGACCTTCCACCGTCGTGTCATCAGCAAACTTAATGATGGCATTGGAGCTATGTGTTGCCACATAGTCATGTGTGTACAAGGAATACAAGAGTGGGCTGAGAACACAGCCCTGTGGGGCTCCATTGTTGAGGGTCAGTGATGAGGAGATGTTGCTGCCTATTCTAACCACCTGGCATCTGCTTGACAGGAAGTCCAGGATCCAGCTGCACAGCGAGCTGTTAAGCCCAGAGCCCGGGGTTTCTCATCTAGCTTGGAGGGCACTATGGTGTTGAATGCTGAGCTGTAGTCTACAAACAGCATTCTCACATGTGTTCTTTTTTTCCCAGTGGGAGAGAGCAGTGTGAAGTGTAGATGCAATGGCATCATCAGTGGAGTGGTTGTTGCGTTAAGCAAACTGCAATGGGTCAAGAGAGAGAGGCAGCACAGAGCAGATGTAATCTCTGATTAGTCTCTCAAAGCATTTGTTGATGATGGGGGTCAGAGCAACAGGACGCCAGTCATTTAAGCAATTTATTTTTGATTGCTTTGGAACAGGCACAATGGTGGATGTTTTAAAGCATGTGGGGACTACAGATAAAGAGAGGGAAAGGTTGAAAATGTCTGTAAAAACACCAGCCAGCTGGTTCGCGCACGCTCTGATGACGCAGCCCGGAATGCCATCTGGGCACGCGGCTTTGCGGATATTCACCTGTCGGAAGGATCGGGTTACATCTGCTACAGAGATGGAGAGTGAACTAACCTCTGTAGCTTCGGCCGCGAGAGCTCTCTCCACGAGGGTGGTGTTATTTCCCTCAAAACCAGCATAAAAAGTATTCAGCTCATCCGGGAGAGAGGCAGCGGTGTTCATGGCGGAGTTTTTATTCCCTTTAAAGTCCGTGATGATGTTAATTCCCTGCCACATGCTTCTAGAGTTGGTGGTGTTAAACTGTCCTTCAATCTTGTTATAACTGGCTTGTTTATGCTCCTCCGCATTCCCAGAATTGAAAGCGGAGGTCCGCACATTAAGTGCCGCTATTTATCCATGGCTTCTGGTTCGGGTAGATCCATTTTGTTCTGGTCAGAACTACATCCTCCACGCACTTTTTTATGAAACACATTACGCTATCAGCGTAAAGCTCAATGTCATCATCAGAGGTGGACCGGAACATCTCCCAGTCCGTGTGATCAAAACAGTCCTGTAGCGTAGAGTCTGATTGGTCCGACCAGCACTGGATCGTTCTGAGGGTGGGTGCTTCCTGTTTCAGTTTCTGCCTGTAAGCGGGCAGAAGCAGAATGGAAGAGTGGTCCGATTTGCAAATGGTGGGCAGGGGAGGGATTTGTATCCATCCCGGAAGGGAGAGTAGCAATGGTCAAAAACCCGGTGCCCTCGTGTGTTGAAACTAATGTGTTGGTGGTATTTTGGTGCGACTGATTTGAAACTGGCTTTATTAAAGTCCCCGTCACAATGAACACGGCCTCAGGGTGCGCGGTTTCCTGCTCATTTATACTCCCATACAGTTCCTTGATTGCCCAGTCTGTGTCGGCTTGTGGGGGAATGTACACAGCTGTGATAATGACCGCTGTAAATTCCCTCGGTAGCCAGAATGGTCGACACAGAAGCATGAGAAATTCCACATCAGAGAGCAGAAAGACTTGATAGAATGTACGTTCCTCTGATCACACCAGGATTTGTTGATCATAAAACATACACCACCTTTGTCTTTCGCTCTGTCCGCTCGGTGCACGGAGAAACCCGCGGGTTCAATGGCTGAGTCTGGAATCTCCGCAGACATCCAAATTTCTGTTAGGCAGATAATGCAGCAGTCCCTCGTCTCTCGTTGGAAAGAGATCCGCGCTTTCAACTCACAGAGCTTGTTATCCAGAGACTGAACATTTGCCAGTAGAATACTGGGTAGCGGGGGTCAATTTGCACGGCATCTTACTCTGATGAGAACGCCGGCTCTGTTTCCCCTTTTCCTCCTGCGTTTCCACGTCTGGACTGCCCAGACAAAGGGCTCCACTTGCGTGTTTGTAAGCAGCGGGTCGGCATTGAGGAATTTGAAGTCCGGTTTACGGTGTGAAATTGCTGAACCAATGTCCAATAGTGTTTGTCTGTCGTGTGTGTGTACAGGTGTATGTGTGTACGTGTGTGTATGTGTGTGTGTACGTTTTTGAGTGTGTGTAAATGAGTATGAGTGTGTGAATGTGAGTGTGTGTATGTATGTGATTGTGAGTATGAGTAAGTGTGTGTGAGTGTGTGTAATTGTGTGAGTGTGTACTTGTGTGTGAGTATGAGTGTGTGTGTGTGTGTGTGTGTGTGTAAGTGTACATGTGTGTGAGTATGTGTAAGTGTGTGAATGTGTGAATGTGAGTACGAGTAATGTATGAGTGTAAGTTTAAGAGTGTGTGTGAGTGAGAGTGTGTAAGTGAGTGAGTGTGATTGTAAGTGTTTATAAGTGTGTGAGTGTGTGTGTGTGTAAATGTGTATGTGTGAGTGTGTGTAAGTGTGTGTTAGTGAGTGGGTGTGACTGTGTATGTGAGTGTACGAGTGTGTGTGTGTGAGTGTGTGGTTGTGTGTTTGTGTAAGAGTGTGAGTGTGTGTACATTTGTGTGTCTCTCTGTGTGTGTGTGTGTGTGTGTGTGTGTGTGAGTCTGAGTGTGTGTACGTGTGTGAGTCTGAGTGTAAGTGTGAGTATGAGTAAGTGAGTGAGTGTAAGTTTGTGAGTGTGTGAGAGTGAGAGTGTGTAAGTGTGTGAATATGAGTGTAAAGTGTGTGTGTGTGTGGAATTACTGTTGAGGAAGTACTGAAGGCGATCCAGAGTCTGAGACCGGGAAAGGCACCGGGCAGATATGATCTCCCAGGCGAAATGCTGAGGGAGGGTGGCATTTGTGCACAGACTGTCCTACATGACATCATAACAACAGTCTGGACCACTGGACGGGTTCTGCAGGATTGGAAGGATGCCCTGGTGGTCCCCCTCTTTAAGAAAGGGGACCGCACAGACTGTAACAACTACAGGGGCATCTCAATCCTCAGTGTGCCGGGAAAGGTCCTGGCAAGGATTGTTCAATATCGCCTCACTAGGCACGCTGAGGAGAGGCTTGCGGAGCCCCAATGCGGTTTCAGGAAAGGGCGGTCCTGCACAGATGCCATATTTTCTGTCCATCTGCTACAGCAGAGGTGTAGGGAATTCCAACAAGACCTACATCTCTGCTTTATTGACCTTGTCAAATCCTATGATACCATCAGTAGGCCTGGGCTCTGGTTTGTTCTTCGTGCTTTCGGAGTCCCTGATCCTCTGCTCAAGATCATTAAGGACCTTCATGATGGTAAGCGGGCCCGGGTAAAACTATGTGGCCGGGAGTCAGAGCCATTCCCTGTACACCTTGGGGTGCGACAGGGATGTCCTCTTGCTCCCACATTATTTAACATCTATTTTGACCACGTAGTTTGTGAAGCCTTCAATAGCTGTACCGGAGGAATTTCCATCTGATACAGATACAATGGGAGGCTGATCGATGCCTGGGTGCAGTCAAGGGATGGCTCCCTATTGCTCAACCATGTATGCCGATGATCTGGTAATTGCTGCTCACTCAGAGGAGGAGTTGGGGGTGCTGCTGCTGAACCTGGAGCTTGCCACTAAGAGGTGGGGCCTTACCGTCAGCCACTAAGAGGTGGGGCCTTACCATCAGCCCCACCAAAACTAAGCACCTACCTGGGTATTTTGGACCATTGGACACTCCACCCCCCCAACTCCCAATTGGTGATAGAGCAGTTGTGGAGAGAGTGAAGAGTTTCCCATACCTAGGCAGTGTGCTCATGACCGGCTCCGGTTCAGCAGCGGAGATCTCACTCCGAATCAGTCGAGCGGCATTATCATTTCATCGGTTGCGTAATGCTGTGTGGAAGCTACTTGGTCTGTCGCTCCGCACGAAGCTTCATTTCTTCTCAGCCACAGTCGTTCCCTCCCTTCTCTACACTTGCGAAACGTGGACCCCGTTAATGGAACATCTTCACCGGTTAGAAACATTTAGGCTGACCTGCCTACAATCCATCCTGGGTTTAACCAGGCTGGATTGTGTGAGGAGCTCACAAATCCTTGAAAGATCTGGACAACGTCCCATCGGTGAGATCCTCCAGCAGGCAAGGCTGCATTGGCTGGGCCAATGCCTAAACAGCTTTTGTTCAGCCAGATTGAGGGGGCTAAACAGGCGCAGCACAGGTTAGAGAGGAGATGGAATGATGTGGTACAGGAGGATCTGGAGATGAGTGGACTTGCTGCTGACTTAACAGCGGTGTCAAGATCGGCCTCTGTGGAGGAGGCTAGTGAAGGACGCTACTGGGCAGTTGGAGGCAGTCGCCCTCCAACAACAACGGAGGGCAGAGGAGTGATGCTCACAACAACGAGCAGAGCATCGGGTGGCTAAAGCACAGCAAGTTGGCACAGTAGGGGGCACAGGTGGTCCATCAGCCAGTCATCTCAGTCAGTCGACCCGTGGCATCTGGGTCTGCCCCGTGACCTCCTGCCAGCGGGCTTTCGACACTTCATGTCGAAATGTGCACCTTGAGGCCTCAAGGTGCACATCGCCTGTCACAAGTGTCATGGTGACATCACCGCCACTTAGTGGCAAATGGTGGTTGTTGTTGTTGTTAGGGAGTGTGTGTAAATATGTGAGTGAGTGTGAGTATGATTGAGTGAGTGTGAGTGTATAAATGTGTGAAAGTGTGTGTGTGTGAGTGAGTGTTAGTGTGTGTGTGAGTCTGAGTGTGTGTAAGTTTCTGAGTGTGTATGAGTGAGAGTGTGTGTGTGTGTGTGTGTACGCGTGTGTGAGTGTGTTAGTGTGTGTGTGTGTGTAAGTATGTGAGTGCGAGTGTGTGTAAATGTACTTACTTATGTCACTTTTGGGTACATTCACCAGAGTATACACCAGTAAACTGAGGACCACCTTGACAATTTAGGACTTTTTGGATGTCCTCATTTGTTTGACCATATAATCGTATTCAGCATGCTTTAAAATGGTCCCCAGCATTAAAATCTCACTTGTCCCAAAAAAACACTTTTAAGAGATTTGTGTACCTGCAGTGTGTATGCCCCCCGCCCCCCACCACCACAATTTGTGTATAATACAGCGCCCCTTAGAAGAACTGCACTTCCGATTTGATACACACTTTGGGGAATCTGACCAATCAGAAGCCAGGAAGAATTTTTCGACACAGCGCCCTCAGTGGCCCTTATGGAAACTACACTTACTTAATAAGTCATTCCGACCAGTCAGAAGCCAATCACGTCATCCTTAAAGATGGTGGAAGGAGAGTTCTTATTTACATGAAAGAATATGAGGATATATCACATTATATTTGATGTTAAATTGTCAATAATTAGTGTGTGAATAAAAATAGAATGATTTGGGTTAAGCACTGGGAGATTTAAAATCTTATGTCCAAAATGTTTTTCTAATCCCGAACCTTACTGAGACGGAGGCACTCCTTCCACTGCTTACAGAGAGTTACCGAGAATTACCGAGACGGAGGCGGCGCGAATGATTTTTTTGTTTTGTTTTGTTTTGTTTTGTTTTGTTTTGTTTTTTTGTAAAAAGTAACATGTACAATTGTGTAAATATAACCGTAAGTATTATACAATAAGATATACATTTTACAATCTAAATATACAGGCAGCGAGAACGATGCAGGACAGTCAATTGGTTAGTTCTATAATTTAGATATTAGTTTATTAAGGATATGTGAATAAAAACTATGTGAAATTGGGAATGTAATCGACATATAAAGGCAGGTCTTTGCAAAGCAATTATTGTCTTCCCAGAGAGGGGGACAAATATTTAAATGTATTAACGTTTTTAAAAGTATGCATATGCACCTGGATTTATTCAATGAAAATATATAAAGGATGTGTTAAAATTCAAAATCGTTTGATTTTATTAGTGATCTTTTTAAACACTGTTTTCCCCACTTCGATTATTTTGGTGACTTTCAGCAGCGCGGGAGCACCGCACCCCTCCCCCGCCTCAATGAGAGCAGTACAGTGACGAGCAAAGAACAACACAACACTTTATTATATTAAAAGACATGGAGATCAATTTACTGTCTTGAAAGCAAATCTCAATTGATTTCTTCCCTAACCCTTAAAACTAGATTATTTATTTATTTATTTATTATTGCAAGGGACTGTAGATGCTGCTTTTCATGTGACAAAGTAATTTGATGAGTTGATGCAGAATAACCAGCAGCCAAATTATGTCTTTTTTGTTTCCTATCAAAGGCACTTTACTATACAGCATACAACTGTTATTAACTAGAACATGTTGTTTTCAACACCAGGACGGATGATTATTAGTTTATTTTATGGTGCTGTGTTTAATTTCATCACATCATTAAATCTGTAGAGGAGTGACAACAGTTGATATTGAGACATTTGAGGACATTTGAAACCCTGCCATAAAAATATGTATTGTGTATACCTGCAACAGCAATTAGAAATTCATCCATTTGTCAGTATATCACACTGTCGTAGTCATTATTGTAATCCTTCATTTTCACCAATGTAGCTAAAACACATTGTACGTGGTCATGTTATAAGTTACAAAAACACTGGTTTAAAGTGCTTGTGGGAACAGAAAAGAAACTTGATATCTAAGTAGAATTAGACCCAGTGTCATTAGTTCTGTGCCTTCCAGACTCATAACAGACATCTGTCAAAAGGATATTATTCAGCATATTAACTTTTACTTCCAAAAAAAAAAAAAAAGAAAAAAAAAGAAAGAAAGAAAACAACTACCGTGGGCCAGCCCTATTTATTTAACAAGGAGAACCTTAAATTTAAACACAATTCTTATTTAATAATTTATTTCCCTGTTGTTCCTGTTGTTATACTTGGCTTCTTTGTTATTATATATATATACACACACACACACACATATATATATATATTATTTTTTTATTTTTTTTTGTAATGTTGCTCATTTAATTTAGTGAAAATCTGTAAAAATCAATAAATATAATGTTTACAAAATGCTGCAAATTGATGTAGAAAATGAGAATACCTGAAATTATTCTATGTATTTTGAGACAAAAGACTTCTAGATCTTCAGTTCCCTATCTGTCACTCACTCAATGTTGTGTCGATGTAGTGACACTAGGGGTCACTCTTGGGAGCCCGAGACACCTCTGGTCTTTGATAAAAGGCCAATGAAAATTGGCGAGTGGTATTTGCATGCCACTCCCCCGGACATACGGGTATAAAAGGAGCTGGTATGCAACCACTCATTCAGATTTTCTCTTCGGAGCCGAACGGTCATGCTCACTGAGCTGAATTCCCACGACTGTTCATTCACCTCTGCTGGATCTGACGGCGCATTTCAGTGGCTTCTCCCTCCTCTGCACTGGTGCATTGCAGAGAATGCCCCTGGGTGCTTCGGCAGAAATAAAAGACTATATTTCTCTAAAAGAGTATATTTCTCTAAAAGAGCAGCACACACGGAATGTCTTTTTAAAGACGCGTCTTTCTAAAGACGCTTTTCCGATTGTGTGATATTCCTGGTTGCGCTCGTTATCTCTCGCCTTCTGACGGTCACGATCACTGTCGTGTCTGGGCACTGCTCACGCGGAGACAGCGTTCGTGGATGGTCATGTTCTCATTGCGAGGACATGTCCATAGCAACGTTGCGGTCGCGGCTCGCCTTCATAAGAAAGCAAGCCACCCCAGAGGCTCCCCACCTCGGTCCTTTTACCCACGGGTATGAGGCCAGCACAGCTAGCACTGGGGGCGATTTGGGGACCCCAATGGGACCGTCTCCGCCGGGTATCCCCCCGCGGACCTCCCATTCCCCAACACCCTCGTCTGCCCCAATCGGGCTTCCGGATGAGTCCGCCAGCTCATCTCATCAACCTCTTATTTGGAGCTCGTCCAGTCGGAAGCCTCAGCTGGGCTCCTCCCTTCGGGGTCGATCGCCCAGTCACAGGCTGATGCGGAGATGACGACATGCTTTCCCGTGCAGCCGCACGCGTCAGATAGAGTTGAACCCTCTGCTTTTCCCTGAACCCTCTTGGCTCAGTGATTGGTTCCTGGGCTCGCGGCACTGCTAAAAGCCACGCCCCACCCTGTTCCGTCTTCCCGGAAGTGCATGAAGAGCTGACAAGGTCGCAGGAGGCACTTTTTACTGCCCGGTCCCGATCTTTTCAGCTTCCCTGCTCTCACTACCCTCAATGGTGGGGTGGCCAAGGGTTATTCGGCAATCCCCCGGTGGACAAAGGCGCTCGCGGTGCACCTATGCCCGCAGAACGCTGCCACCTGGCGTGGGTGCCCAAAGCCCCCATCCAAGGCCTGTAGGTTTACCTCGTCTCTGATGGCCAAGGCCTACGGTGCCGCTGGACAAGCCGCATCCGCCCTGCATGCCATGGCTCTCCTGCAAGTCTGCCAAGGCACTAAAGGAACTGCACGAGGGTAGTTCCGCCCCGGGATTGATGCAGGAATTGCGCACGTCGACCGACCTCGCTCTCCGAGCGATGGAGGTCACAGCGCGGTCTCTTGGGCGGACGATGGCCACACTAGTGGTCCAGGAGCGCCACCTTTGGCTCAACCTGGTCGAGATGGGTGAGGCCGACAAGACACGATTCCTTGCTGTCCCCATTTCCCAGGCGGGCCTATTCGGTGACACCGTCGAGGACTTTGCCCAGCAGTTCTCGATGGTAGAGCAGTAGATGGATGCTAGCCGGCATATCCTGCCCTGACACGGCTCAAGATCCCGCACCCGATCTACTCATCACCAAGGGCGTCCCCCTGCGGTGACTGCACCGGCTCCGCCGCAGCCCGCCCCTTTGGCCCGGCCCCGGCGTGGAGCCCACCGCAGGAAGCAGACGCCACCGCACAGAACCCGTGAAAGGCTTCAAAGCGCCCTTGAGACGGGCGACCCAGGGACAACGAAACCCGCTGCTCTGGAGCTGGTAAGCAGATCTTCATCTTTTTGTTACCTTTTGCATTTAATTGCGCTGCATGCCCAAGTGGCTGCAGTACTCAAGAGCTCAGCAAGAGTGGTTTCCTTGTTCCCTGGGTCACGTATCCGGTGTGTACGACTGGCATCACGACCACCGTCCACCACTCCATTTGGCAGGTTGGCGCTCCAGCTGTGGCACAAATCCGCCCCCGATGTGACAGTCTCCACGGGTCACGAGGACAGGCCTCTTCCTCCCCCGTCCCAGGCTGTTCCGGGGGTGGTCACAAGGAGCCAGGTAAGTGCTTCGATGTCCTTAGACTCAGCACGGCCACGACGTGGTGTGGCACCTCGAGCTCTGCCCCGCCGCGAGGCCCCACCTGCCGGTACATCCGATGACGTTGTCCCTTTGGTCCCCCTTGCGCGGAACTTGGACGCATGGCTTGTGCCTTCCAGTCCGTCACGAGGGCTGGTCCGGACCGTCCGACTCGGCTGCGTGATTCACTTCGCCGGGCATCCGCCCAGATTCAGCGGTGTCCACTTCACCTTGGTGAAAGACGAAAATGCTGCTACCTTGCGTGGAGATCGCTACCCTCCTACGGAAGGACGCGATAGAACCTGTCCCTCCAGCCAAGATGAAGAAAGGGTTTTACAGCCCCTACTTCATTGTACCGAAAAAAGGCAGTGGGTTGCGGCCAATCTTGGACCTGCGAGTACTGAACCGGGCTTTACACAGACTCCCGTTCAAGATGCTGAAGCAAAGATGCATTCTAGTGAGCATCTGGCATCAAGATTGGTTCGCGGCGGTAGACCCGAAGGATGCGTACTTTCACGTCTCGATCCATCCTTGACACAGACCCTTCTTGCTGTTCGCGTTCGAGGGTCAGGCGTATCAGTACAAAGTTCAAGGCGTTCAAACAGAAAACAGCGGTTCCACTGAAATTTTTTCAGAGGCTCCTGGGGCATATCCTCGGCGGTGGCCACCCAGCTCGGGTTGATGCATATGAGGCCGCTTCAGCACTGGCTCCAGACTCGAGTCCCGAGACGGGCATGGCGCCACGGGAAACCGCGTGGCCATTACTTCGGTCTGTTTCTACGAGCAGGTGTTCCCCTAGAACTGGTCTCCAGGCGCGTCGTGGTCACGACAGATGCCTCCAAAATGGGCTGGGGCACTGTTTGCAACGGGCACGCAGCCGCCGGCCTCTGGACGGGTCCGCGGCTGCGTTGGCACATCAACTGCCTCGAGTTACTGGCAATTCTGCTCGCCCTGCGGAGGTTCCGGCTGTTGATCCAGGGCAAGCACGTGCTAGTTCAGACGGACAGCATGGCAGCGGTAGCATATGTCAACCGCCAAGGCGGTCTGCGCTCCCGCTGTATGTCACAACTCGCCCGCCGTCTCCTCCAACGGAGTCAGCAGCACCTCAAGTCGCTGCGAGCCACTCACATGCCGGGCAACCTCAACACTACGGCGGACGCGCCATCACAATAGGTTACCCTCAAGGGAGAGTGGAGACTCCACCTTCAGGTGGTCCAGCTGATTTGGAGTCGATTCGACAGGCACAGGTGCACCTGTTTGCCTCCCAAGAATCCTCCCCACTGCCCGCTCTGGTACGCCCTGACCGAGGCCTTCCTCGGCATAGACGCGCTGGCACACAGCTGGTCCCCTGGCATTCGCAAATATGCGTTTTCCCCCAGTGAGCCTGCTTGCACAGACCCTGTGCAAGGTCAGGGAGGATGAGGAGAAGGTCATCCTGGTAAGCACCCTACTGGCCCGCCCAGACATGGTTCTCGGACCTCACGCTCCTCGCGACAGCTCCCCCCGGGGAAATTCCCCTGAGGAAGGACCTTCTTTCTCAGGGAAGGGGCACCATCCGGCACCCATGCCCAGACCTCTGGAATCTCCATGTCTGGCCCCTGGACGGGACGCGGAAGACCTAAGCTGTCTCCCACCTGCGATGGTAGACACGATCACTCAGGCTAGGGCTCCCTCTACGAGGCGCCTGTATGCCTTTAAGTGGCGTCTGTTCGCTAAGTGGTGTTCTTCCCATCGGGAAGACCCCCAGAGATGCGCAGTCAGATCAGTGCTTTCCTTCCTGCAAGAGAGGTTGGAAGGGAGGCTGTCCCCTTCCACCTTGAAGGTGTACATTGCTGCCATAGCAGCACACCATGACACAGTCGATGGTAAGTCCTTAGGGAAGCATGATCTGATCATCAGGTTCCTAAGAGGTGCCAGGAGGCTGAATCCCTCCAGGCCGTGCCTTGTTCCCTCATCGGACCTCTGTAGTTCTTCAGGGTCTACAGAGAGCCCCCTTTGAGCTTTGCAGTCAGCCGAGCTTAAGGCACTCTCCTTGAAAACTGCCCTCGTGACTGCGCTCACTTCCATCAAGAGGGTAGGTGACCTGCAAGCGTTCTCTGTCAGCGAAACATGCCTGGAGTTCGGTCCGGGCTATTCTCACATGATCCTGAGACCCCGACCGGGCTATGTGCCCAAGGTTCCCACCACTCCTTTTAGGGACCAGGTGGTGAACCTGCAAGCGCTGCCCCAGGAGGAGGCAGACCCAGCCCTGTCGTTGCTGTGTCCGGTGCACACTTTACGCATCTATTTGGATCGCACGCAGAACTTTAGAGTCTCTGAGCAGCTCTTTGTCTGCTTTGGTGCACAGCGGAAAGGAAGCGCTGTCTCCAAGCAGAGGATCGCCCACTGGCTCATTGACGCCATAACTATGGCATATCTCGCCCAAAACATGCCACTCCCGGTAGGGCTACGAGCCCATTCTACCTGTGGTGTAGCAGCTTCTTGGGCCCTGGTCAGAGGTGCCTCTCTAACAGATAATTGCAGAGCAGCGGGCTGGGCAACACCCAACACCTTTGCAAGGTTCTACAACCTCCGGGTGGAACCGGTTTCATCCCAGGTAGTGGCACGCAACACAAGCGGATAAGCCCGGGATAGCCGGCCGGGTGTATCGCTTGCACACAGTGCCTTCCACCTCCTTTTGAGCTGAAGACATATGCTGTTAATTCCCAGTAGTGTTCACAAAAGCTGTTCCCTGGTTGACTTTCTCCGAGCCCTGTGGCAGTTGAGTTTTCGGAGAGACTCGCTGTCGGCCCAGTACACGTGCTAACTAAGAGCCTCGTTCTGGGGTAGGTGCTCCACATGTGGCGGTTCCCTGTAAGGCTAACCCCATGCGATCTATATCTTCCGCTAATTCATTCCCTGCTGGCAAACTGCGTCTTCCTTGGGCAGAGTCCCTCTGCCCCAGTCTCCATGTTGTAGTAACTCCTCCCCCATTGGGCAGGATCTACCTTGAAGGCTCTCCACATGGTTGGAAAGACCATGTGATGTATTCTTCCACTTAAATATCCCCCCCTCTCTTGGGGCGAGGTGTGGTCTCCGCGGTGTCCTCCCCTTGGGAGGGACACCCCACGACTAGACCTGGCGGCCCAGTTGGATAATCCCCCTTCTTTTTTAGGGAGTGGAAAAAGAGAAGGGGGAAAGAGGCCACGACTGGGTTAAACCTGTCTCTATCTTTGGGTAGTCAACTTGTCCCCAAAAAGGGCCATTCGACACTCATAACTGTGTTGGGGGAGTTTACGTGTCGACCTGGTGTGCTGGCTATGAGGCACACAGCAAGTCTGCCCACCGCACACTGCCAGTTCACGTAACACCGTTCAGCCTTGTGGCGTTTTGTATAGGGACTACTAGTGTCACTACATCGACACCAACGTCGAGTGAGTGACAGATAGGGAACGTCATGGTTACTGGTGTAACCTCCGTTCCCTGATGGAGGGAACGAGACGTTGGTCCCTCCTGCCACAACGCTGAACTACCCGCTGAAATGTCCGGACCTTATATCGGCTCCTCAGCGTAAAACCTGAATGAGTGGTTGCATACCAGCTCCTTTTATACCCGTATGTTCAGGGGAGTGGCATGCAAATACCACTCTCCAATTTTCATTGGCCTTTTATCAAAGACCAGAGGTGTCTCGGGCTCCCAAGAGTGACCCCTAGTGTCACTACATCGACACCAACGTCTCGTTCCCTCCATCAGGGAACGGAGGTTACACCAGTAACCATGACGTTTTCCCCGCGAACGACACCTCCACTTAAGAGAATATGAGATTTCTTGTCATAAAAGTAAAATATAAAATAAGAGATTCTTGACTAATTTATCGATGTTTAGCATTGTATTCACTTGTCAGTTGTGTTCTTCATGTGAATTGTCAGTTTAACTTGTTTAATTACAAAGTAGACGATTAAACAATTAAGCCAATTAAGTTTGTGGTTTCCCACTTGTCACATTTTTGTATATGTGGGTATAATTCAATATAAATCTTAAAATGCATTAATAGCAGTACCTAAGGTACCAAATTTGCAGTTTGTATTTTGACATATTTTGAATTGAGGACATTATCTTTCTGTGGTGAAGTAGAAATTAAATAGTTTGGTGTATATCATTATTTATATCTGACCTCTTAGTGTAAAACTCCACAAACATGAACCAAAGTAAAGCTGATCACAGTTGTGACCAGTGGGATTAAACCCAAATGTAAATCTACATTGTCATTATTTACTTTATAAACCCAGTGGAGTCCCCCAAGAAAACTGCCCTGTGTGTAGAATTCAGCATGCTGGCTATCCATAAAAGACGTAAAAGACCTCAGCAGGATGCTGAAGATAACATCATATGTGAAACTGACAAGCCTGGTCTTCAAGAGCAGTACATCAGCAAATATAAAGGCAAGACAATTCAAATACAAGTGCTTTGGATTACTTTTGCATTACAGCCGAACTGTTGAATTAGTAAAAGTGTTAGTAAAATTCAGTTATTTCCATTTTACATTTTAAATGAGATTGCAGAAACCCTGTAACAGTAATCAAAATAATGTTTTTTTCTGCTTTAGGCCATGGTGTTTTCACAACTGAAACTTTCTGCAGAGGAGACTTTGTTCTTGAATACAGAGGTGAACTTCTGAGTTCAAAGGAGAGTCTTGAATGAACTAAAAACTACACTGAAACCGAGAGCATGTTCTTGTTTGATTTTCAGTGGCATGGAAAATATTGGTGGTAAGTACATCAAGAATTGTTGACTTGAAGTAGCAGGGAAGCTCAAAGAGATCTTTTTCTTCGAGAGAGTAAAAGGGCTAATTTTCCCAATAATGATCATTCTCTCATCATTTACTCATTCTTATTCTAAGTCCTCATTCCCTATAAATTTTTATTCATGAATAACTCATTTCACATTTGAAGTGTACAGTGCTCTGCACATGTGTCAAGCACAAGGAACCGTAAACCAGCTTCTCTCATGAACTACAGTGGAGGATTTATAGAGAATAATTACATATTTGGGTTGAATTCTCACCCAAAACTAATTGTATTACTTCAGAAGACATGGATTAAACACTTGAGAGGTACAGGTGCATCTCAAAAAATTAGAATATAGTGGAAAAGTTACAGAAAAAAATTAATTTAATTCAGAAAGTGGAAATTTCGTATATTCTGTATTCATTACACATAAAGTGAAATATTTCAAGCCTTTTTTTTTTTTGTTTTAATCTTGATGATTATGGCTTACAGCTCATGGAAATAAAAAATTCAGTATCTCAAAATATTTTGAAAACCTTCTGAAAAGTATGTTAATTTATGCACTCAATACTTGGTCGGGGCTCCTTTTGCACGAATTACTGCACCAATGCGGCATGGCATGGAGGCAATCAGCCTGTGGCACTGCTGAGGTGTTATGGAAGCCCAGGTTGCTTAGATAGCGGCCTTCAGCTCATCTGTATTGTTGGGTCTGGTGTCTCTCATTTTCCTCTTGACAATACCCCATAGATTCTCAGGTCAGGCATGTTGGCTGGCCAGTCAAGCACAGTAATACCATGGTCAGCAAACCAGTTACTAGTAGTTTTGGCACTGTGGGCAGGTGCCAATTCCTGCTGGAAAAGGAAATCAGCATCTCCATAAAGCTTGTCAGCAGATGGAAGCATGAAGTGCTCTAAAATCTCCTGTTAGATGGCTGCATTGACTTGACTTGAGAAAACACAGTGGACCAACACCTGCAGATGACATGGCACCCCAAATCATCACTGACTGTGGAAACTTCACACTGGACTTCAAGCAACTTGGATTCTGTGCCTCTCCACTCTTCCTCCAGACTCTGGGACCTTGATTTCCAAATGAAATGCCAAATTTACTTTCATCTGAAAAGAAGACTTTGGACCACTGAGCAACGGTCCAGTTCTTTTTCTCCTTAGCCCAGGTAAGACGCTTCTGACATTGTCTCTGGTTCAGGAGTGGCTTGACACTAGGAATTTGTAGTCCATTTCCTGGACACGTCTGTGCGTGGTGGCTTTTGATGCATTGTCTCCAGCCTCAGTCCACTCCTTGTGAAGCTCCCCCAAGTTCTTGAATCGGCTTTGCTTGACAATCCTCTCAAGGCTGGTCAACTTTCCATGAATATGCTTTGATACAGCACTCCGCAAACAGTCAGCCCTTTCAGCAATGACCTTCTGTGGCTTCTGTGTCAATGAGTGTCTTCTGGACAACTGTCAAGTCAGCAGTCTTCTCCATGATTGTGGTTGTGTGAACTGAAACAGACTGAGAGATTAAAGGCTCAGGAAACCTTTGCAGGTGTTTTGAGTTAATTAGCTGATTAGAGCTCTTCTCAGGTCGACATTTCTGTATTATAAATTCTTTATTTTAATATTTTGAGATACTGGATTTTTGATTTCCATGAGCTGTAAGCCGTAATCATAAAGATTACAACAAAAAAAAGGCTTGAAATATTTCATTTTATGTGTAATGAATCTAGAATATATGAAAATTCCACTTTTTGAATTAAATTACAGAAAAAAGGAACTTTTCCACGATATTCTATTTTTTTGAGATGCACCTGTATGTTTTACCTTTATGCTGCCTTTATGACCTTTTTGAGCTTGAAAGCTTTGGACTCCATTGGCTTACATTGTAAGGACAAAAATACATCATAAATTCTTCATTGTTTTATATGTGTTCCACAGAAGACAGAAAGTCATATGAGGGTGAGAAAATGATGAGAGAATGATTTCTGCGGGTGAACTGTCCCTTTAATACTTACAGAAACAGACAGCAGAAGTGAAAAACATTTCTGTATATGTCTTGCATAGATTTTAGTGGTAAGTGTGTGTGTGTGTGTTTATATAGTATGAATGCATCCAAGGAAGACAAATCCCTGGGAAGACTTGTCAACGATGAGCACAGAAATCCTACTTGCAAAATGATAACTTCTGAAGTGAACAAAAAGCCTCATCTTTGTCTCTTTGCTGTATGAGATATTTTACCAGGCGAAGAAATCACTTACAACTATAGAGACTCGGATTGGTCATGGAGAGCCAAGGTACCATAAGAAAATGCTAGAATTCTTAAGCAGCAATTTATGATGCCTTTTTCCTGTCATTAATGGCTAATGTGTTTTGTGGTCTCATATTTCTCCAGTCTTTGAATGAAGCGTCAACAGAATCCAGTGATTAAAAAATTGGTCAGCAGTTTGGGCCCACAGAAATCGGTAAGTACAGTTAATTCTGCTTAACTCCTTGTAATGACAAAATGGGTGTCATTTTGAAGCTTAGAGGCAGGATTTTACAATGCATAAAAAACAATATAACTAACTCTTAAAGGAGTAGTTCACCCTAAAATAAAAATTATTTCATTATATACTAAGATACATGCCATCACAGATCACACATGACTTTCTTTCTTCAGCAGAACACAAAGATTTTTAGAAGAATATGTAGGGCTTTACTGGTTGTTTAGATCAGTGTTACTATCAGAAATAATTAATAATTATTTCTGTAGTTATTAATCAATATTTAAATTAATTAATTGGATCTAACTCATTAAAACCTCATATGGGGCTCCAGTAAATGTAGTGTGTGTCCAGTAAAAGTTTGGTTATTAGCAATAATTAATAATTATCAAAGATAATTACTAATTATTAAAATCAATAGAACATTGATGAGAATCAATGTTAGTCTTTTTTTTAATCCTTTAAATCAACAATTATCAAAGATAGTCGTTAATTGTTAACATTGATGAAACATTAATTAAAATTAACACTAGCTTATTGATCATTCAAATTCAATCAAAGATAATTATCAATTATCAAAAATCAATAGAATATTAATAAGGATTAACATTGACGGGGCACCACCCTTAAATCAGGGACTAATAACCGAATATTAAAACCGTCTCAATATTAGATTGTTTTCTTAGGAAAATCGGCATCCGAAGAATATCGATTTTCGGGAAAAAAAAACAATGAATGAAGGTTTGAATCCGAGCACTGACATCCCGTCAGCATGACACAGGCGTATGCAAAACAAACCAAAACACTTCTCTTTGTAATATAAACAAAAGTTTATTTATACAGTAATATCAATTAATAATTAATACAATGCAGTCAATAAACTTACAACTTACAACTACAAACTAAACAGTGATATGATTAGATATGGAAATAAAAATAATCCTATAACACAGAAGGTGTGTGTGACAGTGTGTGTGTGTGTGTCAGTATGGTTAGTGAGAGAGAGAGAGAGAGAGAGAGAGAGAGAGAGATTATTAAGTGACAGCCCGAAAGCTGATTTCGCGATAGCTGGAGATAAAGCAGCTGTGTTCATCACTCAGAGATGCGGTTTTACGAGCGGGGCTCGTAAAAGTCCTGCGTTATTTGACTCTAATGGATGAACTCAGTTGCTGTCTCACCCGTGATGGCGAAAATGCACAACAATCCAATTTGGTTGGACCACAATACGGCAAAACAAATTTGTGATAATTAATACCCTGAGTATTAATAATGAGCGGACATGGCGGTCCATAAACTGTACAAGCAAAAACCTTGAAACACAAGAATAACACACTATAATATTCTATCTCTGCCCTGACGTAACCTCTTACTTGAATCGCATGAGGACACAGGTAGAATGTGTTTTCCTCCGTCCTTTAACTCTGACCCGGTTCCTTGAGGCTCGGGTGATGACGGGAGGCCGTTTCCTCGCGCTGTCGGCAGCGGTACGGCTGTTGATTCTCGGTGGGCTGGCGGAGAACTCAGAAAATGTTGACTTGATTGAAGTTGGAAGAGAAATCTTTAATCTCTTCACATCTGTAGGCCAACGGATGAAGATGCGAATTGCTCGGCAGTCTCCTTCTGATCCGTTAGAGTGTTCGGTTGAACCCAGAGTAATCTCAACTCGTCCAACGAGATGGAGATTGTATGGCTACAGTTTCAAGTCGGACATTACTTCCTTAAGCCACGAGGTTGCACCGGAGAGCAGCAAAAAGCTACGTCCGTATTCGGTGAACTAAGTCGCTGGAAGCGAAATCTTTAAGCATTTCAGAATTATTTGAACTCCTGATGATGTCATGTTTGAGGGACGTTCTGTTGTGTGCCTCATCCAATAGGAGTTGAGAGCTCGATCCTTTAGAGGGCAAGGCTTCATGGATCTGTAGTCTGTTTTGGACTCCCTTTGTTTGATTTTGGTGTGGTTTTTATCAGTAAAATTTACGACTTAGAAGGTGGGGGCTTGAGTTATGTTTTTATGACTGTTACGCCTGCCTTTGTCTTCTATCTGAACACATGAGGCCCAACAAATATCTCAGCTCTGTAGGTCCATACAATGCAAGTCAACAGGTACCAAACTTTGACAGTCCCAAAGTAATCGACACAACTGCAGTCCGTCAATTAATGTCTTCCCAAGCTAAATGAATGATGTTTGTAAGAAAATAACAGAATTAAAACGTTTTTAATGATAAATCTTCACTTCCGGTCACATTCTTCCCTTCCACAACACTTAATGTAAGCATGTTAACAAGTCAAGTGAGAAGTGATTCAGCGGACGATCGGCTCTGTTTACAAGAGAGGAAAGTACACAGATCAAGCCCCGTTTACAAACTAAAACAGTCCAAAACAATTATAAAGAAAGATGTCAGAGGATTTTGATGTGAGAGAAGAGGAGATGGGGTGTTGTTTTTTTGTTTTTTTTTGCACAGGGAGGTGGATGAGGATATGTCACGCAAATCATACAAACACCTATCGTTTAGTTTAAGAAGACATTAACTGATCGATTGGAGTTGTGTGGACAACTGTTATGTTGCCTAATTGTACCTTTTGGACCGTCAACATTGTGTTGCTGTTTACTTGCATTGTATGGACCTACAAATATATTCAGAAATTCTTCTAAAAATCTAATTTATTTTCAGTAGATGAAAGAAAGTCATACACATTTGTGATGGCATGAGGTAAGTAAATTATGAGAGAACGTACATTTTTGGGGTGAACTATACCTTTGACAGGTGTTTTTTAATTTACTGACAAATTAGAAGTGTTTTCATAATGTATGAAATATAATTATTTACTATGCACCATAGTCAAAACGGTCAAAACATCATACAGACTGGAAGGTTTCCACTAATCAATAAAATAGAAAATTATCGATAATGGAAAGCGTTGACAACATTAAAGCCGAAAAAACACGACCCACCAAGTTGTCACTAGACCATTTTATAAACACTTGAAAGAAGTGTAGAGTTTTAATGTGGAGAGGTTGGTGCGCTTCATCAGATGCGTTCACAGAGAGCTGGAGCTGAAGATGCGTGTGTTTCTCTCCAGTGCATCACTTATATTTTACTGTTATCTTCTGTTTTATAATGTATAAGTGTTATGAATTCAAGGTGCGTATTTCCATTTTGCAAAACTGTGTGTCTTTACCACATGCAAGTCTTCATTGGACTTCACAGCACGAATGAGCATGCGTCACTTAATCAAACCAAAAGCAACAGTCAAAGGGTGTACACAGTGATTTTGATTAAATTGTGCTTTGTTGTTCAGTGATCGTACAACACGATTGTATGAATTCAAGGTGTATATTTCCATTATGTGAAATTGTTTGTCTTTACCACAAGCGAGTCCTCTCCTCAAACAAAGGTGCACTCCTCCTTGTCACTCAATCAAACCAGCAACAGATAAAGATAGTGTACAATGCTTTACATCAAACTTTGCTTTGCGGTTTAGTGATCGTGCAACATTAAACTACGATTTCAGTTTCAAACTGAGGCCCAATGTCACTGTGTCTGCCTAGAATTCAATACAAAAGATTTGTATAGAAGTTTGTTTTTAGATTGACTCAAAGTTGATTGCAAGTTACATTTATTGTGCTAAATTTCTTTGACTTATCTTCACTTTGCCCACAACTATACCAGAGCAGTGCTTACTAAAAATAAAACAACTTTGTTAAATTGAGCAAAACATACTTTTTACCTTTTGGCTTACCTCAGTGATGCTTTAATGTCTTTAGGTGCCACAGCTTTTAACATTGACAATGTATATTTTAGTCTTGGCTTAAGCTAAACACCTCTTTTATATCTACAGCAGCGGTTTCAATCAAGAATGTCAAAGTTGCGACAACATCATGAAGATTGTTATAAACGCTTGAAAAGAGCAGAGACTGAGAGGAATGAGAGTGAAAAGCAACATCTCAAGCTATTGCATGATCAGTTTACTAAACAGCTGTCACAAAAAGATTGCTAGGTGAGTAATATATATGAACACAGACACATCACTTGCATGACCAAATAATTAACAACTAAATTTCTTTACAAGTACTTTTTTGGTGCTTTTGAGCTTTTCATTTAGTCCGTATGATATTACTTCTGATTATGTTTTCAAGCTGTCACAGTCACCCACTGTAGTATGCACACCTGATACACCATCACATTCACCTCCTAATGTGCCGCCATCCTCATCACCTTTGCCCCGTGCTGCATCCACCGCAGGGATTGGCTTATCACAGGAACCTGAGACTGTCTCATTAAGGGAGGTGGTTATACACATTTAGTAGATAATCTGTGGATGTCACCATACCAGTTTAGCTTCTGGTACATGCACATGAATTTGTGTTTGTTTTACCCTTGGTTAATGCAGTTACTTTATTTATGTGTCATCTCTTCGATCGCTGCCACTCAGCCCAGCTCGGTGTACCACTCATGAAATGAGGGCGCATCAGCCGACTTCCATCCCCTTAGTATTACCTGCCTGCCGATCATCACGCTGGTAAGGACCCAGTTTTTTATATATTTATTCATTATATTAATACCTGCCCTATCACCCAAAATACAAAGTCTGGGGCAAAATAAGATCAGAGTGCCCAAGACCTCACAAACAAAATTCTTAACCTTTGACCAAAACCCTTGAATCTTAGTACAGGACCAAAAAACATGGGCTATGTCCCCATCCTCCAACTGGCATTGCCAGCAAGTAGATGTGTCTTTAAGGCCAAGCCAATACAATCTGGAGGGAGTCCAATAAAAAAGATGCAGAATCTTAAATTAAATGAGGCGCACCCTTGCATCTCTAGATGCAGACTTGACTTTTTTTTAAATATTCCATTCTCCATCTTCCAGTACTAAATTCAAGTCTCTCTCCCATAACTTCTTGAGAGATGTTAAAATCCCATCCCCTAGACTGAATTAGCCAGGAATAGTACACTGAAGCTTCATGACCTTTTCTAAAAGCAGTAAGCACCATCTCAAGAGTGTCTGCCGCTTTAGGAGGCTGCGTACTACACCCAAAGATGGTGCAAAGTAGATGGCACAGCTGTAAATACCTGAGGAATTGAGATCTGGTAATTCCAAACCATTGTATAACATTTTCAAAAGATCTCAACGCTCCATTTTCATACAGGTCACCCAGCGTAGCAACTCCCTTCTCAAACCATTCTGTCAAGCAGAAAGGGGACTTGTTAATGCACAATTTAGTGTTTAACCAAATACTTGTGGCAAAGTTCAGATAAATGTCAGAGTTGATCACGTGAGAAACTTTTATCTACACTAAATGCATGTGCGAGATAACGGGATGTGTCTTTACTTCTCCGGGCAGCTTGGTAGAAAGACTTTGCATTGGCAAGATAGGGGCAAGGGCCTCCTGTTCAATAAAGTGCCGGGGAGGAGCTCTCTCAGGTGGAAGTGACCAATGCACCAAATTCTGAGACCCAAAGCAGAATAGTAAAACAAAATCTTGGAGACCTAACACACCTTTGTCAATTGGCCTGCGTAACTTGTTAAAATGCATCCGAGGATGTTTACCATTCCAGATAAAAGATTTAGCAATACTATCAAATTGTTTAAAATTAAAGAGGGGAACTTCAGTGGGGAGAGACTGTAGTAGGTAGTTGAATTTTGGAATACAATTCATTTTAATAACATTAACCTTTCCAGTCATAGATAAATGTAGTGAAGCCCACCTGTCCACATCGCTCAACCTTTTTTATTAAAGGGTCAAAATTAACTCTGAATTAACTGAATCACATAAATTTGCTGGGAATAAAATACCCACATACTTAATGCCTTGTTTGGGCCACTGAAAGTTGCCCGGCTGAAAAGCTGTTACCGGGCAGTCTGCTGTCAGAGCCAAATCTTTGGATTTAGACCAATTAACTCTGTATCCCAAGAACTTAGAAAATGAATTAATAATTATGTGGAGGCAAGGCATAGATCTAGTGGGGTCGGAGACGAATAATAAAATATAATCTGCGTAAATGCACCTCCCGCCACCACCCCTGGAAAATCATCCTCCTTTCTTATCGCGGCTGCTAATGGTTCTACGGCAAGACAGAACAATAATGGGGAAAGAGGGCAACTCTGCCGAGTGCCGCTATTCAGAGTAAAATAATCTGATTAATCCATTTGTTTGTACCGCCACTACAGGGTGTCTATAAAGTAACAATCCATTCAATAAAATATATTTCCAAAATCTTAAAAAGATAATCCTATTTTACCATATCAAACGCCTTTTCGGCGTCAAGTGAGATGGCAGCGACTGGAGTCTGATCATTTGCCACTGACCACATGATATTGATGAAACGCCTAATGTTATCAGAAGAGCTGCGGCCCCGAATAAACCCCACCTGCTCTATATGTATAAGAGATGTCATAACTTTACTCAATCGGTTAGCCAGAATTTTTTACAATATTTTAACATCTAGCTGGATCAGGGAAACTGGACGGTAACTCTTACACTCGCTTGGATCTTTGTCCTTTTTAAGAATCAGACTGATCCAGGCTTGTGTCATGGTTGGAGGAAGCTTTCCATTCTTTAATGATTCCGTATAATCTTCTAACAAAAGTGGAGCCAGTTCTGTAGCATAGGATCTTAAAAATCAGCGCCAAAGCCATCTAGCCCCGGAGCCTTGCCTGTAGGTAAGGCCTTAATTACCTCACCCAGCTCCTCCAAGGTTATCTCAGAATAAAGAGAATCTTTTTGCTCAGTCGTCAGTTTAGGGAGATCTAATGGTTCCACAAAATTTCTAATATCTTCATCAGTAGACGAAGACATGG
The DNA here is from genome assembly GCF_019703515.2 of Myxocyprinus asiaticus. Lineage (NCBI taxonomy): Eukaryota > Metazoa > Chordata > Actinopteri > Cypriniformes > Catostomidae > Myxocyprinus > Myxocyprinus asiaticus. The sequence goes on along the minus strand of NC_059354.1, from coordinate 433,019 downwards.
AACTATAGAGATCAAGATAGAATTCTTTAAAAGCATTATTAATATCAATGGCTGAGGTATATATTTTACCACCAGCAGATTTCACTGAGGGAACAGTAGAAAAAGACTCTCTCTGCTTTATATATCTAGCCAAAAGCTTCCCTGCTTTGTCCCCCGATACTCAGAGAATGACTGTCTTGCCCTGAATAACCAAAACTCCACCTTCCGCAACAAAATAGTGTTATATCTGTATTTCAATCTGGTCAGTTCTCTGAGGCCATCAGACGACATTCGGCGCTCTGCCTCGGCACTTTTAATATTCTCTTCTAACTCCACGAGTTCTCTTGCTTTGGATTTTTTGAGAATGAGGCATACTGTATGATCCGATCCCCTAAGAACTGCCTTAAGTGCCTCCCAAGCCACGCCCACAGAGGATACTGAGGATCAGTTGGTCTCCATATAAACATTGATTTCAGACTTTAAAATTTGTTGGAATTCAGGATTTTGCAAAAGAGATACATTAAAGCTCCAACTATATGATTTATTTTTCTCCGTATGTGGCAACACCTCTAAACTCACCATGATGTGATCTAAGAGGTCTCAAGATGGCGCCGGGTATGGCTGCTGCGTTGTGAGCTCCAACACAACATGGTAGTGCTTTGTTTGTTTTGTTACAATTCTTATGTTTTTTGTCTTGGATGTTGTCTGCCTTATTGTCTACGACAGACAAACACTTTTGGACATTGGTTCAGCAATTACACACCGTAAACCGGACTTCAAATTCCTCAATGCCGACCTGCTGTTTACAAACACGCAAGCGGAGCCCTTTGTTTGTGATGCACGGCCACAGAAACGCAGGAGGAAAAGGGGAAACAGAGCCGGCGTTCTCATCAGAGTAAGACACCGTGCAAATCGACCCCCGCTACGCAAATGTTCAGTCTCTGGATAACAAGCTCTTCCAGACTCAGCCAATGAACCCGTGGGGTTCTCTGTGCACCGAGCGGACAGAGCGAAAGACCTCTCAGGTAAAAGCAGAGGTGGTGATGTATGTTTTATGATCAGCAAATCCTGGTGTGATCAGAGGAACGTACATTCTATCAAGTCTTTCTGCTCTCCTTATCTGTAATTTCTCATGCTTCTGTGTCGACCATTCTGGCTACCGAGGGAATTCACAGCGGTCATTATTACTGATGTGTACATCCTGCCACAAGCTGACACAGACCAGGCACTCAAGGAACTGTATGGGATTATAAGCAAGTAGGAAACCGTGTACCCTGAGGCCGCGTTCATTGTGACAGGGACTTTAATAAAGCCAGTTTCAAATCAGTCGCACCAAAATGCCACCAGCACATTAGTTTCAACACACGAGGGGACCGGGTTTTGGACCATTGCTACTCTCCCTTCCGGGATGGCTACAAATCCCTCCCCCGGCCACCATTTGGCAAATCGGACCACTCTTCCATTCTGCTTCTGCCCGCTTACAGACAGAAACTGAAACAGGAAGCACCCACTCTCAGAACGATCCAGTGCTGGTCGGACCAATCAGACTCTACGCTACAGGACTGTTTTGATCACACGGACTGGGAGATGTTCCGGTCCGCCTCTGATGACGACATAGAGCTTTACGCTGATAGCGTAATATGTTTCATCAGAAAGTGCATAGAGTACGTCGTTCCAACTAGAAAAACACAGATCTATCCGAACCAGAAGCCATGGATTAATAACGATATTCACGCAGCACTTAATGTGTGGACCTCTGCTTTTAATTCCAGGAATGCGGAGGAGCATAAACAAGCCAGTTATGCCCTCCGAAAAACAGCAAATCAGAACAGCAAAAAGCCAGTACAGGAACAAGCTTGAAGGACAGTTTAACACCACCAACTCTAGAAGCATGTGGCAGGGAATTAACATCATCACGGACTTTAAAGGGAATAAAAACTCTGCCATAAACACCGCTGCCTCTCTCCCAGATGAGCTAAATACTTTTTATGCTCGTTTTGAGGGAAATAACACCGCCCTCGTTGAGAGAGCTCTCGTGGCCGAAGCTACAGAGGTTAGTTCACTCTCCATCTCTGTAGTGGATCTAACCTGATTCCTTCAGACAGGTGAATATCGGCAAAGCCGTGGGCCCAGACGGCATTCCGGGCCGCGTCATCAGAGCGTGTGCGAACCAGCCGGCTGGTGTTTTTACGGACATTTTCAACCTTTCCCTCTCTGTCTGTGGTCCCCACATGCTTTAAAACATCGACCATTGTGCCTGTTCCAAAGCAATCAAAAATCACTTGCTTAAATGACTGGCATCCTGTTGCTCTGACCCCCATCATCAGCAAATGCTTTGAGAGACTAATCAGAGATTACATCTGCTCTGTGCTGCCTCTCTCTCTTGACCCATTGCAGTTTGCTTACCACAACAACCGCTCCACTGATGATGCCATTGCATCTACAATACACACTGCTCTCTCCCACCTGGAAAAAAAAGAACACTTATGTGAGAATATTGTTTGTAGACTACAGCTCAGCATTCAACACCATAGTGCCCTCCAAGCTAGATGAGAAACTCCGGGCTCTGGGCTTAAACAGCTCACTGTGCAGCTGGATCCTGAACTTCCTGTCAAGCAGACGCCAGGTGGTTAGAATAGGCAGCAACATCTCCTCATCACTGACCCTCAACACTGGAGCCCCACAGGGCTGTGTTCTCAGCCCACTGTTGTATTCCTTGTACACACATGACTGTGTGGCAACACATTGCTCCAATGCCATCATTAAGTTTGCTGATGACACGACGGTGGTAGGTCTGATCACTGACAATGATGAAACAGCCTACAGAGAGGAGGTGCACACTCTGACACACTGGTGTCAGGAGCACAACCTCTCCCTCAACGTCAGTAAGACAAAGAGCTTGTGGTGGACTTCAGAAGAAAAGACAGAGAATACAGTCCCATCACCATCAATGGAGCACCAGTGGAGAGAGTCAGCAGCTTCAAGTTCCTGGGTGTCCACAGCACTGAGGAACTCACATGGTCCATCCACACTGAAGTCATTGTGAAGAAGGCTCATCAGCGCCTCTTCTTCCTGAGATGGCTGAGGAAGTTTGGAATGAACTGCCACATCCTCACACGTTTCTACACCTGCACTGTAGAGAGCATCCTGACTGGCTGCATCTCCGCCTGGTACGGCAATATCACATCCCACAACTGCAAAGCACTGCAAAGGGTGGTGCGAACTGCCAGACACATCATTGGAGGTGAGCTTCCCTCCCTCCAGGACATAAATACCAGGCGGTGTGTGAAAAAAGCATGGAGGATCATCAGAGACTCCAGCCACCCGAGCCATGGGCTGTTCTCACTGCTACCATCTGGCAGGTGGTATCGCAGCATCAGGACCTGCACCAGCCGACTCCATGATAGCTTCTTCCCCCAAGCAATCAGACTTTTGAACTCTTGATCTCCCACGATCAAAATACATCAGCACTGCACTTTGTTACTCTTACTCTTATATCTCACAACGGACTGTCATAAATTATATTATTATTATATTATATTCTCTCTTAACAACTTACTATCAACCGACAGCCTGAATGACAATACAATACAATACAACCTACTGTACATTCTATATATACTATATATACTTTTTTTATTGAATAATGTGTATCTATATTGTGTGTATTGTATACTGTACACTGTATGTTATTATTTGTATATTGTGTTGTGTGTAATTATGTGTATAATAGACTTTAAATTGTGTTGTGTTAATTTAATGTTATTGTAAACTGGTATATGTCTCATCACTGTCACGACTGCTATGTTGATCGGAACTGCACCCAAGAATTTCACACACCATTGCACTTTTGTATATGGCTGTGTGACAATAAAAGTGATTTGACTTGATTTGATTTGAGACTAAGATGTTTCCAATTGAGCAATCAACGACAGATAAAACGAGGGACTTGGATATTTAAAAAAAAATAAATTCTAGAATAATTCTTCTGGACTGATGAAAAATATTTATAGTCCCTACCATATGGGTTCAAAAGTCTCCAAATATCTGTAAGACCAAGATTTTTACACATCCTGTGAAGCGTCAGTGTTGCTCTAGGGGGCTTGCACATTTTTGCTTCACTATGATCAAGGACTGAGTCCAACAATAGATTAAAGTCTCCTCCCAATATGATATCATGAGGGGTGCCAGCGGCTTGCAACATCCCTTCAAGATCTATAAAAAAGCCCTGATCATCAACGTTAGACGCGTAAATATTAGCCAAAATCAACCTTTGACCCTGAATTTCTGCTAAAACAATAATGACTCTTCCTAATTTATCTTTAATCTGTTTGAGACATTTGAATTGTAGATGTTTACTTATCAGTGTAATGACTCCCCTGCTCTTACTTGAGCCAGCACTAAAGAAAAAATGTCCATCCCATATCTTCCCAAATTTTTCAGCTTCCTGCAAGGAAAGATGTGTTTCTTGAAGAAACACTATATCATATTTCTTACGCTTAAGAAAAGAAATAACCTTCCTTCTTTTTATGGGGTGCCCCAACGCATTTACATTCCATGTGGAGATAGACAATCCACTCATATTAACATTTGACATTTTAACATACTAGAGAAATTAGATTGTGTGTCAAAAATGTAATTATAAAGACCACATTCCACGTTGGTGCAACATTCAACCCCCGAACTTTAAATTAAACCCGTGCGCATTAACCCCGCACACGAAAGCGCCAACCGGCGTCCATCCCTCTAAACTCAAACAGTCCATGTACGCCTACGAGAGTCCCTGCGACAACCTTGCCATCAGATTGCTCAAATCCGGTGCTTCTATACAAATGTAATACAGAATTACACAACAGAAGATCATCTATAAAACAAACTCCAGCCCATAAGCGGAATAAACACAAAATAACATGTAGATTCAACCACTTAATTGTCTTGAAGGTGTGTGCCTCCACAAAACAAGCTCCAGCCTCTAGCGGAACCAGCACAACAACAAAAAAACAACAAAAAAAAAAACAGGCCATTCAGTTCTATGGGCAGTCAAACTCACTCCAATGTCCTGCAAAGAGGAGAAATGATACTATACAAAACAAACTTCAGCCGCTAGGCGGAACCAGCACAAAACGAAACGAAATAGGCAATCAGTTTCCTCGGTCAGTCGAGTGTATGTTCAGTGAGACAGGTCCACTAGGTGGTGAGATGAAAATCCCAAATAGCTTACTCACTCCAATGTCTTTATGTAGGACAATGCTTGCTGTGGGCATGTAAATATTTTGCGGACATCCTTAGTATCTGTTCTCAATTTGGCCGGGAATATCAGTGCAAAAGTGATCTTCCATTGATGTAAGAGATTCTTGGATTCCCTGAATCTATTTAGAGAACATGTCGACAATCAACAGAGCAATTAAAATTGACACAGCCTGTCTCTAAAATCCATAATGATTTTAATTGTTTCATTTTAAATTAGCACCTTTTAAAATCATGGTAAATGGGATACTGTTTAAAATATCTGGCAACTACCCAGCTCTATTCATCAACTCCATTGGTCATTTTCCAATATTGACCATCATTCGGTCAACGACTGTCGCAGTCACCATCGTGACATTTGTCAGATATCATCGATATATGATTACATCATCCTATAAACCAGCCCTAGTGAGTACATGAGAAAATGGCACCTTTTTATATAAAAATAAATTCCTCTTGTGAATGATCTAATTCAAAGCTGTCCCGCATTTTGTGTGTTCATCTTTCTGCATGTTTGTTTGTCTTACTATCAGTGCAACCAGGTGAAGCATTAGAAATTGCATACAAAGATATTAACAATATAAAAAAAAAAATCTCTACCAGTTGACACTTTATTTTTATATAAATATATACAGTATATCGTGGAGATGAAACAACCACCCAGTCCTAATATCTCTGTGTAGGTCTGTCACAATTATTACATAAATGTCTAACCGTAATTATTTGATTTAATTTTTGTGCACTTCAAATTCCAATCACATATTACTCTCCAAACAAGGGCATTTTAAATGATTAGAGAAATGGCGTGAGAGGTACGTGACATGCTATGCAGCATTTTGAATGCTTGTATGATAACCTGAAAGAGTGACTTGCTTGTCATTACTCTTAAGTAACCACAGTACAATGCTAATTAGAATGACAGAAACCACATTATGTCCATAGACTACTAACTACTTAGCCTCTAATTTAAAAGTTCACTCCCCCTTATTTGAGCACTGAAACATTTAGTTGATGAAAATAAGGATGTACAATTTCAGTAAGTGTTATTCTCTCTTTCAGTACTCATGGAAAGCCCTCGGTGATTCAGATGTTACAGACTACAGTGATGTTGACTATGTACCCAAGAGCAGCTCGGATGACTCAGATGATAGTGCTTCTGGATATGGCATGGCTGAAAGCAGCTTAGATGAAGCTAATGAAAAGACGTCTGGAAAAGGTATGGTCAAAATTTCTCTGAAAAATCCAACTTCACCTTTTTCACAAAGCTATAAATATACAAGCAGTTCATCAGACACAGGCGTGACAACACCATCACCAAATGCTAAAGTGCAATGCAAAACCAAAGAGACGGACCCTTCTTCTGATGATAGGGTTTTTATTCAATCAATGGCATCACCTGTGCAGGATCGTAAGCCATATAAGAAGAAGCAGTACTGTCTTTATTGCTCTAAGTCTTATTAAAAAATGGCAAGACACCTTGAATTTGTCCATCGCAATGAAGTGGAGGTTGCAAAGGCAGTTGCGTTTCCAAAACATTCTAAAGAGAGGCGAATCCAGTTAAACCTCCTTAGAAAAGGGGGCAACTTTGCCCACAACACTGATGTGTCAAGAAATGGACATGGAGAGATGGTTGCCTGCTACCGTCCAAAATAAAGCAAAAAAGCCAAGGATTTCATTCACTGTGTTTACTGCCAAGGGCTTTACAACAAGCGTAGCCTTTGGAAACATTTAAAAAACCGTCCTCTGAAACCTAAAGATGATGAATCCCAGGGCAGGAAAAGAGTCAGATCACTCTGCGCTCTGAAAACTCCAGTTGGCTTAGAGGTGAGCAAAGGTTTAAAGAAAATACTTTCCATTATGAACTATGATGAAGTTTCCCATGTTGTTCACTCTGACTGCTGCATCATGAAACTGGGGGAGCATGTTTAATAGGATGGGATCTGATGTTAATAAACATGACTACATCAGACAGAAGATGAGAGCAGTTGGCAGACTTCTTCTTGAAGCAAGGCAGATTACTCAGCTAAGAACTATGGTGGACTTCATCATACCAGCAAATTTCAAACAAGTCATTTCAGCTGTTAAAGTTGTATCTTGCTATGATGAAGAGAAAAACTGCTACCGCATTCCCTCTCTAGCTCTCAAACTTGGTCATTCTTTAAACAAGATCTGTAGTATTGTTGAGAGCAATGCCATGATGTACGGAGACCATCAACGTGCTGACTGTGCTCGAGACTTCAGAAAAATACACCAGGCAAGATGGAACGAATACATTTCTGCTGGTGCTTTAATTACTTTAAAAGAAGCCAAGTGGAATACCCCACAGATCATTCCATTCACTCAAGATGTCAAAGTTCTGCATGCACATCTGGAGAAGAAACACAAAGAGTTCCTAAGTAAGCTCAGAAACTGCCTGTTGGCAAACAGCTATTCAGCTCTTGCTAAGGTCACATTGTCGCAAGTCATCCTGTTCAACAGAAGAAGAGAAGGTGAGATATCACGAATGCTTTTGGCAGCTTTTAAAAGCAGGGATTCTTCTGAGCTACATGAAGACCTAGCCATCTGTCTTTTGGAGTTCGAGAGAAAGTTGTGTCTGCACTTCACAAGAGTTGAGATCCGTGGTAAACGAGGGAGAAAGGTTCCTGTGCTTCTCAAGCCTTCAATGGTTTCTGCCATGGAGCTACTTGTTGAAACACGTGAGGTTTGTGAAGTCCCAGCTGAGAATCCTTTTCTGTTTGCCAGATAAGGAGCAATGTCTGCCTACAGAGGAGAAGAGTGCATTTACAGAACTGCTTAGAAATGTGGCATAAAGAATCCAGAAGCACTGTCATCAACTAAGCTGAGGAAACACATAGCAACCATATCAAAAATCTTGAACCTTGATGAGAACGAAGCAGATCAATTGGCTTATTTCATCGGTCATGATATCAGAATCCACAGACAATATTATCGTTTACCAGATGGGACGCTGCAGCTGTCAAAGATGAGCAAGGTCTTGTTGGCAATGGAGAAGGGAACACTCATGGACTTCAAAGGAAAGAAGCTTGATGAGATTGAAATTGACCCAAATGGTATGAGCATGCTTACATTTCTCTATGCAAATATTTTTGTCAATGCAAGTTTTTTGACATAGAAAATGTAAGAAAAACAAATTACATTTGAAAGTATGACGCTATGAAAAATATGCTATGATGATATTATATTTTTATTTCTCAATGGTTTTTTTTAGAACGATTTGAACCCCACGTTGATCTGTCAAGTGATGAGGAGGATTGCAGAGACCCATCTCAGTCAGCAGCCCCAGAAGAGACTGCTCAACTGCCTGTATCACAAAAGGATCAAAGTAAGCAAAGTTTTAACCAATAATTTAGATAACCAAGAATTACTAAAACATTAACTAAAGGCAACAATCAGGGATGCCAACTCAGAAGTAAAAAGGTTGTTTTATATCTTGGGGTATGCCTCTGTGCTTTCTTTAGAGAAAATAGACTGCAAGTTTAAAGAAAATTAATGATTTAAATGTACATTCAGTAAGCTTTCGCTGTTTTGCTGGCTTTTGTTCAATGACTTATTATTTTCACACATAAAAAGACTAGAACGCGTCAAGTCTTTGTTTATTTATTTTTTATTCAATTGCAGTTATGAAAATTGTATACAATTGTATTCATTAATCACAGAACATATGTATAATATAAAACAATGCTGTTTATAAGAATATGACACAATCTTGTGTTTTGTATTACAACTAGTGCTGTCGGTCAATAAAGTTTGAATCGTGATGAATCGCATAATTTTACATAGTTAATCATGAATAATCACTGATTTTGAAAGCGCTAAAAGTTTTCTTTATTTACATATTTTCCTTTCAAAATACAGTTATTTCCTTTATAGGAAAGAAGAAGAAAAAACGTCATGGTTACTTGTGTAACCTCGGTTCCCTGATGGAGGGAACGAGACGTTGTGTCGATGTAGTGTCACTAGGGGTCACTCTTGGGAGCCCGAGACACCTCTGGTCTTTGATAAAAGGCCAACGAAAACTAGCGAGTGGTATTTGCATGCCACTCCCCCAGACATACGTGTATAAAAGGAGCTGGTATGCAACCACTCATTCAGGTTTTACGCTGAGGAGCCGATATAAGGTCCGGCCATTTCAGCGGGTAGTTCAGCATTGTGGCAGGAGGGACACAATGTCTCATTCCCTCCATCAGGGAATGGAGGTTACACAAGTAACCATGACGTTCCTTATCTGTCACTCACTCGATGTTGTGTCGATGTAGTGTCACTAGGGGTCCCTATACGAAATGCCACAATTGGCTGAACTGTGTTACGTGAACTGGCGGTGTGTGGTGGGCAGACTACTGTGTGCCTCATAGCCAGCACACCAGGTCGACACGTAACCTCCCCCAACATATTTATGAGTGTCAAATGGCCCTTTTTGGGGACAAGTCGACTACCCAAAAGATAGAGACAGGCTTAACCCAGTCATGGCCTCTTTTCCCTTTCTTTTTTCCACTCCCTAAAAAAGAAGGGGGATTATCCGACAGGTCTAGTCGGGGGTGTCCCTCCCAAGGGGAAGACACCGTGGAGACCACACCTCGCCCAAAGAGAGGGGGGGATATTTAAGTGGAAAAATACATCACATGGTCTTTCCAACCATGTGGGGAGTCTTCAAGGTAGATCCTGCCCAATGGAGCAGGAGTTACTACAAACATGGAGACTGAGGCAGAGGGGCTTTGCCCAAGGAAGACGCAGTTTTGCCAACAGGGAAACGAATTAGCGGAAGATATATAATCGCATGGGGTTAGCCTTACAGGTAAACCGCCACGTGCGGAGCACCTACCCCAGAACAGGGCTCTTAGTTAGCATGTGTACTGGGCCAGCAGCGAGTCTCTACGAAAACTCGACTGCCACAGGGCTCGGAGGAAGTCAACCAGGGAACAAATTTTGTGAACACTATTGGGAATTAATGGCGTACGTCTTCAACTCCAAGGGAGGTGGAAAGCGCTATGTGCAAGTGATACACCCGGCCAGCTATCCCGGGCTTATCCGCTTGTGTTGCATGCCACTACCTGGGATGAAACTGGTTCCACCCGGAGGTTGTAGAACCTTGCACAGGTGTTGGGTGTTGCCCAGCCCGCTGTTCTGCAAATGTCTGTTAGAGAGGCACCCCTGGCCAGGGCCCAGGTAGCCGTTACACGCCTGGTAGAATGGGCTTGTAGCCCTACTGGGGGTGGCATGTCCTAGGCGACATATTCCATAGTTATGGCGTCAATGAGCCAGTGGGCGATCCTCTGCTTGGAGACAGCGCTTCCTTTCCACTGGGCACCAAAGCAGACAAAGAGCTGCTCAGAGATTCTAAAGCTCTGCGTGCGATCCAAAAAGATGTGTAAAGTGTGCACGGGACACAACGACGACAGGGCTGGGTCTGCCTCCTCCTGGGGCAGCGCTTGCAGGTTCACCACCTGGCCCCTAAAGGGATGGTGGGAACCTTGGGAACATAGCCCGGTCGGGGTCTCAGGATCACATGAGAGTAACCTGGACCGAACTTCAGGCACGTTTCACTGACAGAGAATGCTTGCATGTCACCTACCCTCTTGATGGAAGTGAGCGCAGTCAGGAGGGCAGTCTTCAAGGAGAGTGCTTTAAGCTCGGCTGACTGCAAAGGCTCAAAGGGGGCTCTCTGTAGACCCTGAAGAACTACAGAGAGGTCCAGTGAGGGAACGAGGCACAGTCTGGAGGGATTCAGCCCCCTGGTGCCTCTTAGGAACCTGATTATCAGGTTGTGCTTCCCTAAGGACTTACCGTAGACTGTGTCGTGGTGTGCTGCTATGGCGGCAATGTACACCTTCAAGGTGGAAGGGGACAGCCTCCCTTCCAACCTCTCCTGCAGGAAGGAAAGCACTGATCTGACTGTGCATCTCTGGGGGTCTTCCTGACGGGAAGTACACCACTTAGTGAACAGACGCCACTTAAGGCATACAGGCGCCTCGTAGAGGGGGCCCTAGCCTGAGTGATCGTGTCTACCACCGCAGGGCCAGACATGGAGATTCCAGAGGTCTGGGTCTGGGTGCGGGTGCCAGATGGTGCCCCGTCCCTGAGAAAGAAGATCCTTCCTTGGGGGAATTCGCCGGGGGGGCTGTCGCAAGGAGCATGAGGTCCGAGAACCACGTCTGGACGTGCCAGTAGGGTGCTACCAGGACGACCTGCTCCTCGTCCTCCCTGACCTTGCACAGGGTCTGTGCAAGTAGGCTCACTGGGGGAAAACGCATATTTGTGTATGCCAGGGGGCCAGCTGTGTGCCAGCGTGTTTATGCCGAGGGGTTCTCGGTCAGGGCGTACCAGAGCGGGCAGTGGGGAGGACTCTTGGGAGGCAAACATGTGCACCTGTGCCTGTCGAATCGACTCCAAGTCAGCTGCACCACCTGAGGGTGGAGTCTCCACTCTCCCCTGAGGGTAACCTGTCATGACAGCACGTCCGCTATAGTGTTGAGGTTGCCCGGGATGTGAGTGGCTTGCAGCGACTTAAAGTGCTGCTGACTCCAGAGGAGGAGACGACGGACGAGTTGTGTCATACAACGAGAGCGCAGGCCGCCTTGGCGGTTGACATATGCTACCATTGTCGTGCTGTCTAAACTAACACGTGCTTGCCCTGGATCAACGGCTGAAACCTCCACAGGGCGAGCAGAATTGCCAACAACTCAAGGCAGTTGATGTGCCAATGCAGTCGTGGACCCGTCCAGAGGCTGGCGGCTGCGTGCCCGTTGCAAACAGCACCCCAGCCAGTTTTGGAGGCGTCTGTCGTAACCACAACGTGCCTGGAGACCAGTTCTAAAGGAACACCTGCTCGTAGAAACGAGAGGTCAGTCCAAGGGCTGAAAAGACGGTGACAGACCGGCGTGATGGCCACGCGATGTGTCCCGTGGTGCCATGTCCATCTCAGGACTCGAGTCTGGAGCCAGTGCTGAAGCGGCCTCATATGCATCAACCCGAGCGGGGTGGCCACCGCTGAGGATGCCATATGCCCCAGGAGCCTCTGAAAAAGTTTCAGTGGAACCGCTGTTCTCTGTTTGAACTCCTTCAAACAGGCCAACACTGACTGGGTGTGCTCGTTTGTAAGACGTGTCATCAGGAGACTGAGTCCAACTCCAAACCGAGAAAAGAGATGCTCTAAACCGGGAGCCAGTTGACCCAAAGCCCTAGTCGGCTGAGGTGTGAGAGCACCAGGTCCCTGTGTGCGCACAACATGTCTCGAGAGTGAGCTAGGATTAGCCAGTCATCGAGATAGTTGAGAATGCGAATGCCCACCTCCCTTAACGGGGCAAGGGCAGCCTCTGCGACCTTCGTAAAGATGCGAGGAGACAGGGACAGGCCGAAAGGGAGGACTTTATACTGATACGCCTGACTCTCGGACGCAAACCACAGGAAGGGTCTGTGTCGAGGAAGGATCGAGACGTGGAAGTACGCATCCTTCAGGTCTACAGCCGCAAACCAATCTTGATGCCGGACGCTCGCCAGAATGCATTTTTGCATCAGCATCTTGAACGGGAGTCTGTGTAAAGCCTAGTTCAGAACTCACAGGTCCAAGATTGGCCGCAACCCACCGCCTTTTTTCGGTACGATGAAGTAGGGGCTTTCACCCCTTCTTCATCTCGGCTGGAGGGACAGGTTCTATCGTGCCCTTCCGTAGGAGGGTAGCGATCTCCGTGCAAGGTAGCAGCATTTTCACCAAGGTGAAGTGGACACCGCTGAACCTGGGCAGACGACCGGCGAAGTGAATCGCGCAGCTGAGTCGGATGGTCCGGACCAGCCCTCGTAATGGATTGGAAAGTGCAAGCCATGCGTCCAAGTTTCACGCAAGGGGGAACAAAGGGACAACGTCATCGGACGTACCAGCAGGTGGGGCCTCGCAGCGGGGTGGAGCTCGAGGTGCCACACCACGTCGTGGCCGTGCTGAGTCTAAGGACATCAAAGCACTTACCTGGCTCCTTGTGACCACCCCCAGAACAGCCTGGGATGGGGAGGAAGAGGCCTGTCCTCGTGACCCATGGAGACTGTCACATCGGGGGCGGATTTGTGCCACAGCTGGGCGCTCAGGGCGGGAGACCGCCGCTGGAGCATCAAACCTGCCAAATAGAATAGTGGACGGTGATCATGATGACAGCCGTGCACACTGGATACGTGACCCAGGGAACAAGGAAACCACTCTTGCTGAGCTCTTGAGTACTGCAGCCACTTGGGCATGCAGCGCAATTAAATGCAAAAGGTAACAAAATGATGGAGATCTGCTTACCAGCTCCAGAGCAGCGGGTTTCGTTGTCCCTGGGTCGCCTGTCTCAAGGGCACTTTGAAGCCTTTCATGGGTTCTGGGTGGCCACTAGACGGGTGGCGTCTGCTTCCTGCAGTGGGCTCCACGCCGGGTCCGGGCCGAAGGGGCAGGCTGCGGTGAAGCCGGTGCAATCACCGCAGGGGGACGCCCTTGGCTATGAGTAGACGGGGTGCGGGATCTTGAGCTGTGCCGGGGCAGGATATGCCGGCTAGCATCCCTCTACTGCTCCACCATTGAAAACTGCTGGTCAAAGTCCTCGACGGTGTCGCTGAATAGGCCTGCCTGGGAAATGGGGGCAGCAAGGAATTGTGTCTTGTCGGCCTCGCCCATCTCGACCAGGTTGAGCCAAAGGTGGCACTCCTGGACCACTAGTGTGGCCATCATCCACCAGAGAGACCGCGCCGTGACCTCCGTCACTCGGAGAGTGAGGTCGGTCACCGAGCGCAGTTCCTGCATCAATCCCTGGGTGGAACTACCCTCGTGCATTTCCTTTACCGCCTTGTTTAGCGTCAGCCTGTTACTGGGCAATCGTCCCCGATGGGAGGAGCCCAGCTGAGGCTTCCGACTAGATGAGCCTGCTCTCCGATGCTGCGCGTGAGAGTTCATCACTTTCACGGGCTCCAAATAAGAGGTCGGACTCGTCATGAGACGAGCGTGCTGGGGAATGGGAGGTCTGCGGGGGATACCCGGTGGAGGCGGTCCCATTGGGATCCCCAAATCGCCCCCAGTGCTAGCCGCACTGGCCTCATACCCGTGGGTAAAAGGACCGAGGTGGGGAGCCTCTGGGGTGGCTTGCTTTCTTACGAAGAAATATACTCTTTAGAGAAATATGCTCTTTTAGAGAAATATACTCTTTTATTTCTGCCGAAGCGCCCAGGGGCATTCTCTGCAGTGCACCAGTGCAGAGGGGGGAGAAGCTGCTGAAATGCGCCGTCAGATCCAGCAGAGGTGAATGAACAGTAGTATTCAGCTCAGTAAGCATGACCGTTCGGCTCCAAAGAGAAAATCTGAATGAGTGGTTGCATACCAGCTCCTTTTATACCCGTATGTCCGGGGGAGTGGCATGCAAATACCATTCGCCAATTTTCATTGGCCTTTTATCAAAGACCAGAGGTGTCTCGGGCTCCCAAGAGTGACCCCTAGTGTCACTACATCGACACAATATCGAGTGAGTGACAGATAGGGAACCAAAATGTAACAATATAATGCTTCATTAACATTTTCCAAAGAAAAAAAAAGCCTTCACAGTATAAAGACACCAAAATAGCACCTATTCAAGCAACATTAAATGTTTGGCAAAGTTTAAGAGGGAGGCTGACTCATCTCCCCATAGTTTGCATATTTATGGCAATCATGCAGTGGACTAGGGCTGCACGATATTAAAGAAAATGCAGTATGCGTTAACTTGTTAAATTATGCGATATGCGATACGATAATGCTTTAAGTTTGTAAAATAAATTAATATTTAAATATATTTAAAAACTAGGGCTGCACAATATCAAGATAAAATGACATGCGATAAATTGGATAATGCGATATTCAGTGCGATAATCCAGAGCATGTGGAACATCCCTATGCCCAATTATGCTATAGTATAATGGGAAAGATCAGGGCTGTGTTTCCCAAAAGCACTGTTAGCATAATTTGATCGTAAAGAGCATTGGTGCCTACAGTATCTACGATCTATCCCAGAGATCACAAACAGAGTTTTCTTTTGTTCCAAATTGCATGCAGTCACTTACAATATATTCATTTATGCCATTTACGATGTAATGGATATCAAAATTCAGTTATTTGTGTTTGCTTTGTAAAAGTAAATGTATATAAAGTTAATTTCACCATATTGTGGGATATTCTAAATTAGACTATTTTTTTTTACCCAGTTGTTGTTCTTATTAATTTCTTAGTGAATTCATTCAGTGTGGGACATGTGTAAGAAAAAAAGAAGTCATCATAAGTAATTTTTTTTAAAGTATTAAAATAATTTAATTTTTGCAAGCCTTTGCTATATGCACGTTTGCAATATATCGATAAATTCGATATATTGTGCAACCCTAAAATGGGCATTAAATCTCTTTAACTCTCATCCTCCACAGTATTAATCAGTTGGAAGTATATGGCTTTCCTTTTTTTGTACAGCAACCATACAGCCACATTCATGCAATATGTGCACTATTATGGTAATGAAAGGGTAAATAGCGGTTAACATATGCACGCGAATCGCCACAAGGAACTTGCATATCACATCATAACCAATATAAACTGCAATGACACAAACTAAGTGTTTCGAAAATAGCACACATCACTTGTAAAAGAGTATTACTAAACAAACTCATGTGTATTAACCCACATTCACACCTGATGGAAAGGCCGGAAAAAACTGAAAGTAACATTGGATTGGTGGCATCATCTAGCACCATACAACATAGATGTCATTATAAAATGTCATTATTAAAGTCCTCCCAGTATACACACAGGGACATCAGAACACAACGGTAAATGCGTTACTCGAGATTAAGAAAAATTTACTAATTAATCACATGCGGTAACGTGATAATTTTGTTTGTAATTTTTAATTTAAAAAAATTTAAAAAGAATATCACAAATATTACTAACTGCCACTGGCCATTTGGCCCCCATTCTCACTCGACAAAAACTCTTCCAAACACAAAACATCATGTAGTTGACTGATTTTGTTTTCAAAGCTGGGAATTTTCCTGAAATGTAAGCAGTTGGCATCCCTGAGCAATAAGCACCTGAGGGCTTTTCAAATTTTCTAATAATCTACATATTAGAATAAGTCATGATTGGTTCTGACTTTAAATTATTATTTCATTATTTTTTTTCAGGTTCTTTAAAGGCTCCAAAAAGGAAATGGGAGGACAGTGAGGTAAAAGCAATAGAAAGGCACATGATGAGGTTCATCAAGACATGCAAAGTTCCTTGTAAGCAAGACTGTGAAAGATGCACTGAAGCAGAGCCAGAGGCTTTGAAGGAGTGAACATGGACTGGCCTGAAAAATTATTTGTGAAACAGGATCACAACTCTAAGAAAAAAGTGTGCTTTGTAGCCGTGTAGAAGTAAAATGACTTTTCAATGTTCAGCACTTTTTGGAATTTTGTTTCATAAACTGTTCACCACTATGTGTTTAACATTTTTTGATTTTCTCTTGAAAAAACAGTTGTTAAAAGTAGATTGATTAAGATCAGATGGGCGTGAGGGTAAAGGGGACAAAAGGAGAATGGAATTGTGAAGTGGAGGAAAAGAGGGAGGAGTGAAAGTGAAGGAGATGAAAAGAGGGAGGAGTGAAGGGGATGAAAAGAGGGAGGAGTGAAAGTGAAGTAGATGAAAAGAGGGAGGAGTGAAAGTGAAGGGGATGAAAAGAGGGAGGAGTGAAAGTGAAGGGGATGAAAAGAGGGAGGAGTGAAGGGGATGAAAATAGGGAGGAGTGAAAGTGAAGTAGATGAAAAGAGGGAGTGAAAGTGAAGGGGATGAAAAGAGGGAGGAGTGAAAGTGAAGTAGATGAAAAGAGGGAGGAGTGAAGGGGAGGAAAAGAGGGAGGAGTGAAGGGGATGAAAAGAGGGAGGAGTGAAAGTGAAGGGGATGAAAAGAGGAAGGAGTGAATGTGAAGTAGATGAAAAGAGGGAAAAGTAAAAGTGAAGAGGACAAAAAGAGGGAGTAGTGAAAGTGGAGCAGATGAAAAGAGGGAGGAGTAAAAGTGAAGGGGATGAAAAGAGGGAGGAGTGAAGATAAAGTTAATTGTTTAGGCCAAGGTTCTCGTACAGTTGTCAATCTCTTTATATATTTATATTTTATATTTCATCTTCTATGATGCGTTCACTGCTCTTTCATATTGATGTTTTTCTTCTGCTAGTATGATTGTAGGTGAGGGAGTTGTTTTGTCTCAACATCCTGGCATTTCTTAGGAATAAGAGAATGATTGTGCATATGCAGCGCATTTGCATGGTAATATTCTTTGCAACATCCTGCCTATGTTTTATATTGCAAAGTCAATTTAAAAAGAAAAAAATTGCTTGTACAATACAGTGTGGTGGGTTTTTTTTTTCTATCCTCAATTGTTTGTATATCAGTATCAGAGTCCCCAAAGAGTCATTCAAGATGAGTTTGTGTAACGTCAGAGTCCCCAAAGAGTCATTCAAGATGAGTTTGTGTAACGTCAGAGTCCTCAAAGTGTCATTTAAGTGGAGTTTGTGTATCGTCCGAGTCCTCGAAGTGTCATTTAAGTGGAGTTTGTTTAATGTCCGAGTCCACGAAGTGTCATTTAAGTGGAGTTTGTGTAACGTCCGAGTCCTCGAAGTGTCATTTAAGTGGAGTTTGTGTAACGTCCGAGTCCTCGAAGTGTCATTTAAGTGGAGTTTGTGTAACGTCCAGGTCCTCGAAGTGTCATTTAAGTGGAGTTTGTGTAATGTCCGAGTCCTCGAAGTGTCATTTAAGTGGAGTTTGTGTAACGTCCGAGTCCTCGAAGTGTCAGTTTTGTGGGCTTTTACACTGGCAGTTTAGTTCGAAACATAGCATGGATAGCATGAAAAGTTGTTAATGTGTCATGCGGACAGGTTTGGGGAGTAACGGAATACATGTAATGGGATTACGTATTTAAAATACAAAATATAAGTAACTGTATTCCACTACAGTTACAATTTAAATCATTTGTATTTAGAATACAGTTATATTCAAAATGTATTTTGATTACTGAAGATATTACTTTGCATTTTATTGTCATTTGTTTCATTTAATATTTAGTCCTTTCAGATGGAAAACATTTATACATATAAATGATGCAATCCAAAGTGCATTTGAACAGCGGTGAAACACTTTCTTATGATGTGTTACATTCATACGTGCAGACAGAGAAGTTTGTAGCAGAAGAAATAGAAATAAACCTTGTTTAAATTGTCAGCTTTACGCTAAGCTAAAATGCTATTTCTAGCCATTTTACATGCACATGTAGACACGATCATATTTATTTATCAAGAAAATTCACGTTGGATCATAATTTCTTTTTTTCTAGTAAGATCTTTGATATTAGGGCAAAAATCATATTCTTAATAATAATTTTTGTATTGTTTTCCTGTAAAAAATATCTAAAAATCCTTCAGTCAAGATCAATTTGATTTATCTTGTTTTAGAAACAACACTACATAAGATATTTAGGTTTTTCAGAGAATGTATTTTTAACATGTGTATTTTGTCTTACTGTACTGACAGAGTTTTTATAGTCAAAACAAGTGAAAGAAATCTACCAGTGCTGAAGAAGTAATCCAAAGTATTTAGAATACGTTACTGACCTTGAGTAATCTAACGGAATATGTTACAAATTACATTTTACAGCATGTATTCTGTAATCTGTAGTGGAATACATTTCAAAAGTAACCCTCACAATCCTGTATGTGGACCATGATACCGAACACAGAACTACCTGCAGGAGGTGGTTGGAGTTCGGTGTCAATAGAACTGTGGCATGATTCACATGAGTGAGAAAGCAACCTGTACTTGGGTTGCACTTGGAAGTAAAATAACTAGCACATACGTTTTTGCTGATTCAAGCATGATGACATCATCAGTTGGTTGCAATATTGGTTCTCACTGATGAATTTGGTTCAAACTATTTTTTTTTTCTTAAGGTTATACAGCAATTCAAGTTAATAGTGAGAAGAATTGTGGCCTGCCTGTCTATATGTGGTCTCTCAGTGATCTCAAAAGATATAAAAAATATTATGGACAATAATAATAATTCAGTTGTCTAATCCACAACCATGACTGAAGCAAAGAAACTGATATTTTACTTTCTAACAATTATATCTCTGTACTGGCTTGTAATTTTCTTGCCAATATTAGAACTTTGCATTGAAGCATGTTTCTGCCTACTTAGAATAAATTATTTGCAGCATTTTCACAGAACCCTCTAATAATTATTAAATTTATCAAGTCCTAAAAGTCTGACTTGATCAGAGATTGTGTATGTCCCTAAATGTGACATAAAAAATACTGTCCCTAAAGTGAAGGTAATTTTTCAGGTCTTTAAGGAAAGGTTTTATTGAAAATATCAACTGATAAGTGTAATGAGAGCATCTCCTGTAGTGCAGTCATGTTTTTCTTTTGTCTCTAGACCCTCTAGAAAGGGGTGTACCCAAAGGTAGGGCATTCTGTCATACGTCCTCATTTTGTGGTTAAGTAGGTAAGTGTGTGATTGTAAGTGTGTGTGTACATGTGTGTGAACGTGTGTGTGTGAGTGTGTGTGTAAGTGTGTGATTGTAAGTGTGTGTGAGTGTGTGTGTGTGTGTGTAAAAACGTGAGTCTGAGTGTGTGTGTGTAAATGTGTGAGTCTGAGTGTGTGTATGTTGTGTGTGAGAGTATGAGTAAGTGTGCGAGTGTGTGTACGTTTATGAGTGTGTGTGAGTGAGAGTGTGTAAGTGAGTGAGTGTGATTGTGAGTGTGTGTAAGTGTGTGTGTATATTTATGTGCATGTATGGGTGTGTATGTGTGAGTGTGTGTGTGTGTGTGTGTAAGTGTGCTCATTTGTGTGTGTAAGTGTGTGTGTGTGTGTGTGTGTGACTGTGTGAGTGAGTGAGTGTGTGTTTGTAAGTGTGTGTAAGTGTGTGTGTGTGTGTGTGTGTGTACGTATGTGTGTGTGTGTGTGTGTGTGTGTGTGTGTGTGAGAGTGTGTGTTAGTGTGAATTTGAGTGTAAGTGTGTGAGTGTGTGAGTTTGAGTATGAGTTTGTGAAAGTCGGTGTGAGTGTGTATAAGTTTGTGAGTGTGTGAGTGTAAGTGAAGTTAGGTGGTTCGAGGGATCGAGCCCTATTCATTTAGATTGCCATTGGACCCATAGTTGGTGCGATGGATTGTACCCCTTACATGGACACCCACATGCCCACTAGCTTGGGGGCCATATGTCACTTCCCCATTACTTTGGGGTAAGTTTCAATTTCCCCCTTATCTCGCCGTATGGACACCTCTATGGGTGCTCTCGAGTTGTCATGGTCACTTCGGGGAGTGCCCACTAGCCACCTACTGCCCATGGGGCATTTAGTAATGTAAACAGCATCCACAGAGCCTCTTTTTGTCCACCTTAACACTAGTCTTCATCACAGTCTTCATCATGGGCTTCCTGTTTTCCACGAACTCACTTCCTGTGACCCCTTACCCACTGTTCTTCTAAATGGGCTTCCTGTTGTCCACGAACTCACTTCCTGTGATCCCTTACCCATTATTCTTCTAAATGGGCTTCCTGTTGTCCACAAACTCACTTCCTGTGTCCCCCTTACCCACTAGTCTTCCTTCAGTCCACAGAACCACTGTTTGTCCCCTTACCCACTAAATACCTCTTTGGCATGCCTTTGCCCCCAGTGTGCCCCCTGATGCCATACATCACCCTAATTCGTGCCAGGCAGCACCTAGGCATCCCACTTGCCACCTCTAAGTGTGTTTTTATGCGTTCCTGACACAAAAGATTTTTGTTACATTTTTTAATCCATTTCCTCATGGGGCACATGGTGGGGGCCCGCTGTGCCCACCCAGAGTCCTTTAAAGGTGTTTTCTGACATTCGACCAAAACTTCACCGAAATCCTTAGCACTCTTAGTATGTCTTCGGGAGGCCCACAAGGGGTCACTATGTGAAATTTGGGGTCTCTGGGACCTCTGGGCACACTGCCAGGGTGCATCCCATGAGCAATTTATTCCATTCATTTCTATAGGTGTTTCGTGGACACCCCTCAGACTCCAATTTGAAATCTATAGCTTCTCAGGGGCCCCTTAGTAAGTGAGCAAAGTTTGAAGTCTGAATGACTTCAAGTGCTTAATTGGCTGATTTACAAATTAAAAGTGACAGTTATTTTTCTATAATATTTTTCTTGATTTTTTTTTAAAGAACTTCCCAAACTCTGAGGGACACAGCTTTTAATATGTTGTTTCTAAGGGCCCTACGATGAAGCATTCGAAGCCCCCAGGTCTTAGCACCTAATTTAAGGCAGTCCACGAAACACCTATGGAATTGTATTGCTTTAATGGTCAAGTGGGCCGTCTAGAAAAGGGAGTTCCGAAGGCCACAGGACCTTGAAATTTGAGATCCTCGAATGTCAGGGACCCCCAAATCAGATTTTAGAATTTGGAGGCTGTAGGTGCTTGCTGAGTATTAAACCCTCTGATGAATGTACTGATGCACATGGGCCTACAGGACAGGCTGTCTCATTGATTGGTGGACATCATTTTTATAACTCCTGGATAAAATGTATGACTCAATCACATTTAGATGACTCTTTGATGCCGCCTGAACAACATGCACCCTTCAAAACCTCAAAATGTTACTGTCCACGAACCACCTAAAATTTTGAATGGGATAAATTGTAGGTGGGATTTGCATATCTAAGCTCTGGATTTGGCTAGGAAGTTGAAACTAATTTAGCTAGTTATACATTTTAAAGAGTTGTAAGTTGCATTGAGTATGTTGAGTGCTACACAGGGTGTTTTATTGATAATATTTCATATACATGCTAATAAAGTAATATAAATAAAGAGTGTGGCAATTTTTCCTCAAAATGTCTAAGTCTAAAAGGAAGGTCCCATCTGCAGCTTATTTAATGGACACCAAATACATGGTTGGAAATTGGAAATGAACCTTTAGTATGTTGATGGACTTAGAGTAAATACATCAATACAATAAACTGGAAATGGACATTTAATATTTTGGTGGACACAATAGACCAATACAATAAATTGTAAATGGACCTTTAGTATGTTGATGGACTTAGAGTAAATACATCAATACAATACATTTGAAATGGACATTTATTATGTTGGTGGACACAATAGACCAATATAATTAACTGGAAATGGTCATTTAGTATGTTGGTGGACTTAGAATGAATAAACCTATACAATAAATTGTAAATGGACATTTAATATGTTGGTGGACACAATAGACCAATACAATTCATTAGAAATGGTCATTTAGTATGTTGGTGGACACAGGGGTAATAGACCAATACAATAAATTGTAAATGGACATTTATTATGTTGGTGGACACATGGGTAATAGACCAATATAATAAATTGTAAATGGACCTTTAGTATGTTGATGGACACAACAGACCAATACAATAAATTGAAAATGTCATGGTTACTTGTGTAACCTCCGTTCCTTGATGGAGGAAACGAGACGTTGTGTCGATGTAGTGACACTAAGGGTCACTCTTGGGAGCCCGAGACACCTCTGGTTTTTGATAAAAGGCTAATGAAAATTGGCGAGTGGTATTTGCATGCCACTCCTCCAGACATACGGGTATAAAAGAAGCTGGTATGCAACCACTCATTCAGGTTTTATGCTGAGGAGCCGATATAAGGTCCGGCCATTTCAGCGGGTAGTTCAGCGTTGTGGCAGGAGGGACACAACATCTCGTTCCCTCCATCAGGGAACGGAGGTTACACAAGTAACCATGACGTTTCCTATCTGTCACTCGCTCAACATTGTGTCGATGTAGTGACACTAGGGGTCCCTATACGAAACGCCACAACTGGCTGAACTGTGTTACGTGAACTGGCGGTGTGTGATGGCCAGACTACTGTGTGCCTCATAGCCAGCACACCAGGTCGACACGTAACCTCCCCCAACATAGTTATGAGTGTCGAACGGCCCTTTGGGGACAAGTCGACTACCCAAATGATAGAGACAGGCTGACCCAGTCATGGCCTCTTTTCCCCTTCTCTTTTTCCACTCCCTAAAAAAGAAGGGGGATTATCTGACTGGGCCACCAGGTCTAGTCGGGGGGTGTCCCTCCCAAAGGGAAGACACCGCGGAGACCAAACCTCACCCAAAGGGGGGGGTATTTAAGTGGAAGAATACATCACATGGTCTTTCCATCCATGTGGAGAGTCTTCAAGGTAGATCCTATCCAACGGGGGAGGAGTTACTACAAACATGGAGACTGGGGCAGAGGGGCTCTGCCCAAGGAAGATGCAGTTTGCCAACAGGGAAACAAATTAGCGGAAGATATATAATCACATGGGGTTAGCCTAACAGGGAACCGCCACATGCAGAGCACCTACCCCAGAACAGGACTCTTAGTTAGCACGTGTACTGGGCCGGCAGCGAGTCTCTCCAAAAACTCGACTGCCACAAGGCTCAGAGGAAGTCAACCAGGGAACATAGTTTGTGAACACTACTGGGAATTAATGGCGCATGTCTTCAGCTCAAAAGGAGGTGGAAGGCGCTGTATGCAAGCGATACACCCGGCCGGCTATCCCGGGCTTATCCGCTTGTATTGCGTGCCACTACCTGGGACAAAACCGGTTCCACCCGGATGTTGTAGAACCTTGCAAAGGTGTTGGGTGTTGCCCAGCCTGCTGCTCTGGAAATATCTGTTAGAGAGGCACCCCTGGCCAGGGCCCAGGTGGCTGCTACACCCCTGGTAAAATGGGCTCGTAGCCTTACCGGGGTCAGCAAGTCTGGGCATGATATGCCATAGCTATGGCTTCAATGAGCCAGTAGGCGATCCTCTGCTTGGAGACAGCGCTTCCTTTCCGCTGTGCACCAAAGCAGACAAAGAGCTGCTCAGAGATTCTAAAGCTCTGCATGCGATTCAGATAGATGCGTAAAGCGCGCACCGGACACAGCAATGATAGGGCTGGGTCTGCCTCCTCCTGGGGCAGCGCTTGCAGGTTCACCACCTGGTCCCTAAAAGGAGTGGTGGGAACCTTGGGCACATAGCCCGGTTGTGGTCTCAGGATCACGTGAGAGTAGCCCGGACTGAACTTCAGGCATGTTTTGCTGACAGAGAACGCTTGCAGGTCTCCTACCCTCTTGATGGAAGTGAGCGCAGTCAGGAGGGCAGTCTTCAAGGAGAGTGCCTTAAGCTCAGCTGACTGCAAAGGCTCAAAGGGGGCTCTCCGTGACCCTGAAGAACTACAGAGAGGTCCGATAAGGGAACGAGGCATGTTCTGAAGGGATTCAGCCTCCTGGTGCCTCTCAGGAACCTGATGATCAGGTCAAGCTTCCCTAAGGACTTACCGTTGACTGCGTCGTGGTGTGCTGCTATGGTGGCAACGTACACCTTCAAGGTGGAAGGGGACAGCCACCCTTCCAACCTCTCCTGCAGGAAGGAAAGCACTGATCTGACTGCGCATCTCGGGGGGTCTTCCTGTCGGGAAGAACACCACTTAGCGAACAGACGCCACTTAAAAGCATACAGGCGCCTCGTAGAGGGGGCCCTAGCCTGAGTGATCATGTCTACCACCGCGGGTGGTAGACCGCTTAGGTCTTCCACGTCCCATCCAGGGGCCAGACATGGAGATTCCAGAAGTCTGGTTGCGGGTGCCAGATGGTGCCCCGTCCCTGAGAAAGAAGCTCTTTCCTCAGGGGAATTCACCGGGGGGGGCTGTCACGAGGAGCGTGAGGTCCGAGAACCACGTCTGGGTGGGCCAGTAGGGTGCTACTAGGACAACCTGCTTCTTGTCCTCCCTGACCTTTCACAGGGTCTGTGCAAGTAGGCTCACTGGGGAAAACGCATATTTGTGCATGCCAGGGGGCCAGCTGTGTGCCAGCGTGTTTATGCTGAGGGGGGCCTCGGTCAGGGCGTACCAGAGCGGGCAGTGGGAGGATTCTTGGGAGGTGAATAGGTGCACCTGTGCCTCTCTGAATCGGCTCCAAATCAGCTGGACCACCTGTGGGTGGAGTCCCCACTCTCCCCTGAGGGTAACCTGTCGTGACAGTACGTCCGCTGTAGTGTTGAGGTTGCCCAGGATGTAAGTGGCTCGCAGCGAGTTGAAGTGCTGCTGACTCCAGAGGAGGAGACGGCGGGCGAGTTGTGACATACAACGAGAGTGCAGACAGCCTTGGTGGTTGACATATGCTACCGTTGCCGTGTTGTCTGTCTGAACTAACACGTGCTTGCCCTGGATCAATGGCCAAAACCTCCGCAGAGTGAGCAGAATTGCCAACATCTCAAGACAGTTGATGTGCCAATGCAGTTGCGGGCCCGTCCATCAGCTGGCGGCTGCGTGCCCATTGCAAACAGCGCCCCAGCCCGTTTTGGAGGTGTCTGTCATGACCACGACACACCTGTAGACCAGTTCTAGGGGAACACCTGCCAGTAGAAATGAGAGGTCGGTCCAAGGGCTGAAAAGATGGTGACAGACCGCCGTGATGACCACACGATGTGTCCCGCGGCACCATGCCCATCTCAGGACTCGAGTCTGAAGTGGTCTCATATGCATCAACCTGAGTGGGGTGGCCACCGCTGAGGATACCATATGCCCCAGGAGCCTCTGAAAGTTTCAGTGGAACCACTGTTTTCTGTTTGAATGCCTTCAAACAGGCCAACACCAACTGGGCATGCTCATTCGTGAGGCGCGCTGTCAAAGAGACTGAGTCCAACTCCAAACCGAGAAAAGAGATGCTCTGAACCGGGAGGAGCTTGCTCTTTTCCCAGTTGACCCGAAGCCCTAGTCGGCTGAGGTGTGAGAGCACCAAGTCCCTGTGTGTGCACAACATGTCCCGAGAGTGAGCTAAGATTAGCCAGTCATTGAGATAGTTGAGAATGTGAACGCCCACCTCCCTTTACAGGGCAAGGGCTGCCTCTGCAACCTTCATGAAGACGCGAGGAGATAGGGACAGGCCGAAAGGGAGGACCTTGTACTGATACGCCTGACCCTCGAATGTAAACCACAGGAAGGGTCTGCGTCGAGGAAGGATCGAGACGTGGGAGTACGCGTCCTTCAGGTCTACCACCGCGAACCAATCTTGATGCCGGACGCTCGCCAGAATGCGTTTTTGCATCAGCATCTTGAACAGGAGTCTGTGTAAAGCCCAGTTCAGTACTCGCAGGTCCAAGATTGGCCGCAACCCACCGCCTTTTTTCGGTACGATGAAGTAGGGGCTGAAAAACCCCTTCTTCATCTTGGCCAGAGGGACAGGTTCTATCGCGCCCTTCCGTAGGTGGGTAGTGATCTCCGCATGCATGGTAGCAGCGTTTTTGAACTTCACCAAGGTGAAGTGGATACCACTGACCCCATCATGACGGATTGGAAAGCGCAAGCCATGCGTCCAAGTTCCGTGCAAGGGGGACCAAAGGGACAACATCGTCGGACGTACCGGCAGGTGGGGCCTCGCGGTGGGGCGGAGCTCGAGGTGCCACACCATGTCATGGCCGTGCTGAGTCTAGGGACATTGAAGCACTTACCTGGCTCCTTGTGACCACCCCCGGAACAGCCTGGGACAGGGGAGAAGAGGCCTGTCCTCATGACCCGTGGAGACTGTCACATCGGGGGCGGAATTGTGCCACAGCTCGGCGCTCAGGGGCGGGAGACCACCACTACAGTGCCAAACCTGCCAAATAGAGTGGTGGACGGTGGTCGTGATAACAGCCGTGACCCAGGCCTTCGACCGGGGGATGGAGAGGTCTGCTTACCAGTTCCAGAGCAGCAGGTTTCGTCGTCCCTGGGTCGCTTGTCTCAAGGGCGCTTTGAAGACTTTCATTAGGGAAGTCTAGTCAGGACGGGCGGCATCTGCTTCCTGCGGTGGGCTCCACGCTGGGGCCGGCCGAAGGGGCGGGCTGCGGCGGAGCTGGTGCAGTCACCACAGGGGGACGCCCTTGGCAACGAGCAGATGGGGTGCAGGATCTTGAGCCGCACCGGGGAGAGCCATGGCATGCAGGACTGAGGCGGCTTGTCCAAGTGGCACCATGGGCCTTGGACATCAGAGACGACGTAAACCTACAGGCCTTGGACAGGGGCTTCGGGCACCCATGCCAGGTGGCGGCGCTCTGCGGGCATAGGTGCACCGTGAGAGCCTTTAACCACTAGGGGATTGCCGAATAGCCCTTGGCCGCCCCACCATCGAGGGTAGTGAGGGCAGGGAAGCTGAAAAGATCGGGACCGGGCAGTAAAAAAGTGCATCAGCCTGTGACTTGGCAATTGTCCCCGAAGGGAGGAGCCCAGCTGAGGCTTCCACGTCCGACTGGACGAGCCCGCTCTCCGATGCTGCGCTCGAGAGCTCATCACTTTCACGGGCTCTGAATAAGAGGTCGAACTCGCCATGAGATGAGCCGGCGGACTCATCCGGAAGCCCGATCGGGGCAGATGCACGTGGGAATGGGAGGTCCACGGGGGGATACCCGGCGGAGGCGATCCCATTGGGGTCCCCAAATCGCCTCCAGTGCTAGCCGCGCTGGCCTCATACCCGTGGGTAAAAGGAACGAGGCAGGGAGCCTCTGGGGTGGCTTGCTTTCTTATGAAGGCGAGCCGCGACCGCATAGTTGCCATGAGCGTGCTCCGCATGAGCAGTGCCCAGACACGAAAGACAGTGATCGTGACTGTCAGAAGGCAAGAGATAATGAGCGCAACCAGGAATAACACACAATCGGAAAGGCATCTTTAAAAAGACGTGTCTTTAAAAAGACGCTCCCTGTGTGTCGCTCTTTTAGAGCAATATACTCTTTTAGAGAAATATACTCTTTTATTTCTGCCAAAGCGCCCAGGGGCATTCTCTGCAGTGCACCAGTGCAGAGGGGGGAGAAGCCGCTGAAATGCGCCATCAGATCCAGCAGAGGTGAATGAACAGTTGTGGGAATTCAGCTCAATGAGCATGACCGTTCGGCTCCGAAGAGAAAATCTGAATGAGCGGTTGCATACCAGCTCCTTTTATACCCGTATGTCCAGGGGAGTGGCATGCAAATACTACTCACTAATTTTCATTGGCCTTTTATCAAAGACCAGAGGTGTCTCGGGCTCCCAAGAGTGACCCCTAGTGTCACTACATCGACACAATGTCGAGTGAGTGATAGATAGGTAATGGGCCTTTAGTATGTTGGTGGACACAGGGGTAATAGACCAATACAATATACTGGAAATGAACCTTTAGTATGTTGGTGGACTTAGAGTGAATACATCAATACAATAAATTGGAAATGGACATTTATTATGTTGGTGGACACAATAGACCAATACAATTAATTGGAAATGGTCATTTAGTATGTTGGTGGACAAAGGGGTAATAGACCAATACAATAAATTGGAAATGGACATTTAATATGTTGGTGGACACAGACCAATACAATAAATTGAAAATGGACCTTTAGATGTTGGTGGACACAGGGGTAATAGACCAATACAATAAATTGGAAATGGACATTTAGTATGTTGGTGGTGACAGCGTGTCAGTGTGTCAACTCCTCTCTGTAGCCTGTTTCATAATTGTCAGTGACTAGATCTACCACCGTCGCATCACAAGTGAATTAAATTGCTACTGCACCCACTTGCAAGTCATACATACTTTAATATGGTCAAAGTGGACAAATAATTTGTCCTTGGACAGACCCACTGTCTCCCGGACACACACAGAGGGTCCTCAGACCAACAGTGAGAAAGTTGTTCAATTTAGTGGGTAAATGGACAAATAGTTGTTTTGTGGTCAGCCCCATCCCCTATTGGATACACTCCAGGGGTCCGTGGACCCCCAGGGACAAAGTCCTGTAATATAGTGGGAATATGGACAAATAGTGTGTTTGTGGTCAGCCCCGCCCCCTCCCGGACACGCCCCCGTGGCCGGCCATTCAAAGGCTCGCTTCCTTGGGCTTTTTCCCCAGTATAGCTGGTAAGGGGCCGTTTAGTGGCTCCGCGGGTCATGGAGGCAGTCCTTGGCACCCAGATGAGGAAATGATTCAATGTAGTGGGCATTTGGGCTTATTATGGTTTATTTGAATGGAGAGGGAGCCCACTGCAATTAGCCTGTGGTGGGATGTGGTGTGCCACCCAGCGGTCGGCTGCAGAACTGCAAGTAAATACTTTCAGTTTTGAATGCTCGTAGCATGAATACCGTGGGGTGCAGCCGCTCGGGGACACCTCTGGTCATCTTCGGGGGACCCATCGGTCCATGCGGAGTAGTGCTGCGCGTCGGCAAAAATCATCTAGCGGGTGTCGCGCAGCGTCCACGAACCAGCAGCCACGGAGCTACCGAATAAGCGCTCCAAAGACCTCCCAGCCTTACTACTTCCCTAATGTAAGCAAAACAATAATGTTCATGAAGCAATCTGAATGTCAGCACAGAACTGTGCCAACTTCATGTAACAGCTCTCAACAGACCTAAAGCATCTTTTTAAGCAGAGAAAGTTGTTTTCAATCATTTTCAATCACAATTCACTTCCTTTTCAATTAAACATGACTTTTCACTAATTTCATTCATGACTTTTCAGTAAGTTTTCTCATTGGCAGTTATGCAATGTTAAAGAAAGCATTACAAGTCAAAGTGCAGCATTACAACATGTTTGAATTCATTATGAGGGCTAAACAGTCACTTTAATGGAGGAATCTGAATATCAGCACAGAACTGTGCAAACTTCATGAAACAGCTCTCAACAGACCGTAAGCATCTTTTTAAGCTCAAAAAAATGGTTGGAATCATTTTCAATCAAATTTAAATTATTTTTCAATTAAATAATACTTTTCACTATTGTCAGTAATGAATATTCAGTAAAATCCCTCACTGGCAGCTATGCATTGTAAAGGAAAGCATTACAAGTCAAAGTGCAGCATTACAACATGTTTGCATTCATTGTGAGGGCTAAACAGTCATTTTAATGGAGGAATCTGAATATCAGCACAGCACTGTGCAAACTTAATGAAACAGGTCACTAAAGACCAAAATAATCTTTTTAACCACAGGAAGCTGTTTGGAGTCTTTTTCAATCAAAATTCACTTCGTTTTCAGTGAAACATGACAAGTCACTAATGTAAGTCATTGGCAGCTATATATTGCAAAAGAAAGCATCAGCATTCAAAATGCAGCATTACAAGTTTGCATGCATTCTAAGCGCTACACATAATTTTAATGAAACAATCTGAATGACAGCACAGAACTGTGCAAAATTCATGAAAGCTCTCAACAGACTTAAAGCATCTTTTTAAGCTCAGAAAGTTGTTTGGAATCATTTTCAATCAAATATCAATTCTTTTTCAATAAAATAATACTTTTCACTATTGTCAATCATGCTTATTAAGTAATGTCCCTCATGAATTCATTATAAGGGCTAAACAGTCACTTTAATGGAGGAATCTGAATATATGCACAGAACTGTGCAAACTTCATGAAACAGCTCTAAACAGACCTAAAGCATCTTTTTAAACACAGGAAGCTGTTTGGAGTCTTTTTCAATCAGAATTAACGTCTTTTTCAATGAAACATGACATTTCACTAATGTCACTCATTGGCATCTATGCATTTTAAAGGAAAGCATTACCAGTCAAAATGCAGCATTACAACATGTTGCATTAAAAGTTTTACCCGACATTTTAATAAAAGAATCTTAATGTCAGCGACAAACTATGCAAACTTCATGAAACAGCCCTTAAAAGAGCAAAAGAAACTTTTTAAGCTTAGTTACCTGCTTGGGGTCATTTTCAATCAAAATTCACTTCCTTTTCAATTAAACATGACTTTTCAATCATTTCTATCATGACTTTTCTGTACGATCGCTCATTGGCAAATATGCATTGTTAAAGAAAGCATTACAAGTCAAAGTTCAGCATTAAAATATGTTTGCATTCATTATGAGGGCTAAATAGTCACTTTAATGCAGGAATCTGAATATCAGCACAGCAAAGTGCAAACTTCATGAAACAGTTTCACTACAGACCAAAAGGAACTTTTTAACCACAGGAAGCTGTTAGGTGTCTTTTTCAATCAGAATTCACTTCTTTTTAATGAAACATGACATTTCAGTAATGTTAATCATTGGCAGCTATCTATTGCAAAAGAAAGCAATTACCATTCAAAATGCAGCATTACAACAAGTTTGCATGCATTATAAGCGATACACATCATTTTAATGAAACAATCTGTATGACAGCCAGAACTGTGCAAACTTCATGAAACAGCTCTCAAAAGAGCACAAGAAACTTTTTAAGATTAGTTACCTGATTTGGAGTCATTTTCAATCAAAATTCACATCCTTTCCATTTAACATGACTTTTCAGTAAGGTCTCTAATTGGCAGCTATGCATTGATAAGAAAGTATTACAAGTCAAAGTGCAGCATTACAACATGTTTGCAATCATTATGAGAGCTAAACATTCACTTTAATGGAGGAATCTGAATATCAGCACAGCACTGTGCAAACTTCATGAAACAGTTCACTAAAGACCAAAATAATCTTTTTAACAATAGGAAGCTGTTTGGAGACTTTTTTTTTTTATCAGAATTCACTAGTTTTTCAAAGAAACATGACATTTCAGTAATGTAACTAATTGGCAGCAATCTATTGCAAAAGAAAGCATTACCAGTCAAACAAAAGCATTACAACAAGTTTGCATGCATTATAAGCGCTTCACCATTTTAATGAAACAATCTGTATGAAAGCACAGAACTGTGCAAACTTCATGAAACAGCTCTCAAAAGAGCAAAAGAAACTTTTTAAGCTGAGTTAACTGATTTGGAGTCATTTTCAATCAAAATTCACATCCTTTCCATTTAACATGACTTTTCACTGATTTCAATCATGACTTTTCAGTAAGGTCTCTCATTGGCAGCTATGCATTGTTAAAGAAAGCATTACAAGTCAAAGTGCAGCATTACAACATGTTTGCATTCATTATGAGGGCTAAACAGTCACTTTAATGGAGGAATCTGAATATCAGCACAGAACAGTGCAAACTTCATGAAACAGTTCACTACAGACCAAAATAAACTTTTTAAACACTGGAAGATGTTTGGTGTCTTTTTCAATCAGAATTCACTTCTTTTTCAATGAAACATGACATTTCAGTAATGTAACTCAATGGCAGATGTAAAAGAAAGCAATAACATTCAAAATGCAGCATTACGACAAGTTTGCATGCATTTTAAGCGCAAAACATCATTTTATTGAAACAGTCTGTATGACAGCACAGAACTGTGCAAACTTCACGAAACAGCTCTCAAAAGAGAAAAATAAACTTTTTAAGCTTAGTTACCTACTTTGGGTCATTTTCAATCACAATTCACTTCCTTTTCAATTAAACATGACTTTTCACTCATTTCAATCATGACTTTTCAGTAAGGTCTGTCATTGTCAGCAATACATTGTAAAAGAAAGCATTACAAGTCAAAGTGCAGCATTACAACATGTTTGCAATCATTATGAGAGCTAAACATTCACTTTAATGGAGGAATCTGAATATCAGCACAGCACTGTGCAAACTTAATGAAACAGTTCACTAAAGACCAAAATAATCTTTTTAACAATAGGAAGCTGTTTGGAGACTTTTTTTTTTTTTTTTCAGAATTCACTAATTTTTCAAAGAAACATGACATTTCAGTAATGTAACTCATTGGCAGCAATCTATTGCAAAAGAAAGCATTACCAGTCAAAAAAAGCATTACAACAAGTTTGCATGCATTATAAGTGCATTATAAGCCATCATTTTAAAGAAACAATCTGTATGACAACACAGCACTGTGCAAACTTCATGAAAAAGCTCTCAAAAGAGCAGAAGAAACTTTTCAAGCTTAGTTATCTGATTTGGAGTCATTTTCAATCCAAACTCACTTCCTTTTCATTAAATATGACTTTTTACTAAATTCAATTATGACGTTTCAGTAAGGTCTCTCATTGGCAGCTATGCATTGCTAAAGAAAGCATTACAAGTCAAAGTGCAGCATTACAACATGTTTGCATTTATTATGAGGGCTAAAAAATCACTTTAATGGAGGAATCTGAATATCAGCACAGCACTGTGCAACCTTCATGAAACAGCCCTCAAAAGAGCAAAATAAACTTTTGAAGCTTATTTACCTGCTTGGCGTCATTTTCAACACACACAACTTCATGAAACACTTTCACTACAGACCAAAAGGAACTTTTTAACCACAGGAAGCTGTTTGGTTTCTTTTTCAATCAGAATTAACTTCTTTTGCAATGAAAAATAACATTTCAGTAATGTAACTCATTGGCAGCTATCTATTTCAAAAGAAAGCATTACCATTCAAAATGCAGCATTACAACAAGTTTGCATGCATTATAAGCGATACACATCATTTTAATGAAACAATCTGTATGACAGCCAGAACTCTGCAAACTTCATGAAACAGCTCTCAAAAGAGCAAAAGAATATTTTAAGCTTAGTTTCCTGCTTGGGGTCATTTTCAATCAAAATTCACTTCATATTCAATTAAACATGACTTTTCACTCATTTCAATCATGACTATTCTGTAAGATCGCTCATTGGCAAACATGAATTGTTAAGGAAAGCATTACAAGTCAAAATTCAGAATTAAAATATGTTTGCTATCATTATGAGGGCTAAGTAGTCACTTTAATGAAGGAATCTGAATATCAGCACAGCACAGTGCAAACTTCATGAAACAGTTCACAATAGAGCAAAAGGAAATTTTTAACCGCAGGAAAGTGTTTGGTGTCTTTTTCAATCAGAATTCCCTTCTTTTTAATGAAACATGACATTTCAGTAATGTAACTCATTATAAACTATCTGCTGCAAAAGAAAGCATTACCATTCAAAATGCAGCATTACTACAATTTTGAATGCATTAAAAGCGATACACATCATTTTAATGAAACAATCTGTATGACAGCACAGAACTGTGCAAACTTCATGAAACAGCTCTCAAAAGAGCAAAAGAAAATTTTTTTCTTAGTTTCCTGCTTGGGGTCATTTTCGATCAAAATTCACTTCATATTCAATTAAACATGACTTTTTTTTTTTTTGAAATCGTGACTTTTCTGTAAGATCGCTCATTGGCAAACATGAATTGTTAAGGAAAGCATTACAAGGCAAAATTCAGAATTAAAATATGTTTGCATTCATTTTGAGGGCTAAATTGTCACTTTAATGCAGGAATCTGAATATCAGTACAGCACAGTGCAAACTTCATGAAACAGTTTCACTACATGCCAAAAGAATCTTTTTAACCCCAGAAAGCTGTTTGGAGTGTTTTTCAATCAGAATTCAGTTCTTTTGCAATGAAACAAGACATTTCATTAAATTAACTCATTGGCAGCTCTGTATTGCAAAAGAAAGCATTACCATCCAAAATGCAGCATTACAACAAGTTTGCATGCATTATAAGCGATACACATCATTTTAATGAAACAATCTGTATGACAGCATAGTTTCCTTCTTGGGGTCATTTTCGATCAAAATTCACTTCATATTCAATTAAAAATGACTTTTCACTCATTTCAATCATGACTTTCTATAAGATCGCTCTTTGGCAAATATGCATTGTTAAAGAAAGCTTTACAAGTCAAAGTTCAGCATTAAAATATGTTAACAATATTTCAATCAAACATTTTCAATCAAAATTCAATTCATATTCAATTAGACATGACTTTTCACACATTTCATTCATGACTTTTCAATAATGTAGATCTTTTGCAAATATGCATTGTTAACGAAAGCATTACAAGTCAAAGTTCAGAATTAAAATATGTTTGCATTCATTATGAGGGCTAAATAGTCACTTTAATGCAGGAAACTGAAGATCAGCACAGCACAGTGCAAACTTCATTAAACAGTTCACTATAGAGCAAAAGGAACTTTTTAACCACAGGACGCTGTTTGGTGTCTTTTTCAATCAGAATTCCCTTCTTTTTAATGAAACATGACATTTCAGTAATGTAACTCATTATAAACTATCTATTGCAAAAGAAAGCATTACCACCCAAAATGCAGCATTACAACAAGTTTGCATGCATTTAAAGCGATACACATCATTTTAATGAAACAATCTTTATGACAGCACAGAACTGTGCAAACTTCATGAAATAGCTGTCAAAAGAGCAAAATAAAATTTTAAGCTTATTTTCTTTCTTGGGGTCATTTTCGATCAAAATTCACTTCATATTCAATTAAACATGACATTTCACTCATTTCAATCATGACTTTTCTGTAAGATCGCTCATTGGCAAATATGCATTGTTAACGAAAGCAATACAAGTCAAAGTTCAACATTAAAATATGTTTGCATTCATTATGAGGGCTAAATAGTCACTTTAATGCAGGAAACTGAAGATCAGCAAGCACAGTGCAATCTTCATGAAACAGCTCTCAAAAGAGCAAAAGAAAGTTTTAAGCTTAGATTCCTGCTTGAGATCATTTTCAATCAAAATTCACTTCCTTTTCAATTAAACATGACTTTTCACTCATTTCAATCATGACTTTTCTGTAAGATCGCTCATTGGCAAACATGCATTGTTAATGAAAGCATTACAAGTCAAAATTCAGCATTAAAATATGTTTGCATTCATTATGAGGGCTAAATAGTCACTTTAATGCAGGAAACTGAATATCAGCACAGCACAGTGCATACTTCATGAAACAATTCATTACAGACATAAAGGAACTTTTTAACCACAGGAAGCTGTTTGGTATCTTTTTCAATCAGAATTCAATTCTTTTTAATGAATCATGACATTTCAGTAATGTAAATAATTGGCAGCTATGTATTGCAAAAGAAAGCTTTACCATTCGAAATGCAGCATTACTACAAATTTGCATGCATTATAAGAGATACACATCATTTTAATGAAACAATCTGTATGACAGCACAGAACAGTGCAAACTTCATGAAACAGCTCTCAAAAGAGCAAAAGAAAATTTTAAGCTTAGTTTCCTGCTTGGGGTCATTTTCATTCAAAATTCAATTCATATTCAATTAGACATGACTTTTAACCCATTTCAATCATGACTTTTCAATAATGTCGTTCATTGGCAAATATGCATTGTTAACGAAAGAATTACATTTCAACGTTCAGCATTAAAATATGTTTGCATTCATTATGAGGGCTAAATAGTCACTTTAATGCAGGAAATTGAAGATCAGAACAGCACAGTGCAATCTTCATGAAACAGCTCTCAAAAGAGCAAAAGAAAGTTTTAAGCTTAGTTTCCTGCTTGAGATCATTTTCAATCAAAATTCACTTCCATTTCAATTAAACATGACTTTTCACTCATTTCAATCATGACTTTTCTGTAAGATCGCTCATTGGCAAACATGCATTGTTAATGAAAGCATTACAAGTCAAAATTCAGCATTAAAATATGTTTGCATTCATTATGAGGGCTAAATAGTCACTTTAATGCTTGAAACTGAATATCAGCACAGCACAGTGCATACTTCATGAAACAGTTCTTTACAGTCCAAAAGGATCTTTTTAACCACAGGAAGCTGTTTGGTGTCTTTATCAATCAGAATTCACTTCTTTTGCAATGAAACATGACATTTCATTAATTTAACTCATTGGCAGCTCTGTATTGCAAAAGAAAGCATTACCATCCAAAATGCAGCATTACAACAAGTTTGCATGCATTATAAGCGATACACATCATTTTAATGAAACAATCTGTATGACAGCACAGAACTGTGCAAAATTCATGAAACAGCTCTCAAAAGAGCAAAAGAAAATTTTTAGCTTAGTTTCCTTCTTGGGGTCATTTTCGATCAAAATTCACTTCATATTCAATTAAACATGACTTTTCACTCATTTCAATCATGATTATTCTGTAAGATCGCTCATTGGTAAACATGAATTGTTAAGGAAAGCATTACAAGTCAAAATTCAGCATTAAAATATGTTTGCAATCATTTTGAGGGCTAAATAGTCACTTTAATGCAGGAATCTGAATATCAGTACAGCACAGTGCAAACTTCATGAAACAGTTTCACTACAGACCTAAAGGATCTTTTTAACCACAGGAAGCTGTTTGGTATCTTTTTCAATCAGAATTCACTTCTTTTGCAATGAAACATGAAATTTCAGTAATGTAACTCATTGGAATCTATCTATTCCAAAAGAAAGCATTACCATTCAAAATGCAGCATTACTACAATCTTGCATTCATTATAAGCGATACACATCATATTAATGTAGCAATCTGTATGACAGCACAGAACTATGCAAACTTCATGAAATAACTCTAAAAAGAGCTAAAGATAATTTTAAGCGTAGTTTCCTGCTTGGGGTCATTATCAATCAAAATTCACTTTTCAGTTAAACAAGACTTTTCACATTTCAATCATGACTTTCTGTAAGATCGCTCATTGGCAAATATGCATTGTTAACAAAAGCAATACAAGTCAAAGTTCAGCATTAAAATATGTTTGCATTCATTATGAGGGCTAAATAATCACTTTAATGCAGGAATCTGTATATCAGCACAGCACAGTGCAAACTTCATGAAACAGCTCTCAAAAGAGCAAAAGAAAATTTTAAGCTTAGTTTCCTGTTTGGGGTCATTTTCATTCAAAATTCAATTCATTTTCAATTAGACATGACTTTTAACTCATTTCAATCATGATTTTTCAATAATGTCGATCATTGGCAAATATGCATTGTTAACGAAAGCAATACAAGTCAAAATTCAGCATTAAAATATGTTTGCATTCATTTTGAGGGCTAAATAGTCACTTTAAAGCAGGAATCTGAATATTAGAACAGCACAGTGCAATCTTCATGAAACAGTTTCACTACAGACCTAAAGGAACTTTTTAAGCACAGGAAGCTGTTTGGTGTCTTTTTCAATCAGAATTTACTTCTTTTTAAAGAAACATGACATTTCAGTAATGTAACTCATTGTCAGCTATGTTTTGCAAAAGAATGCATTACCATTCAAAATGCAGCATTACTAATATTTTGCATGCATTAAAAGCGATGCATTGTTAAAGAAAGCATTACAAGTCTAAATTCAGCATTAAAATATGTTTGCATTCATTATGAGGGCTAAATAATCTCTTTAATGCAGGAATCTGTATATCAGCACAGCACAGTGCAAACTTCATGAAATAGCTCTAAAAAGAGCAAAATAATATTTTAAGCTTAGTTTCCTTCTTGGGGTCATTTTAGATCAAAATTCACTTCATTTTCAATTAAACATGACTTTTCACTCATTTCAATCATGACTTTTCTGTAAGATCGCTCATTGGCAAATATGCATTGTTAACGAAAGCAATACAAGTCAAAGTTCAACATTAAAATATGTTTGCGTTTATTATGAGGGCTAAATAGTCACTTTAATGCAGGAAACTGAAGATCAGCAAGCACAGTGCAATCTTCATGAAACAGCTCTCAAAAGAGCAAAAGAAAGTTTTAAGCTTAGTTTCCTGCTTGAGATCATTTTCAATCAAAATTCACTTCCTTTTCAATTAAACATGACTTTTCACTCATTTCAATCATGACTATTCTGTAAGATCGCTCATTGGTAAACATGAATTGTTAAGGAAAGCATTACATTTCAAAATTCAGCATTAAAATATGTTTGCATTCATTTTGAGGGCTAAATAGTCACTTTAAAGCAGGAATCTGAATTTTAGAACAGCACAGTGCAATCTTCATGAAACAGTTTCACTACAGACCTAAAGGATCTTTTTAAGCACAGGAAGCTGTTTGGTATCTTTTTCAATCAGAATTCACTTCTTTTGCAAAGAAACATGACATTTCAGTAATGGAACTCATTGGAAACTATCTATTGCAAATGAAAGCATTACCATTCAAAATGCAGCATTACAACAAGTTTGCATGCATTAAAAGCGATACACATCATTTTAATTAAACAATCTTTATGACAGCACAGAACTGTGCAAACTTCATGAAATAGCTGTCAAAAGAGCAAAATAAAATTTTAAGCTTATTTTCCTTCTTGGGGTCATTATCAATCAAAATTCACTTTTCAGTTAAACATGACTTTTCACATTTCAATCATGACTTTCTGTAAGATCGCTCATTGGCAAATATGCATTGTTAACAAAAGCAATACAAGTCAAAGTTCAGCATTAAAATATGTTTGCATTCATTATGAGGGCTAAATAGTCACTTTAATGCAGGAAACTGAAGATCAGCACAGCACAGTGCAAACTTCATGAAACAGCTCTCAAAAGAGCAAAAGAAAATTTTAAGCTTAGTTTCATTTTCATTCAAAATTCAATTCATTTTCAATTAGACATGACTTTTAACTCATTTCAATCATGATTTTTCAAAAATGTCGATCATTGGCAAATATGCATTGTTAACGAAAGCAATACAAGTCAAAATTCAGCATTAAAATATGTTTGCATTCATTTTGAGGGCTAAATAGTCACTTTAATGCAGGAATCTGAATATTAGAACAGCACAGTGCAATCTTCATGAAACAGTTTCACTACAGACCTTAAGGAACTTTTTAAGCACAGGAAGCTGTTTGGTGTCTTTTTCAATCAGAATTTACTTCTTTTTAAAGAAACATGACATTTCAGTAATGTAACTCGTTGTCAGCTATGTTTTGCAAAAGAATGCATTACCATTCAAAATGCAGCATTACTATTATTTTGCATGCATTAAAAGCGATGCATTGTTAAAGAAAGCATTACAAGTCTAAATTCAGCATTAAAATATGTTTGCATTCATTATGAGGGCTAAATAATCACTTTAATGCAGGAATCTGTATATCAGCACAGCACAGTGCAAACTTCATGAAATAGCTCTAAAAAGAGCAAAATAATATTTTAAGCTTAGTTTCCTTCTTGGGGTCATTTTTGATCAAAATTCACTTCATTTTCAATTAAACATGACTTTTCACTCATTTCAATCATGACTTTTCTGTAAGATCGTTCATTGGCAAATATGCATTGTTAACGAAAGCAATACAAGTCAAAGTTCAACATTAAAATATGTTTGCATTCATTATGAGGGCTAAATAGTCACTTTAATGCAGGAAACTGAAGATCAGCAAGCACAGTGCAATCTTCATGAAACAGCTCT
Source organism: Myxocyprinus asiaticus (assembly GCF_019703515.2). NCBI lineage: Eukaryota > Metazoa > Chordata > Actinopteri > Cypriniformes > Catostomidae > Myxocyprinus > Myxocyprinus asiaticus. Next base: position 392,733 of record NC_059354.1, on the reverse strand, counting down.
CAAAAGAGCAAAAGAAAGTTTTAAGCTTAGTTTCCTGCTTGAGATCATTTTCAATCAAAATTCACTTCCTTTTCAATTAAACATGACTTTTCACTCATTTCAATCATGACTTTTCTGTAAGATCGCTCATTGGCAAACATGCATTGTTAAAGAAAGCATTACAAGTCAAAATTCAGCATTAAAATATGTTTGCATTCATTATGAGGGCTAAATAGTCACTTTAATGCTTGAAACTGAATATCAGCACAGCACAGTGCCTACTTCATGAAACAGTTCATTACAGTCCAAAAGGATCTTTTTAACCACAGGAAGCTGTTTGGTGTCTTTATCAATCAGAATTCCCTTCTTTTGCAATGAAACATGACATTTCATTAATTTAACTCATTGGCAGCTCTGTATTGCAAAAGAAAGCATTACCATCCAAATTGCAGCATTACAATAAGTTTGCATGCATTATAAGTGATTCTCATCATTTTAATGAAACAATCTGTATGACAGCACAGAACTGTGCAAAATTCATGAAACAGCTCTCAAAAGAGCAAAAGAAAATTTTTAGCTTAGTTTCCTTCTTGGGGTCATTTTCGTTCAAAATTAACTTCATATTCAATTAAACATGACTTTTCACTCAATTCAATCATGACTATTCTGTAAGTTCGCTCATTGGTAAACATGAATTGTTAAGGAAAGCATTACAAGTCAAAATTCAGCATTAAAATATGTTTGCAATCATTTTGAGGGCTAAATAGTCACTTTAATGCAGGAATCTGAATATCAGTACAGCACAGTGCAAACTTCATGAAACAGTTTCACTACAGACCTAAAGGATCTTTTTAACCACAGGAAGCTGTTTTGTATCTTTTTCAATCAGAATTCACTTCTTTTGCAATGAAACATGACATTTCAGTAATGTAACTCATTGGAAACTATCTATTGCAAAAGAAAGCATTACCATTCAAAATGCAGCATTACTACAATCTTGCATTCATTATAAGCGATACACATCATACTAATGTATCAATCTGTATGACAGCACAGAACTATGCAAACTTCATAAAATAGCTCTAAAAAGAGCTAAAGAAAATTTTAAGCGTTGTTGCCTGCTTGGGGTCATTATCAATCAAAATTCACTTTTCTGTTAAACATGACTTTTCACATTTCAATCATGACTTTCTGTAAGATCGCTCATTGGCAAATATGCATTGTTAACAAAAGCAATACAAGTCAAAGTTCAGCATTAAAATATGTTTGCTTTCATTATGAGGGCTAAGTAGTGACTTTAATGAAGGAATCTGAATATCAGCACAGCACAGTGCAAACTTTATTAAACAGTTTACTATAGAACAAAAGTAAATTTTTAACCGCAGGACGCTGTTTGGTGTCTTTTTCAATCAGAATTCCCTTCTTTTTAATAAAACATGACATTTCAGTAATGTAACTCATTATAAACTATCTATTGCAAAAGAAAGCATTACCACCCAAAATGCAGCATTACAACAAGTTTGCATGCATAAAAAGCGATACACATCATTTTAAAGAAACAATCTTTATGACAGCACAGAACTGTGCAAACTTCATGAAATAGCTGTCAAAAGAGCAAAATAAAATTTTAAGCTTATTTTCCTTCTTGGGGTCATTATCAATCAAAATTCACTTTTCAGTTAAACATGACTTTTCACATTTCAATCATGACTTTCTGTAAGATCGCTCATTGGCAAATATGCATTGTTAACAAAAGCAATACAAGTCAAAGTTCAGCATTAAAATATGTTTGCATTCATTATGAGTGCTAAATAGTCACTTTAATGCAGGAAACTGAAGATCAGCACAGCACAGTGCAAACTTCATGAAACAGCTCTCAAAAGAGCAAAAGAAAATTTTAAGCTTAGTTTCATTTTCATTCAAAATTCAATTCATTTTCAAATAGACATGACTTTTAACTCATTTCAATCATGATTTTTCAATAATGTCGATCATTGGCAAATATGCATTGTTAACGAAAGCAATACAAGTCAAAATTCAGCATTAAAATATGTTTGCATTCATTTTGAGGGCTAAATAGTCACTTTAAAGCAGTAATCTGAATATTAGAACAGCACAGTGCAATCTTCATGAAACAGTTTCACTACAGACCTAAAGGAACTTTTTAAGCACAGGAAGCTGTTTGGTGTCTTTTTCAATCAGAATTCCCTTCTTTTTAATGAAACATGACATTTCAGTAATGTAACTCGTTGTCAGCTATGTTTTGCAAAAGAATGCATTACCATTCAAAATGCAGCATTACTATTATTTTGCATGCATTAAAAGCGATGCATTGTTAAAGAAAGCATTACAAGTCTAAATTCAGCATTAAAATATGTTTGCATTCATTATGAGGTCTAAATAATCACTTTAATGCAGGAATCTGTATATCAGCACAGCACAGTGCAAACTTCATGAAATAGCTCTAAAAAGAGCAAAATAATATTTTAAGCTTAGTTTCCTTCTTGGGGTCATTTTTGATCAAAATTCACTTCATTTTCAATTAAACATGACTTTTCACTCATTTCAATCATGACTTTTCTGTAAGATCGCTCATTGGCAAATATACATTGTTAACGAAAGCAATACAAGTCAAAGTTCAACATTAAAATATGTTTGCATTCATTATGAGGGCTAAATAGTCACTTTAATGCAGGAAACTGAAGATCAGCAAGCACAGTGCAATCTTCATGAAACAGCTCTCAAAAGAGCAAAGAAAGTTTTAAGCTTAGTTTCCTAACTCATGGATTTTTCAATAATGTCGATCATTGGCAAATATGCATTGTTAACGAAAGCAATACAAGTCAAAATTCAGCATTAAAATATGTTTGCATTCATTTTGAGGGCTAAATAGTCACTTTAATGCAGGAATCTGAATATTAGAACAGCACAGTGCAATCTTCATGAAACAGTTTCACTACAGACCTAAAGGAACTTTTTAACCACAGGAAGCTGTTTGGTGTCTTTATCATTCAGAATTCACTTCTTTTGCAATGAAACATGACATTTCAGTAATGTAACTCATTGTCAGCTATGTATTGCAAAAGAATGCATTACCATTCAAAATGCAGCATTACTATTATTTTGCATGCATTAAAAGCGATGCATTATTAAAGAAAGCATTACAAGTCTAAATTCAGCATTAAAATATGTTTGCATTCATTATGAGGGCTAAATAGTCACTTTAATGCAGGAATCTGAATATCAGCACAGCACAGTGCAAACTTCATGAAACAGTTTCATTACAGACCAAAAGGAACTTTTTAACCACAGGAAGCTGTTTGGTGTCTTTATCAATCAGAATTCACTTCTTTTGCAATGAAACATGACATTTCAGTAATGTAACTCATTGTCAGCTCTGTATTGCAAAAGAAAGCATTACCATCCAAAATGCAGCATTACAACTAGTTTGCATGCATTATAAGCGATACTCATCATTTTAATGAAACAATCTGTATGACAGCACAGAACTGTGCAAAATTCATGAAACAGCTCTCAAAAGAGCAAAATAATATTTTAAGCTTAGGTTCCTTCTTGGGGTCATTTTTGATCAAAATTCACTTCATTTTCAATTAAACATGACTTTTCACTCATTTCAATCATGACTTTTCTGTAAGATCGCTCATTGGCAAATATGCATTGTTAACGAAAGCAATACAAGTCAAAGTTCAACATTAAAATATGTTTGCATTCATTATGAGGGCTAAATAGTCTCTTTAATGCTTGAAACTGAATATCAGCACAGCACAGTGCAATCTTCATGAAACAGCTCTCAAAAGAGCAAAAGAAAGTTTTAAGCTTAGTTTCCTGCTTGAGATCATTTTCAATCAAAATTCACTTCCTTTTCAATTAAACATGACTTTTCACTCATTTCAATCATGACTTTTCGGTAAGATCGCTCATTGGCAAACATGCATTGTTAAAGAAAGCATTACAAGTCAAAATTCAGCATTAAAATATGTTTGCATTCATTATGAGGGCTAAATAGTCACTTTAATGCTTGAAACTGAATATCAGCACAGCACAGTGCCTACTTCATGAAACAGTTCATTACAGTCCAAAAGGATCTTTTTTACCACAGGAAGCTGTTTGGTGTCTTTATCAATCAGAATTCACTTCTTTTGCAATGAAACATGACATTTCATTGGTTTAACTCTTTGGCAGCTCTGTATTGCAAAAGAAAGCATTACCATCCAAAATGCAGCATTACAACAAGTTTGAATGCATTATAAGCGATTCTCATCATTTTAATGAAACAATCTGTATGACAGCACAGAACTGTGCAAAATTCATGAAACAGCTCTCAAAAGAGCAAAAGAAAATTTTTAGCTTAGTTTCCTTCTTGGGGTCATTTTCGATCAAAATTCACTTCATATTCAATTAAACATGACTTTTCACTCATTTCAATCATGACTATTCTGTAAGCTCGCTCATAGGTAAACATGAATTGTTAAGGAAAGCATTACAAGTCAAAATTCAGCATTAAAATATGTTTGAAATCATTTTGAGGGCTAAATAGTCACTTTAATGCAGGAATCTGAATATCAGTACAGCACAGTGCAAACTTCATGAAACAGTTTCACTACAGACCTAAAGGATCTTTTTAACCACAGGAAGCTGTTTTGTATCTTTTTCAATCAGAATTTTCTTCTTTTTAAAGAAACATGACATTTCAGTAATGTAACTCATTGTCAGCTATGTTTTGCAAAAGAATGCGTTACCATTCAAAATGCAGCATTACTATTATTTTGCATGCATTAAAAGCGATGCATTGTTAAAGAAAGCATTACAAGTCTATATTCAGCATTAAAATATGTTTGCATTCATTATGAGGGTTAAATAGTCACTTTAATGCAGGAATCTGAATATTAGAACAGCACAGTGCAATCTTCATGAAACAGTTTCACTACAGACCTAAAGGAACTTTTTAACCACAGGAAGCTGTTTGGTGTCTTTTTCAATCAGAATTTACTTCTTTTTAAAGAAACATGACATTTCAGTATTGTAAATAATTGGCAGCTATGCATTGCAAAAGAAAGCTTTACCATTCGAAATGCAGCATTACTACAATTTGCATGCATTATAAGAGATACACATCATTTTAATGAAACAATCTGTATGACAGCACAGAACAGTGCAAACGTCATGAAACAGCTCTCACAAGAGCAAAAGAAAATTTTAAGCTTAGTTTCCTGCTTGGGGTCATTTTCAATCAAAATTCAATTCATGTTCAATTAGACATGAATTTATACTCATTTCAATCATGACTTTTCAATAATGTCGATCATTGGCAAATATGCATTGTTAACGAAAGAATTACATTTCAACGTTCAGCATTAAAATATGTTTGCATTCATTATGAGGGCTAAATAGTCACTTTAATGCAGGAATCTGAATATCAGCATAGCACAGTGCAAACTTCATGATACAGTTTCACTACAGACCTAAAGGAACTTTTTAACCACAGGAAGCTGTTTGGTATCTTTTTCAATCAGAATTCACTTCTTTTGTAATGAACACTATAGACATTACAGTGAGTTTAACCTCAGTTGGCTAGCTCGGTGTATTTGTCAATCAGAATTCACTTCTTTTGCAATGAAACATGACATTTCAGTAATGTAAATCATTGGCAGCTATGTATTGCAAAAGAAAGCATTACCATTCAAAATGCAGCATTACTACAATTTTGCATGCATTAAAAGCGATACACATCATTTTAATGAAACAATCTGTATGACAGCACAGAACTGTGCAAACTTCATGAAACAGCTCTCAAAAGAGCAAAATAAAATTTTAAGCTTAGTTTCCTTCTTGGGGTCATTTTCGATCAAAATTCACTTCATATTCAATTAAACATGACTTTTCACTCATTTCAATCATGACTATTCTGTAAGATCGCTCATTGGCAAATATGCATTGTTAACAAAGGATTACAAGTCAAAGTTCAGCATTAAAATATGTTTGCATTCATTATGAGGGCTAAATAGTCACTTTAATGCAGGAAACTGAAGATCAGCACAGCACAGTGCAAACTTCATGAAACAGTTTCACTACATGCCAAAATAATCCTTATAACCACAGCAAGCTGTTTAGTGTCTTTTTCAATCAGAATTCACTTCTTTTGCAATGAAACAAGATAATTCAGTAATTTAACTTATTGGCAGCTCTGTATTGCAAAAGAAAGCATTACCATACAAATTGCAGCAATACAACAAGTTTGCATGCATTATAAGCGATACACATCATTTTAATGAAACAATCTTTATGACAGCACAGAACTGTGCAAACTTCATGAAACACTTCACTATAGAGAAAATGAAATTTTTAACCGCAGGAAACAGTTTGGTGTCTTTTTCAATCAGAATTCCCCTCTTTTTAATGAAACATGACATTTCAGTAATGTAACTCATTATAAACAATCTATTGCTAAAGAAAGCATTACCATTCATAATGCAGCATTACTACAAGTTTGCATGCATTATAAGCGATACACATCATTTTAATGAAACAATCTGTATGATAGCACAGGTCTGTGCAAACTTCATGAAACATCTCTCAAAAGAGCAAAAGAAAATTTTAAGCTTAGTTTCCTGCTTGGGGTCATTTTCAATCAAAATTCAATTCATGTTCAATTAGACATGACTTTTTACTCATTTCAATCATGACTTTTCAATAATGTCGATCATTGGCAAATATGCATTGTTAACGAAAGCATTACAAGTCAAAGTTCAGCATTAAAATATGTTTGCATTCATTATGAGGGCTAAATAGTCACTTTAATGCAGGAATCTGAATATCAGCACAGCACAGTGCAAACATTCATGAAACAGTTTCACTACATGCCAAAAGAATCCTTTTAACCACAGGGAGCTGTTTGGTGTCTTTTTCAATCAGAATTCACTTCTTTTGCAATGAAACAAGATATTTCAGTAATTTAACTCATTGGTAGTTCTGTATTGCAAAAGAAAGCATTACCATACAAAATGCAGCATTACAAAGTTTGCATGCATTATAAGCGATACACATAATTTTAATGAAACAATCTGTATGACAGCACAGAACTGTGCAAACTTCATGAAACAGCTTTCAAAAGAGCAAAATAAATTTTTTAGCTTAGTTTTCTGCTTGGGGTCATTATCAATCAAAATTCACTTCATATTCAATTAAACATGACTTTTCACTCATTTCAATAATGACTTTTCTGTAAGATCGATCATTGGCAAACATGAATTGTAAAGCATTACAAGTCAAAATTCAGCATTAAAATATGTTTGCATTCATTATGAGGGCTAAATTGTCAATTTAATGCAGTAATCTGAATATCAGCACAGCACAGTGCAAACTTCATTAAACAGTTCACTATAGAGCAAAAGTAAATTTTTAACCGACAGGACGCTGTTTGGTGTCTTTTTCAATCAGAATTCCATTCTATTTAATGAAACATGACATTTCAGTAATGTAACTCATTATAAACTATCTATTGCAAAAGAAAGCATTACCACGCAAAATGCAGCATTACAATAAGTTTGCATGCATTAAAAGCGATACACATCATTTTAATGAAACAATCTTTATGACAGCACAGAACTGTGCAAACTTCATGAAATAGCTGTCAAAAGAGCAAAAGAAAATTTTAAGCTTAATTTCCTGCTTGGGATCATTTTCAATCAAATTTCACTTCCTTTTCAATTAAACATGACTTTTTACTCATTTCAATCGTGACATTTCTGTAAGATCAATCATTGTTAAATATGCATTCTTAAACAAAGCATTACAAGTCAAAATTCAGCATTAAAATATGTTTGCATTCATTATGAGGGCTAAATAGTCACTTTAATGCAGGAATCTGAATATCAGCACAGCACAGTGCATACTTCATGAAACAGTTCTTTACAGACCAAAAGGAAATTTTTATCCGCAGGAAGCTGTTTGGTGTCTTTCAATCAGAATTCAATTCTTTTTAATGAAAATGACATTTCAGTAATGTAACTCATTATAAACTATCTATTGCAAAAGAAAGCATTACCACCCAAAATGCAGCATTACTACAATTTTGCATGCATTAAAAGCGATACACATCATTTTAATGAAACAATCTGTATGACAGCACAGAACTGTGCAAACTTCATGAAACAGCTCTCAAAAGAGCAAAATAAATTTTAAGCTTAGTTTCCTGCTTGGGGTCATTTTAATTCAAAATTCAATTCATATTCAATTAGACATGACTATTAACTCATTTCAATCATGACTTTTCTGTAAGATCGCTCATTGGCAAATATGCATTGTTAACGAAAGCAATACAAGTCAAAGTTCAGCATTAAAATATGTTTGCATTCATTATGAGGGCTAAATAGTCACTTTAATGCAGGAAAGTGAAGATCAGCACAGCACAGTGCAAACTTCATGAAACAGCTCTCAAAAGAGCAAAAGAAAATATTAAGCTTAGTTTCCTGCTTGGGGTCATTTTCATTCAAAATTCAATTCATTTTCAATTAGACATGACTTTTAACTCATTTCAATCATGATTTTTCAATAATGTCGATCATTGGCAAATATGCATTGTTAACGAAAGCAATACAAGTCAAAATTCAGCATTAAAATATGTTTGCATTCATTTTGAGGCTAAATAGTCACTTTAAGCAGAATCTGAATATTAGAACAGCACAGTGCAATCTTCATGAAACAGTTTCACTACAGACCTAAAGGAACTTTTTAAGCACAGGAAGCTGTTTGGTGTCTTTTTCAATCAGAATTTACTTCTTTTTAAAGAAACATGACATTTCAGTAATGTAACTCATTGTCAGCTATGTTTGGCAAAAGAATGCATTACCATTCAAAATGCAGCATTACTATTATTTTGCATGCATTAAAAGCGATGCATTATTAAAGAAAGCATTACAAGTCTAAATTCAGCATTAAAATATGTTTGCATTCATTATGAGGGCTAAATAATCACTTTAATGCAGGAATCTGTATATCAGCACAGCACAGTGCAATCTTCATGAAACAGTTTCACTACAGACCTAAAGGAACTTTTTAAGCACAGGAAGCTGTTTGGTATCTTTTTCAATCAGAATTCACTTCTTTTGCAATGAAACATGACATTTCAGTAATGTAACTCATTGGAAACTATCTATTGCAAAAGAAAGCATTACCATTCAAAATGCAGCATTACTACAATCTTGCATTCATTATAAGCGATACACATCATATTAATGTAGCAATCTGTATGACAGCACAGAACTATGCAAACTTCATAAAATCAGCTCTAAAAAGAGCTAAAGAAAATTTTAAGCGTAGTTTCCTGCTTGGGGTCATTTTCGATCAAAATTCACTTCATTTTCAATTAAACATGACTTTTCACTCATTTCAATCATGACTTTTCTGTAAGATCGCTCATTGGCAAATATGCATTGTTAACAAAAGCAATACAAGTCAAAGTTCAGCATTAAAATATGTTTGCATTCATTATGAGGGCTAAATAGTCACTTTAATGCAGGAAACTGAAGATCAGCACAGCACAGTGCAAACTTCATGAAACAGCTCTCAAAAGAGCAAAAGAAAATATTAAGCTTAGTTTCCTGCTTGGGGTCATTTTCATTCAAAATTCAATTCATTTTCAATTAGACATGACTTTTAACTCATTTCAATCATGATTTTTCAATAATGTCGATCATTGGCAAATATGCATTGTTAACGAAAGCAATACAAGTCAAAATTCAGCATTAAAATATGTTTGCATTCATTTTGAGGGCTAAATAGTCACTTTAATGCAGGAATCTGAATATTAGAACAGCACAGTGCAATCTTCATGAAACAGTTTCACTACAGACCTAAAGGAACTTTTTAAGCACAGGAAGCTGTTTGGTGTCTTTTTCAATCAGAATTTACTTCTTTTTAAAGAAACATGACATTTCAGTAATGTAACTCATTGTCAGCTATGTTTGGCAAAAGAATGCATTACCATTCAAAATGCAGCATTACTATTATTTTGCATGCATTAAAAGCGATGCATTATTAAAGAAAGCATTACAAGTCTAAATTCAGCATTAAAATATGTTTGCATTCATTATGAGGGCTAAATAATCACTTTAATGCAGGAATCTGTATATCAGCACAGCACAGTGCAATCTTCATGAAACAGTTTCACTACAGACCTAAAGGAACTTTTTAAGCACAGGAAGCTGTTTGGTGTCTTTATCAATCAGAATTCACTTCTTTTGCAATGAAACATGACATTTCAGTAATGTAACTCATTGTCAGCTCTGTATTGCAAAAGAAAGCATTACCATCCAAAATGCAGCATTACAACTAGTTTGCATGCATTATAAGCGATACTCATCATTTTAATGAAACAATCTGTATGACAGCACAGAACTGTGCAAAATTCATGAAACAGCTCTCAAAAGAGCAAAATAATATTTTAAGCTTAGGTTCCTTCTTGGGGTCATTTTCGATCAAAATTCACTTCATTTTCAATTAAACATGACTTTTCACTCATTTCAATCATGACTTTTCTGTAAGATCGCTCATTGGCAAATATGCATTGTTAACAAAAGCAATACAAGTCAAAGTTCAGCATTAAAATATGTTTGCATTCATTATGAGGGCTAAATAGTCACTTTAATGCAGGAAACTGAAGATCAGCACAGCACAGTGCAAACCTCATGAAACAGCTCTCAAAAGAGCAAAAGAAAATATTAAGCTTAGTTTCCTGCTTGGGGTCATTTTCATTCAAAATTCACTTCCTTTTCAATTAAACATGACTTTTCACTCATTTCAATCATGACTTTTCTGTAAGATCGCTCATTGGCAAACATGCATTGTTAAATAAAGCATTACAAGTCAAAATTCAGCATTAAAATATGTTTGCATTCATTATGAGGGCTAAATAGTCACTTTAATGCTTGAAACTGAATATCAGCACAGCACAGTGCCTACTTCATGAAACAGTTCATTACAGTCCAAAAGGATCTTTTTTACCACAGGAAGCTGTTTGGTGTCTTTATCAATCAGAATTCACTTCTTTTGCAATGAAACATGACATTTCAGTAATGTAACTCATTGGCAGCTATGTATTGCAAAAGAAAGCATTACCATTCAAAATGCAGCATTACAACAAGTTTGAATGCATTATAAGCGATTCTCATCATTTTAATGAAACAATCTGTATGACAGCACAGAACTGTGCAAAATTCATGAAACAGCTCTCAAAAGAGCAAAAGAAAATTTTTAGCTTAGTTTCCTTCTTGGGGTCATTTTCGATCAAAATTCACTTCATATTCAATTAAACATGACTTTTCACTCATTTCAATCATGACTATTCTGTAAGATCGCTCATAGGTAAACATGAATTGTTAAGGAAAGCATTACAAGTCAAAATTCAGCATTAAAATATGTTTGCATTCATTTTGAGGGCTAAATAGTCACTTTAATGCAGGAATCTGAATATCAGTACAGCACAGTGCAATCTTCATGAAACAGTTTCACTACAGACCTAAAGGAACTTTTTAAGCACAGGAAGCTGTTTGGTGTCTTTTTCAATCAGAATTTACTTCTTTTTAAAGAAACATGACATTTCAGTAATGTAACTCATTGGCAGCTATGTTTGCAAAAGAATGCATTACCATTCAAAATGCAGCATTACTACAATTTTGCATGCATTAAAAACGATGCATTGTTAAAGAAAGCATTACAAGTCCAAATTCAGCATTAAAATATGTTTGCATTCATTATAATGGCTAAATTGTCACTTTAATGCAGGAATCTGAATATCAGCACAGCACAGTGCATACTTCATGAAACAGTTCATTACAGTCCAAAAGGAACTTTTTAACCACAGGAAGCTGTTTGGTATCTTTTTCAATCAGAATTCACTTCTTTTGCAATGAAACATGACATTTCAGTAATGTAACTCATTGTACAGCTATGTATTGCAAAAGAAAGCATTACCATTCAAAATGCAGCATTACAACAAGTTTGCATGCATTATAAGCGATACACATCATTTTAATGAAACAATCTGTATGACAGCACAGAACTGTGCAAAATTCATGAAACAGCTCTCAAAAGAGCAAAATAAAATTTTAAGCTTAGTTTCCTTCTTGGGGTCATTTTCGATCAAAATTCACTTCATATTCAATTAAACATGACTTTTCACTCATTTCAATCATGACTTTTCTGTAAGATCGCTCATTGGCAAACATGCATTGTTAACAAAAGCATTACAAGTCAAAGTTCAGCATTAAAATATGTTTGCATTCATTATGAGGGCTAAATAGTCACTTTAATGCAGGAAACTGAATATCAGCACAGCACAGTGCAAACTTCATGAAACAGTTTCACTACAGACCAAAAGGAACTTTTTAACCACAGGAAGCTGTTTGGTGTCTTTTTCAATCAGAATTCACTTCTTTTCAATGAAACATGACATTTCAGTAATGTAACTCATTATAAAGCTATCTATTGCAAAAGAAAGCATTACCATTCAAAATGCAGCATTACTACAAGTTTGCATGCATTATAAGCGATACACATCATTTTAATGAAACAATCTGTATGACAGCACAGAACTGTGCAAACTTCATGAAATAGCTCTCAAAAGAGCAAAAGAAAATTTTAAGCTTAGTTTCCTGCTTGGGGTCATTTTCAATCAAAATTCACTTCATATTCAATTAAACATGACTTTTCACTCATTTCAATCATGACTTTTCAATAATGATCGCTCATTGGCAAATATGCATTGTTAACGAAAGCATTACAAGTCAAAGTTCAGCATTAAAATATGTTTGCATTCATTATGAGGGCTAAATAGTCACTTTAATGCAGGAATCTGAATATCAGCACAGCACAGTGCAATCTTCATGAAACAGTTTCACTACAGACCTAAAGGAATCTTTTTAACCACAGGAAGCTGTTTGGTGTCTTTTTCAATCAGAATTCACTTCTTTTGCAATGAAACAAGACATTTCAGTAATTTAACTCATTGGCAGCTCTGTATTGCAAAAGAAAGCATTACCATACAAAATGCAGCATTACAACAAGTTTGCATGCATTATAAGCGATACACATCATTTTAATGAAACAATCTGTATGAAAGCACAGAACTGTGCAAACTTCATGAAACAGCTCTCAAAAGAGCAAAAGAAAATTTTAAGCTTAGTTTCCTTCTTGGGGTCATTTTCGATCAAAATTCACTTCATATTTCAATTAAACATGACTTTTCACTCATTTCAATCATGACTTTTCTGTAAGATCGCTCATTGGCAAATATGCATTGTTAAACGAAAGCATTACAAGTCAAAGTTCAGCATTAAAATATGTTTGCATTCATTATGAGGGCTAAAGTAGTCACTTTAATGCAGGAATCTGAATATCAGCACAGCACAGTGCAAACTTCATGAAACAGTTCACTACAGACCAAAAGGAAATTTTTAACCACAGGAAGCTGTTTGGTGTCTTTTTCAATCAGAATTCACTTCTTTTTCAATGAAACATGACATTTCAGTAATGTAACTCATTGTCAGCTATGTATTGCAAAAGAAAGCATTACCATTCAAAATGCAGCATTACTACAAGTTTGCATGCATTATAAGCGATACACATCATTTTAATGAAACAATCTGTATGATAGCACAGGTCTGTGCAAACTTCATGAAACATCTCTCAAAAGAGCAAAAGAAAATTTTAAGCTTAGTTTCCTACTTGGGGTCATTTTCATTCAAAATTCAATTCATTTTCAATTAGACATGACTTTTAACTCATTTCAATCATGACTTTTCAATAATGTCGATCATTGGCAAATATGCATAGTTAACGAAAGCAATACAAGTCAAAGTTCAGCATTAAAATATGTTTGCATTCATTATGAGGGCTAAATAGTCACTTTAATGCAGGAAACTGAATATCAGCACAGCACAGTGCAAACTTCATTAAACAGCTCTCAAAAGAGCAAAAGAAAATTATTAAGCTTAGTTTCCTGCTTGGGGTCATTTTCGATTCAAAATTCAACTTCATTTTCAATTAGACATGACTTTTAACTCATTTCAATCATGATTTATTCAATAATGATCGATCATTGGCAAACATGCATTGTTAACGAAAGCATTACAAGTCAAAATTCAGCATTAAAATATGTTTGCATTCATTTTGAGGGCTAAATAGTCACTTTAATGCAGGAATCTGAATATCAGCACAGCACAGTGCAATCTTCATGAAACAGTTTCACTACAGACCTAAAGGAACTTTTTAACCACAGGAAGCTGTTTGGTGTCTTTTTCAATCAGAATTCACTTCTTTTTAATGAAACATGACATTTCAGTAATGTAACTCATTGGCAGCTTTGTTTGTGCAAAAGAATGCATTACCATTCAAAATGCAGCATTACTACAATTTTGCATGCATTAAAAGCGATGCATTGATTAAAGAAAGCATTACAAGTCCAAATTCAGCATTAAAATATGTTTGCATTCATTATGAGGGCTAAATAATCACTTTAATGCAGGAATCTGAATATCAGCACAGCACAGTGCATACTTCATGAAACAGTTTCATTACAGTCCAAAAGGAACTTTTTAACCACAGGAAGCTGTTTGGTATCATTTTCAATCAGAATTCACTTCTTTTGCAATGAAACATTACATTTCAGTAATGTAACTCATTGGAAACTATCTATTGCAAATGAAAGCATTACCATTCAAAATGCAGCATTACTACAATCTTGCATTCATTATAAGCGATACACATCATTTTAATGAAACAATCTTTATGACAGCACAGAACTGTGCAAAATTCATAAAACAGCTCTCAAAAGAGCAAAAGAAAATTTTTAGCTTAGTTTCCTTCTTGGGGTCATTTTCGATCAAAATTCACTTCATATTCAATTAAACATGACTTTTCACTGATTTCAATCATGACTATTCTGTAAGATCGCTCACTGGTAAACATGAATTGTTATACAAAGCATTACAAGTCAAAATTCAGCATTAAAATATGTTTGCATTCATTATGAGGGCTAAATTGTCAATTTAATGCAGGAATCTGAATATCAGTACAGCACAGTGCAAACTTCATGAAACAGTTTCACTACATGCCAAAAGAATCCTTATAACCACAGGAAGCTGTTTGGTGTCTTTTTCAATCAGAATTCACTTCTTTTGCAGTGAAACAAGATAATTCAGTAATTTAACTTATTGGCAGCTCTGTATTGCAAAAGAAAGCATTACCATACAAAATGCAGCAATACAACAAGTTTGCATGCATTATAAGCGATACACATCATTTTAATGAAACAATCTTTATGACAGCACAGAACTGTGCAAACTTCATGAAACAGTTCACTACAGAGCAAAAGGAAATTTTTAACCGCAGGAAGCTGTTTGGTGTCTTTTTCAATCAGAATTCAATTCTTTTTAATGAAACATGACATTTCAGTAATGTAAATCTTTGGCAGCTATGTATTGCAAAAGAAAGCATTACCATTCAAAATGCAGCATTACTTCAAGTTTGCATGAATTATAAGCGATACACATCATTTTAATGAAACAATCTGTATGACAGCACAGAACTGTGCAAACCATGAAATAGCTCTCAAAAGAGCAAAAGAAAGTTTTAAGCTTAGTTTCCTGCTTGAGATCATTTAAAATCAAAATTCAATTAATATTCAATTAGACATGACTTTTTACTTATTTCAATCATGACTTTTCAATAATGTCGATCATTGGCAAATATGCATTGTTAACGAAAGCATTACAAGTCAAAGTTCAGCATTAAAATATGTTTGCATTCATTATGAGGGCTAAATAATCATCTTAATGCAGGAATCTGAATATCAGCACAGCACAGTGCAAACATCATGAAACAGTTTCACTACATGCCAAAAGAATCCTGTTAACCACAGGAAGCTGTTTGGTGTCTTTTTCAATCAGAATTCATTTCTTTTGCAATGAAACAAGATATTTCAGTAATTTAACTCATTGGCAGCTCTGTATTGCAAAAGAAAGCATTACCATACAAAATGCAGCATTACAACAAGTTTTCATGCATTATAAGCGATACACATCATTTTAATGAAACAATCTGTATGAAAGCACAGAACTGTGCAAACTTCATGAAACAGCTGTCAAAAGAGCAAAAGAAAATTTTAAGCTTATTTTCCTTCTTGGGGTCATTTTCGATCAAAATTCACTTCATATTTAATTAAACATGACTTTTCACTCATTTCAATCATGACATTCTGTAAGATCGCTCATTGGCAAATATGCATTGTTAAACAAAGCATTACAAATCAAAGTTCAGCATTAAAATATGTTTGCTTTCATTATGAGGGCAAAGTAGTCACTTTAATGAAGGAATCTAAATATCAACACAACACAGTGCAAAATTCATGAAACAGTTCACTATAGAGCAAAAGGAAATTTTTAACCGCAGGAAGCTGTTTGGTGTCTTTTTCAATCAGAATTCCCTTCTTTTTAATGAAACATGACATTTCAGTAATGTAACTCATTATAAACTATCTATTGCAAAAGAAAGCATTACCATTCATAATGCAGCATTACTACAAGTTTGCATGCATTATAAGCGATACACATCATTTTAATGAAACAATCTTTATGACAGCACAGAACTGTGCAAACTTCATGAAACAGCTCTCAAAAGAGCAAAAGAAAATTTTAAGCTTAGTTTCCTGCTTGGGGTCATTTTCAATCAAAATTCAATTAATATTCAATTAGACATGACTTTTCACTTATTTCAATCATGACTTTTCAATAATGTCGATCATTGGCAAATATGCATTGTTAACGAAAGCATTACAAGTCAAAGTTCAGCATTAAAATATGTTTGCATTAATTATGAGGGCTAAATAATCATCTTAATGCAGGAATCTGAATATCAGCACAGCACAGTGCAAACATCATGAAACAGTTTCACTACATGCCAAAAGAATCCTGTTAACCACAGGAAGCTGTTTGGTGTCTTTTTCAATCAGAATTCACTTCTTTTGCAATGAAACAAGATATTTCAGTAATTTAACTCATTGGCAGCTCTGTATTGCAAAAGAAAGCATTACCATACAAAATGCAGCATTACAACAAGTTTGCATGCATTATAAGCGATACACATCATTTTAATGAAACAATCTGTATGAAAGCACAGAACTGTGCAAACTTCATGAAACAGCTGTCAAAAGAGCAAAAGAAAATTTTAAGCTTATTTTCCTTCTTGGGGTCATTTTCGATCAAAATTCACTTCATATTCAATTAAACATGACTTTTCACTCATTTCAATCATGACTTTCTGTAAGATCGCTCATTGGCAAATATGCATTGTTAAACAAAGCATTACAAATCAAAGTTCAGCATTAAAATATGTTTGCTTTCATTATGAGGGCAAAGTAGTCACTTTAATGAAGGAATCTAAATATCAACACAACACAGTGCAAAATTCATGAAA
This sequence comes from Myxocyprinus asiaticus, assembly GCF_019703515.2. NCBI lineage: Eukaryota > Metazoa > Chordata > Actinopteri > Cypriniformes > Catostomidae > Myxocyprinus > Myxocyprinus asiaticus. The sequence goes on along the minus strand of NC_059354.1, from coordinate 375,264 downwards.
CAGTTCACTATAGAGCAAAAGGAAATTTTTAACCGCAGGAAGCTGTTTGGTGTCTTTTTCAATCAGAATTCCCTTCTTTTTAATGAAACATGACATTTCAGTAATGTAACTCATTATAAACTATCTATTGCAAAAGAAAGCATTACCATTCATAATGCAGCATTACTACAAGTTTGCATGCATTATAAGCGATACACATCATTTTAATGAAACAATCTTTATGACAGCACAGAACTGTGCAAACTTCATGAAACAGCTCTCAAAAGAGCAAAAGAAAATTTTAAGCTTAGTTTCCTGCTTGGGGTCATTTTCAATCAAAATTCAATTAATATTCAATTAGACATGACTTTTCACTTATTTCAATCATGACTTTTCAATAATGTCGATCATTGGCAAATATGCATTGTTAACGAAAGCATTACAAGTCAAAGTTCAGCATTAAAATATGTTTGCATTCATTATGAGGGCTAAATAATCATCTTAATGCAGGAATCTGAATATCAGCACAGCACAGTGCAAACATCATGAAACAGTTTCACTACATGCCAAAAGAATCCTGTTAACCACAGGAAGCTGTTTGGTGTCTTTTTCTATCAGAATTCACTTCTTTTGCAATGAAACAAGATATTTCAGTAATTTAACTCATTGGCAGCTCTGTATTGCAAAAGAAAGCATTACCATACAAAATGCAGCATTACTACAAGTTTGCATGCATTATAAGCGATACACATCATTTTAATGAAACAATCTGTATGAAAGCACAGAACTGTGCAAACTTCATGAAACAGCTGTCAAAAGAGCAAAAGAAAATTTTAAGCTTATTTTCCTTCTTGGGGTTATTTTCGATCAAAATTCACTTCATATTCAATTAAACATGACTTTTCACTCATTTCAATCATGACTTTCTGTAAGATCGCTCATTGGCAAATATGCATTGTTAAACAAAGCTTTACAAGTCAAAGTTCAGCATTAAAATATGTTTGCTTTCATTATGAGGGCAAAGTAGTCACTTTAATGAAGGAATCTAAATATCAACACAACACAGTGCAAAATTCATGAAACAGTTCACTATAGAGCACAAGGAAATTTTTAACCGCAGGAAGCTGTTTGGTGTCTTTTTCAATCAGAATTCCCTTCTTTTTAATGAAACATGACATTTCAGTATTGTAACTCATTGGCAGCTCTGTATTGCAAAAGAAAGCATTACCATTCAAAATGCAGCATTACTTCAAGTTTGCATGCATTATAAGCGATACACATCATTTTAATGAAACAATCTGTATGAAAGCACAGAACTGTGCAAACTTCATGAAACAGCTGTCAAAAGAGCAAAAGAAAATTTTAAGCTTAGTTTCCTGCTTGGGGTCATTTTCAATCAAAATTCAATTAATATTCAATTAGACATGACTTTTCACTTATTTCAATCATGACTTTTCAATAATGTCGATCATTGGCAAATATGCATTGTTAACGAAAGCATTACAAGTCAAAGTTCAGCATTAAAATATGTTTGCATTCATTATGATGGCTAAATAGTCACTTTAATGCAGCAAAATGAAGATCAGCACAGCACAGTGCAAACTTCATGAATCAGCTCTCAAAAGAGCAAAATAAAATTTTAAGCTTAGTTTCCTTCTTGGGGTAATTTTCGATCAAAATTCACTTCATATTCAATTAAACATGACTTTTCCCTCATTTCAATCATGACTATTCTGTAGGATCGCTCATTGGAAAACATAAATTGATAAAGCATTACAAGTCAAAATTCAGCATTAAAATATGTTTGCATTCATTTTGAGGGCTAAATAGTCACTTTAATGCAGGAATCTGAATATTAGAACAGCACAGTGCAATCTTCAGGAAACAGTTTCACTACAGACCTAAAGGAACTTTATAACCACAGGAAGCTGTTGGTGTCTTTCAATCAGAATTCAATTCTTTTTAATGAAACATGACATTTCAGTAATGTAACTCATTGGCAGCTCTGTATTGCAAAAGAAAGCATTACCATTCAAAATGCAGCATTACTTCAAGTTTGCATGAATTATAATCGATACACATGGTTTTAATGAAACAATCTGTATGACAGCACAGAACTGTGCAAACTCATGAAATAGCTCTCAAAAGAGCAAATGAAAGTTTTAAGCTTAGTTTCCTGCTTGAGATCATTTTCAATCAAAATTCACTTCATTTTCAGTTAAACATGACTTTTTACTCATTTCAATCGTGACTTTTCTGTAAGATCGCTCATTGGCAAATATGCATTCTTAAACAAAGCATTACAAGTCAAAATTCAGCATTAAAATATGTTTGCATTCATTTTGAGGGCTAAATAGTCACTTTAATGCAGGAATCTGAATATTAGAACAGCACAGTGCAATCTTCATGAAACAGTTTCACTACAGACCTAAAGGAACATTTTAACCACAGGAAGCTGTTTGGAGTCTTTTTCAATCAGAATTCACTTCTTTTTAATGAAATATGACATTTCAGTAATGTTACTCATTGGCAGCTTTGTTGTGCAAAAGAATGCATTACCATTCAAAATGCAGCATTACTACAATTTTGCATGCATTAAAAAAGATGCATTGTTAAAGAAAGCATTACAAGTCCAAATTCAGCATTAAAATATGTTTGCATTCATTATGAGGGCTAAATAATCACTTTAATGCAGGAATCTGAATATCAGCAGAGCACAGTGCATACTTCATGAAACAGTTCATTACATTCCAAAAGGAACTTTTTAACCACAGGAAGCTGTTTGGTGTCTTTCAATCAGAATTCAATTCTTTTTAATGAAACATGACATTTCAGTAATGTAACTCATTGGCAGCTATGTATTGCAAAAGAAAGCATTACCATTCAAAATGCAGCATTACTTCAAGTTTGCATGAATTATTAGCGATACACATGATTTTAATGAAACAATCTGTATGACAGCACAGAACTGTGCAAACTTCATGAAACAGCTGTCAAAAGAGCAAAAGAAAGTTTTAAGCTTAGTTTCCTGCTTGAGATCATTTTCAATCAAAATTCACTTCCTTTTCAATTAAATATGACTTTTTACTCATTTCAATCGTGACTTTTCTGTAAGATCGCTCATTGGCAAATATGCATTCTTAAACAAAGCATTACAAGTCAAAATACAGCATTAAAATATGTTGGCATTCATTATGAGGGCTAAGAAGTCACTTTAATGCAGGAATCTGAATATCAGCACAGCAACTGAATAATGAATCTCATTGGCAAATATGCATTGTTAACGAAAGCAATACAAGTCAAAGTTCAGCATTAAAATATGTTTGCATTCATTATGAGGGCTAAATAGTCACTTTAATGCAGCAAAATGAAGATCAGCACAGCACAGTGCAAACTTCATTAATCAGCTCTCAAAAGAGCAAAATAAAATTTTAAGCTTAGTTTCCTTCTTGGGGTAATTTTCGATCAAAATTCACTTCATATTCAATTAAACATGACTTTTCACTCATTTCAATCATGACTATTCTGTAGGATCGCTCATTGGAAAACATAAATTGATAAAGCATTACAAGTCAAAATTCAGCATTAAAATATGTTTGCATTCATTTTGAGGGCTAAATAGTCACTTTAATGCAGGAATCTGAATATTACAACAGCACAGTGCAATCTTCATGAAACAGTTTCACTACAGACCTAAAGGAACTTTATAACCACAGGAAGCTGTTGGTGTCTTTCAATCAGAATTCAATTCTTTTTAATGAAACATGACATTTCAGTAATGTAACACATTGGCAGCTCTGTATTGCAAAAGAAAGCATTACCATTCAAAATGCAGCATTATTTCAAGTTTGCATGAATTATAATCGATACACATGGTTTTAATGAAACAATCTGTATGACAGCACAGAACTGTGCAAACCATGAAATAGCTCTCAAAAGAGCAAAAGAAAGTTGTAAGCTTAGTTTCCTGCTTGAGATCATTTTCAATCAAAATTCACTTCCTTTTCAATTAAACATGACTTTTTACTCATTTCAATCGTGACTTTTCTGTAAGATCGCTCATTGGCAAATATGCATTCTTAAACAAAGCATTACAAGTCAAAATACAGCATTAAAATATGTTGGCATTCATTATGAGGGCTAAGAAGTCACTTTAATGCAGGAATCTGAATATCAGCACAGCACAGTGCAAACATCATGAAACAGTTTCACTACATGCCAAAAGAATCCTGTTAACCACAGGAAGCTGTTTGGTGTCTTTTTCAATCAGAATTCACTTCTTTTGCAAAGAAACAAGATATTTCAGTAATGTAACTCATTGGCAGCTCTGTATTGCAAAAGAAAGCATTACCATACAAAATGCAGCAATACAACAAGTTTGCATGCATTATAAGCGATACACATCATTTTAATGAAACAATCTTTATGACAGCACAGAACTGTGCAAACTTCATGAAACAGTTCACTATAGAGCAAAAGGAAATTTTTAACCGCAGGAAGCTGTTTGGTGTCTTTTTCAATCAGAATTCCCTTCTTTTTAATGAAACATGACATTTCAGTAATGTAACTCATTATAAACTATCTATTGCAAAAGAAAGCATTACCATTCATAATGCAGCATTACTACAAGTTTGCATGCATTATAAGCGATACACATCATTTTAATGAAACAATCTTTATGACAGCACAGAACTGTGCAAACTTCATGAAACAGCTCTCAAAAGAGCAAAAAAAAATTTTAAGCTTAGTTTCCTGCTTGGGGTCATTTTCAATCAAAATTTAATTAATATTCAATTAGACATGACTTTTCACTTATTTCAATCATGACTTTTCAATAATGTCGAACATTGGCAAATATGCATTGTTAACGAAAGCATTACAAGTCAAAGTTCAGCATTAAAATATTTTTGCATTCATTATGAGGGCTAAATAATCATCTTAATGCAGGAATCTGAATATCAGCACAGCACAGTGCAAACATCATGAAACAGTTTCACTACATGCCAAAAGAATCCTGTTAACCACAGGAAGCTGTTTGGTGTCTTTTTCAATCAGAATTCACTTCTTTTGCAATGAAACAAGATATTTCAGTAATTTAACTCATTGGCAGCTCTGTATTGCAAAAGAAAGCATTACCATACAAAATGCAGCATTACTACAAGTTTGCATGCATTATAAGCGATACACATCATTTTAATGAAACAATCTGTATGAAAGCACAGAACTGTGCAAACTTCATGAAACAGCTGTCAAAAGAGCAAAAGAAAATTTTAAGCTTATTTTCCTTCTTGGGGTTATTTTCGATCAAAATTCACTTCATATTCAATTAAACATGACTTTTCACTCATTTCAATCATGACTTTCTGTAAGATCGCTCATTGGCAAATATGCATTGTTAAACAAAGCATTACAAGTCAAAGTTCAGCATTAAAATATGTTTGCTTTCATTATGAGGGCAAAGTAGTCACTTTAATGAAGGAATCTAAATATCAACACAACACAGTGCAAAATTCATGAAACAGTTCACTATAGAGCAAAACGAAATTTTTAACCGCAGGAAGCTGTTTGGTGTCTTTTTCAATCAGAATTCCCTTCTTTTTAATGAAACATGACATTTCAGTATTGTAACTCATTATAAACTATCTATTGCAAAAGAAAGCATTACCATTCATAATGCAGCATTACTACAGGTTTGCATGCATTATAAGCGATACACATCATTTTAATGAAACAATCTGTATGACAGCACAGATCTGAACAAACTTCATGAAACAGCTCTCAAAAGAGCAAAAGAAAATTTTTAGCTTAGTTTCCTTCTTGGGGTCATTTTCGATCAAAATTCAATTCATATTCAATTAAACATGACTTTTCACTCATTTCAATCATGACTATTCTGTAAGATCGCTCATAGGTAAACATGAATTGTTAAGGAAAGCATTACAAGTCAAAATTCAGCATTAAAATATGTTTGAAATCATTTTGAGGGCTAAATAGTCACTTTAATGCAGGAATCTGAATATTAGAACAGCACAGTGCAATCTTCATGAAACAGTTTCACTACAGACCTAAAGGAACTTTTTAACCACAGGAAGCTGTTTGGTATCTTTTTCAATCAGAATTCACTTCTTTTGCAATGAAACATGACATTTCAGTAATGTAACTCATTGGAAACTATCTATTGCAAAAGAAAGCATTACCATTCAAAATGCAGCATTTCTACAATCTTGCATTCATTATAAGCGATACACATCATATTAATGTAGCAATCTGTATGACAGCACAGAACTATGCAAACTTCATAAAATCGCTCTAAAAAGAGCTAAAGAAAATTTTAAGCGTAGTTTCCTGCTTGGGGTCATTATCAATCAAAATTCACTTTTCAGTTAAACATGACTTTTCACATTTCAATCATGACTTTCTGTAAGATCGCTCATTGGCAAATATGCATTGTTAACAAAAGCAATACAAGTCAAAGTTCAGCATTAAAATATGTTTGCATTCATTATGAGGGCTAAATAGTCACTTTAAAGCAGGAATCTGAATATTAGAACAGCACAGTGCAATCTTCATGAAACAGTTTCACTACAGACCTAAAGGAACTTTTTAAGCACAGGAAGCTGTTTGGTGTCTTTTTCAATCAGAATTTACTTCTTTTTAAAGAAACATGACATTTCAGTAATGTAACTCATTGTCAGCTATGTTTGGCAAAAGAATGCATTACCATTCAAAATGCAGCATTACAACTAGTTTGCATGCATTATAAGCGATACTCATCATTTTAATGAAACAATCTGTATGACAGCACAGAACTGTGCAAAATTCATGAAACAGCTCTCAAAAGAGCAAAATAATATTTTAAGCTGAGGTGTCTTCTTGGGGTCATTTTTGATCAAAATTCACTTCATTTTCAATTAAACATGACTTTTCACTCATTTCAATCATGACTTTTCTGTAAGATCGCTCATTGGCAAATATGCATTGTTAACAAAAGCAATACAAGTCAAAGTTCAGCATTAAAATATGTTTGCATTCATTATGAGGGCTAAATAGTCACTTTAATGCAGGAAACTGAAGATCAGCACAGCACAGTGCAAACTTCATGAAACAGCTCTCAAAAGAGCAAAAGAAAATATTAAGCTTAGTTTCCTGCTTGGGGTCATTTTCATTCAAAATTCAATTCATTTTCAATTAGACATGACTTTTAACTCATTTCAATCATGATTTTTCAATAATGTCGATCATTGGCAAATATGCATTGTTAACGAAAGCAATACAAGTCAAAATTCAGCATTAAAATATGTTTGCATTCATTTTGAGGGCAGGAATCTGAATATTAGAACAGCACAGTGCAATCTTCATGAAACAGTTTCACTACAGACCTATAGGAACTTTTTAAGCACAGGAAGCTGTTTGGTGTCTTTTTCAATCAGAATTTACTTCTTTTTAAAGAAACATGACATTTCAGTAATATAACTCATTGTCAGCTATGTTTGGCAAAAGAATGCATTACCATTCAAAATGCAGCATTACTATTATTTTGCATGCATTAAAAGCGATGCATTATTAAAGAAAGCATTACAAGTCTAAATTCAGCATTAAAATATGTTTGCATTCATTATGAGGGCTAAATAATCACTTTAATGCAGGAATCTGTATATCAGCACAGCACAGTGCAATCTTCATGAAACAGTTTCACTACAGACCTAAAGGAACTTTTTAAGCACAGGAAGCTGTTTGGTATCTTTTTCAATCAGAATTCACTTCTTTTGCAATGAAACATGACATTTCAGTAATGTAACTCATTGGAAACTATCTATTGCAAAAGAAAGCATTACCATTCAAAATGCAGCATTACTACAATCTTGCATTCATTATAAGCGATACACATCATATTAATGTAGCAATCTGTATGACAGCACAGAACTATGCAAACTTCATAAAATCGCTCAAAAAAGAGCTAAAGAAAATTTTAAGCGTAGTTTCCTGCTTGGGGTCATTATCAATCAAAATTCACTTTTTAGTTAAACATGACTTTTCACATTTCAATCATGACTTTCTGTAAGATCGCTCATTGGCAAATATGCATTGTTAACAAAAGCAATACAAGTCAAAGTTCAGCATTAAAATATGTTTGCATTCATTATGAGGGCTAAATAGTCACTTTAATGCAGGAAACTGAAGATCAGCACAGCACAGTGCAAACTTCATGAAACAGCTCTCAAAAGAGCAAAAGAAAATATTAAGCTTAGTTTCCTGCTTGGGGTCATTTTCATTCAAAATTCAATTCATTTTCAATTAGACATGACTTTTAACTCATTTCAATCATGATTTTTCAATAATGTCGATCATTGGCAAATATGCATTGTTAACGAAAGCAATACAAGTCAAAATTCAGCATTAAAATATGTTTGCATTCATTTTGAGGGCTAAATAGTCACTTTAATGCAGGAATCTGAATATTAGAACAGCACAGTGCAATCTTCATGAAACAGTTTCACTACAGACCTAAAGGAACTTTTTAACCACAGGAAACTGTTTGGAGTCTTTTTCAATCAGAATTCACTTCTTTTTAATGAAATATGACATTTCAGTAATGTAACTCATTGGCAGCTTTGTTGTGCAAAAGAATGCATTACCATTCAAAATGCAGCATTACTACAATTTTGCATGCATTAAAAAAGATGCATTGTTAAAGAAAGCATTACAAGTCCAAATTCAGCATTAAAATATGTTTGCATTCATTATAATGGCTAAATTGTCACTTTAATGCAGGAATCTGAATATCAGCAGAGCACAGTGCATACTTCATGAAACAGTTCATTACAGTCCAAAAGGAACTTTTTAACCACAGGAAGCTGTTTGGTGTCTTTATCATTCAGAATTCACTTCTTTTGCAATGAAACATGACATTTCAGTAATGTAACTCATTGTCAGCTCTGTATTGCAAAAGAAAGCATTACCATCCAAAATGCAGCATTACAACTAGTTTGCATGCATTATAAGCGATACTCATCATTTTAATGAAACAATCTGTATGACAGCACAGAACTGTGCAAAATTCATGAAACAGCTCTCAAAAGAGCAAAATAATATTTTAAGCTTAGGTTCCTTCTTGGGGTCATTTTCGATCAAAATTCACTTCATTTTCAATTAAACATGAATTTTCACTCATTTCAATCATGACTTTTCTGTAAGATCGCTCATTGGCAAATATGCATTGTTAACGAAAGCAATACAAGTCAATGTTCAACATTAAAATATGTTTGCATTCATTATGAGGGCTAAATAGTCACTTTAATGCAGGAAACTGAAGATCAGCAAGCACAGTGCAATCTACATGAAACAGCTCTCAAAAGAGCAAAAGAAAGTTTTAAGCTTAGTTTCCTGCTTGAGATCATTTTCAATCAAAATTCACTTCCTTTTCAATTAAACATGAATTTTCACTCATTTCAATCATGACTTTTCTGTAAGATCGCTCATTGGCAAACATGCATTGTTAAAGAAAGCATTACAAGTCAAAATTCAGCATTAAAATATGTTTGCATTCATTATGAGGGCTAAATAGTCACTTTAATGCTTGAAACTGAATATCAGCACAGCACAGTGCCTACTTCATGAAACAGTTCATTACAGTCCAAAAGGATCTTTTTAACCACAGGAAGCTGTTTGGTATCTTTTTCAATCAGAATTCACTTCTTTTGCAATGAAACATGACATTTCAGTAATGTAACTCATTGGCAGCTATGTATTGCAAAAGAAAGCATTACCATTCAAAATGCAGCATTACAACAAGTTTGAATGCATTATAAGCGATTCTCATCATTTTAATGAAACAATCTGTATGACAGCACAGAACTGTGCAAAATTCATGAAACAGCTCTCAAAAGAGCAAAAGAAAATTTTTAGCTTAGTTTCCTTCTTGGGGTCATTTTCGATCAAAATTCACTTCATATTCAATTAAACATGACTTTTCACTCATTTCAATCATGACTATTCTGTAAGATCGCTCATAGGTAAACATGAATTGTTAAGGAAAGCATTACAAGTCAAAATTCAGCATTAAAATATGTTTGAAATCATTTTGAGGGCTAAATAGACACTTTAATGCAGGAATCTGAATATCAGTACAGCACAGTGCAATCTTCATGAAACAGTTTCACTACAGACCTAAAGGAACTTTTTAACCACAGGAAGCTGTTTGGAGTCTTTTTCAATCAGAATTCACTTCTTTTTAATGAAATATGACATTTCAGTAATGTAACTCATTGGCAGCTTTGTTGTGCAAAAGAATGCATTACCATTCAAAATGCAGCATTACTACAATTTTGCATGCATTAAAAAAGATGCATTGTTAAAGAAAGCATTACAAGTCCAAATTCAGCATTAAAATATGTTTGCATTCATTATAATGGCTAAATTGTCACTTTAATGCAGGAATCTGAATATCATCACAGCACAGTGCATACTTCATGAAACAGTTCATTACAGTCCAAAAGGAACTTTTTAACCACAGGAAGCTGTTTGGTATCTTTTTCAATCAGAATTCAATTCTTTTTAATGAAACATGACATTTCAGTAATATATCTCATTATAAAACTATCTATTGCAAAAGAAATCATTACCATTCATAATGCAGCGTTACTACAAGTTTGCATGCATTATAAGCGATACACATCATTTTAATGAAACAATCTGTATGACTGCACAGAACTGTGCAAAATTCATGAAACAGCTCTCAAAAGAGCAAAAGAAAATTTTAAGCTTAGTTTCCTTCTTGGGGTAATTTTCGATCAAAATTCACTTCATATTCAATTAAACATGACTTTTCACTCATTTCAATCATGACTATTCTGTAAGATCGCTCATTGGAAAACATAAATTGATAAAGCATTACAAGTCAAAGTTCAGCATTAAAATATGTTTGCATTCATTATGAGGGCTAAATAGTCAATTTAATGCAGGAAACTGAATATCAGCACAGCACAGTGCAAACTTCATGAAACAGTTTCACTACATGCCAAAAGAATCCTTACAACCACAGGAAGCTGTTTGGTGTCTTTTTCAATCAGAATTCACTTCTTTTGCATTGAAACAAGATAATTCAGAAATTTAACTTATTGGCAGGTCTGTATTGCAAAAGAAAGCATTACCATACAAAATACAGCAATACAACAAGTTTGCATGAGCGATACACATCATTTTAATGAAACAATCTTTATGACAGCACAGAACTGTGCAAACTTCATGAAACAGTTCACTATAGAGCAAATGAAATTTTTAACCGCAGGAAGCAGTTTGGTGTCTTTTTCAATCAGAATTCAATTCTTTTTAATGAATCATGACATTTCAGTAATGTAAATCTTTGGCAGCTATGTATTGCAAAAGAAAGCATTACCATTCAAAATGCAGCATTACTTCAAGTTTGCATGAATTATAAGCGATACACATCATTTTAATGAAACAATCTGTATGACAGCACAGAACTGTGCAAACCATGAAATAGCTCTCAAAAGAGCAAAAGAAAGTTTTAAGCTTAGTTTCCTGCTTGAGATCATTTAAAATCAAAATTCAATTAATATTCAATTAGACATGACTTTTTACTTATTTCAATCATGACTTTTCAATAATGTCGATCATTGGCAAATATGCATTGTTAACGAAAGCATTACAAGTCAAAGTTCAGCATTAAAATATTTTTGCATTCATTATGAGGGCTAAATAATCATCTTAATGCAGGAATCTGAATATCAGCACAGCACAGTGCAAACATCATGAAACAGTTTCACTACATGCCAAAAGAATCCTGTTAACCACAGGAAGCTGTTTGTTGTCTTTTTCAATTAGAATTCATTTCTTTTGCAATGAAACAAGATATTTCAGTAATTTAACTCATTGGCAGCTCTGTATTGCAAAAGAAAGCATTACCATACAAAATGCAGCATTACAACAAGTTTTCATGCATTATAAGCGATACACATCATTTTAATGAAACAATCTGTATGAAAGCACAGAACTGTGCAAACTTCATGAAACAGCTGTCAAAAGAGCAAAAGAAAATTTTAAGCTTATTTTCCTTCTTGGGGTCATTTTCGATCAAAATTCACTTCATATTTAATTAAACATGACTTTTCACTCATTTCAATCATGACATTCTGTAAGATCGCTAATTGGCAAATATGCATTGTTAAACAAAGCATTACAAATCAAAGTTCAGCATTAAAATATGTTTGCTTTCATTATGAGGGCAAAGTAGTCACTTTAATGAAGGAATCTAAATATCAACACAACACAGTGCAAAATTCATGAAACAGTTCACTATAGAGCAAAAGGAAATTTTTAACCGCAGGAAGCTGTTTGGTGTCTTTTTCAATCAGAATTCCCTTCTTTTTAATGAAACATGACATTTCAGTAATGTAACTCATTGGCAGCTTTGTTTTGCAAAAGAATGCATTACCATTCAAAATGCAGCATTACTACAATTTTGCATGCATTAAAAGCGATGCATTGATAAAAAGAAAGCATTACAAGTCCAAATTCAGCATTAAAATATGTTTGCATTCATTATGAGGGCTAAATAATCACTTTAATGCAGGAATCTGAATATCAGCACAGCACAGTGCATACTTCATGAAACAGTTCATTACAGTCCAAAAGGAACTTTTTAACCACAGGAAGCTGTTTGGTATCTTTTTCAATCAGAATTCAATTCTTTTGCAATGAAACATGACATTTCAGTAATGTAACTCATTGGAAACTATCTATTGCAAAAGAAAGCATTACCATTCAAAATGCAGCATTACTACAATTTTGCATGCATTATAAGCGATACACATCATATTAATGAAACAATCTGTATGACAGCACAGAACTGTGCAAACTTCATGAAACAGCTCTCAAAAGAGCAAAAGAAAATTTTAAGCTTAGCTTCCTGCTTGGGGACATTTTCAATCAAATTTCACTTCATATTAAATTAAACATGACTTTTCACTCATTTCAATCATAACAATTCTGTAAGATCGCTCATTGATAAACATGAATTGTTATAGAGAGCATTACAAGTCAAAATTCATCATTAAAATATGTTTGCATTCATTATGAGGGCTAAATAGTCACTTTAATGCCAGAAACTGAATATCAGCACAGCACAGTGCAAACTTCATGAAACAGTTTCACTACATGCCAAAAGAATCCTTATAACCACAGGAAGCTGTTTGGTGTCTTTTTCAATCAGAATTCACTTCTTTTGCAGTGAAACAAGATAATTCAGTAATTTAACTTATTGGCAGCTCTGTATTGCAAAAGAAAGCATTACCATACAAAATGCAGCACTACAACAAGTTTGCATGCATTATAAGTGATACACATCATTTTAATGAAACAGTCTTTATGACAGCACAGAACTGTGCAAACTTCATGAAACAGTTCACTACAGAGCAAAAGGAAATTTTTAACCGCAGGAAGCTGTTTGGTGTCTTTTTCAATCAGAATTCAATTCTTTTTAATGAAACATGACATTTCAGTAATGTAAATCTTTGGCAGCTATGTATTGCAAAAGAAAGCATTACCATTCAAAATGCAGCATTACTTCAAGTTTGCATGCATTATAAGCGATACACATCATTTTAATGAAACAATCTGTATGAAAGCACAGAACTGTGCAAACTTCATGAAACAGCTGTCAAAAGAGCAAAAGAAAATTTTAAGCTTATTTTCCTTCTTGGGGTTATTTTCGATCAAAATTCACTTCATATTCAATTAAACATGACTTTTCACTCATTTCAATCATGACTTTCTGTAAGATCGCTCATTGGCAAATATGCATTGTTAAACAAAGCATTACAAGTCAAAGTTCAGCATTAAAATATGTTTGCTTTCATTATGAGGGCAAAGTAGTCACTTTAATGAAGGAATCTAAATATCAACACAACACAGTGCAAAATTCATGAAACAGTTCACTATAGAGCACAAGGAAATTTTTAACCGCAGGAAGCTGTTTGGTGTCTTTTTCAATCAGAATTCCCTTCTTTTTAATGAAACATGACATTTCAGTATTGTAACTCATTGGCAGCTCTGTATTGCAAAAGAAAGCATTACCATTCAAAATGCAGCATTACAACAAGTTTGAATGCATTATAAGCGATTCTCATCATTTTAATGAAACAATCTGTATGACAGCACAGAACTGTGCAAAATTCATGAAACAGCTCTCAAAAGAGCAAAAGAAAATTTTTAGCTTAGTTTCCTTCTTGGGGTCATTTTCGATCAAAATTCACTTCATATTCAATTAAACATGACTTTTCACTCATTTCAATCATGACTATTCTGTAAGATCGCTCATAGGTAAACATGAATTGTTAAGGAAAGCATTACAAGTCAAAATTCAGCATTAAAATATGTTTGAAATCATTTTGAGGGCTAAATAGACACTTTAATGCAGGAATCTGAATATCAGTACAGCACAGTGCAATCTTCATGAAACAGTTTCACTACAGACCTAAAGGAACTTTTTAACCACAGGAAGCTGTTTGGAGTCTTTTTCAATCAGAATTCACTTCTTTTTAATGAAATATGACATTTCAGTAATGTAACTCATTGGCAGCTTTGTTGTGCAAAAGAATGCATTACCATTCAAAATGCAGCATTACTACAATTTTGCATGCATTAAAAAAGATGCATTGTTAAAGAAAGCATTACAAGTCCAAATTCAGCATTAAAATATGTTTGCATTCATTATAATGGCTAAATTGTCACTTTAATGCAGGAATCTGAATATCATCACAGCACAGTGCATACTTCATGAAACAGTTCATTACAGTCCAAAAGGAACTTTTTAACCACAGGAAGCTGTTTGGTGTCTTTCAATCAGAATTCAATTCTTTTGCAGTGAAACAAGATAATTCAGAAATTTAACTTATTGGCAGGTCTGTATTGCAAAAGAAAGCATTACCATACAAAATGCAGCAATACAACAAGTTTGCATGAGCGATACACATCATTTTAATGAAACAATCTTTATGACAGCACAGAACTGTGCAAACTTCATGAAACAGTTCACTATAGAGCAAATGAAATTTTTAACCGCAGGAAGCAGTTTGGTGTCTTTTTCAATCAGAATTCAATTCTTTTTAATGAATCATGACATTTCAGTAATGTAAATCTTTGGCAGCTATGTATTGCAAAAGAAAGCATTACCATTCAAAATGCAGCATTACTTCAAGTTTGCATGAATTATAAGCGATACACATCATTTTAATGAAACAATCTGTATGACAGCACAGAACTGTGCAAACCATGAAATAGCTCTCAAAAGAGCAAAAGAAAGTTTTAAGCTTAGTTTCCTGCTTGAGATCATTTAAAATCAAAATTCAATTAATATTCAATTAGACATGACTTTTTACTTATTTCAATCATGACTTTTCAATAATGTCGATCATTGGCAAATATGCATTGTTAACGAAAGCATTACAAGTCAAAGTTCAGCATTAAAATATGTTTGCATTCATTATGAGGGCTAAATAATCATCTTAATGCAGGAATCTGAATATCAGCACAGCACAGTGCAAACATCATGAAACAGTTTCACTACATGCCAAAAGAATCCTGTTAACCACAGGAAGCTGTTTGTTGTCTTTTTCAATTAGAATTCATTTCTTTTGCAATGAAACAAGATATTTCAGTAATTTAACTCATTGGCAGCTCTGTATTGCAAAAGAAAGCATTACCATACAAAATGCAGCATTACAACAAGTTTTCATGCATTATAAGCGATACACATCATTTTAATGAAACAATCTGTATGAAAGCACAGAACTGTGCAAACTTCATGAAACAGCTGTCAAAAGAGCAAAAGAAAATTTTAAGCTTATTTTCCTTCTTGGGGTCATTTTCGATCAAAATTCACTTCATATTTAATTAAACATGACTTTTCACTCATTTCAATCATGACATTCTGTAAGATCGCTCATTGGCAAATATGCATTGTTAAACAAAGCATTACAAATCAAAGTTCAGCATTAAAATATGTTTGCTTTCATTATGAGGGCAAAGTAGTCACTTTAATGAAGGAATCTAAATATCAACACAACACAGTGCAAAATTCATGAAACAGTTCACTATAGAGCACAAGGAAATTTTTAACCGCAGGAAGCTGTTTGGTGTCTTTTTCAATCAGAATTCCCTTCTTTTTAATGAAACATGACATTTCAGTATTGTAACTCATTGGCAGCTCTGTATTGCAAAAGAAAGCATTACCATTCAAAATGCAGCATTACAACAAGTTTGAATGCATTATAAGCGATTCTCATCATTTTAATGAAACAATCTGTATGACAGCACAGAACTGTGCAAAATTCATGAAACAGCTCTCAAAAGAGCAAAAGAAAATTTTTAGCTTAGTTTCCTTCTTGGGGTCATTTTCGATCAAAATTCACTTCATATTCAATTAAACATGACTTTTCACTCATTTCAATCATGACTATTCTGTAAGATCGCTCATAGGTAAACATGAATTGTTAAGGAAAGCATTACAAGTCAAAATTCAGCATTAAAATATGTTTGAAATCATTTTGAGGGCTAAATAGACACTTTAATGCAGGAATCTGAATATCAGTACAGCACAGTGCAATCTTCATGAAACAGTTTCACTACAGACCTAAAGGAACTTTTTAACCACAGGAAGCTGTTTGGAGTCTTTTTCAATCAGAATTCACTTCTTTTTAATGAAATATGACATTTCAGTAATGTAACTCATTGGCAGCTTTGTTGTGCAAAAGAATGCATTACCATTCAAAATGCAGCATTACTACAATTTTGCATGCATTAAAAAAGATGCATTGTTAAAGAAAGCATTACAAGTCCAAATTCAGCATTAAAATATGTTTGCATTCATTATAATGGCTAAATTGTCACTTTAATGCAGGAATCTGAATATCATCACAGCACAGTGCATACTTCATGAAACAGTTCATTACAGTCCAAAAGGAACTTTTTAACCACAGGAAGCTGTTTGGTGTCTTTCAATCAGAATTCAATTCTTTTGCAGTGAAACAAGATAATTCAGAAATTTAACTTATTGGCAGGTCTGTATTGCAAAAGAAAGCATTACCATACAAAATGCAGCAATACAACAAGTTTGCATGAGCGATACACATCATTTTAATGAAACAATCTTTATGACAGCACAGAACTGTGCAAACTTCATGAAACAGTTCACTATAGAGCAAATGAAATTTTTAACCGCAGGAAGCAGTTTGGTGTCTTTTTCAATCAGAATTCAATTCTTTTTAATGAATCATGACATTTCAGTAATGTAAATCTTTGGCAGCTATGTATTGCAAAAGAAAGCATTACCATTCAAAATGCAGCATTACTTCAAGTTTGCATGAATTATAAGCGATACACATCATTTTAATGAAACAATCTGTATGACAGCACAGAACTGTGCAAACCATGAAATAGCTCTCAAAAGAGCAAAAGAAAGTTTTAAGCTTAGTTTCCTGCTTGAGATCATTTAAAATCAAAATTCAATTAATATTCAATTAGACATGACTTTTTACTTATTTCAATCATGACTTTTCAATAATGTCGATCATTGGCAAATATGCATTGTTAACGAAAGCATTACAAGTCAAAGTTCAGCATTAAAATATGTTTGCATTCATTATGAGGGCTAAATAATCATCTTAATGCAGGAATCTGAATATCAGCACAGCACAGTGCAAACATCATGAAACAGTTTCACTACATGCCAAAAGAATCCTGTTAACCACAGGAAGCTGTTTGTTGTCTTTTTCAATTAGAATTCATTTCTTTTGCAATGAAACAAGATATTTCAGTAATTTAACTCATTGGCAGCTCTGTATTGCAAAAGAAAGCATTACCATACAAAATGCAGCATTACAACAAGTTTTCATGCATTATAAGCGATACACATCATTTTAATGAAACAATCTGTATGAAAGCACAGAACTGTGCAAACTTCATGAAACAGCTGTCAAAAGAGCAAAAGAAAATTTTAAGCTTATTTTCCTTCTTGGGGTCATTTTCGATCAAAATTCACTTCATATTTAATTAAACATGACTTTTCACTCATTTCAATCATGACATTCTGTAAGATCGCTCATTGGCAAATATGCATTGTTAAACAAAGCATTACAAATCAAAGTTCAGCATTAAAATATGTTTGCTTTCATTATGAGGGCAAAGTAGTCACTTTAATGAAGGAATCTAAATATCAACACAACACAGTGCAAAATTCATGAAACAGTTCACTATAGAGCAAAAGGAAATTTTTAACCGCAGGAAGCTGTTTGGTGTCTTTTTCAATCAGAATTCCCTTCTTTTTAATGAAACATGACATTTCAGTAATGTAACTCATTGGCAGCTTTGTTTTGCAAAAGAATGCATTACCATTCAAAATGCAGCATTACTACAATTTTGCATGCATTAAAAGCGATGCATTGATAAAAAGAAAGCATTACAAGTCCAAATTCAGCATTAAAATATGTTTGCATTCATTATGAGGGCTAAATAATCACTTTAATGCAGGAATCTGAATATCAGCACAGCACAGTGCATACTTCATGAAACAGTTCATTACAGTCCGAAAGGAACTTTTTAACCACAGGAAGCTGTTTGGTATCTTTTTCAATCAGAATTCAATTCTTTTGCAATGAAACATGACATTTCAGTAATGTAACTCATTGGAAACTATCTATTGCAAAAGAAAGCATTACCATTCAAAATGCAGCATTACTACAATTTTGCATGCATTATAAGCGATACACATCATATTAATGAAACAATCTGTATGACAGCACAGAACTGTGCAAACTTCATGAAACAGCTCTCAAAAGAGCAAAAGAAAATTTTAAGCTTAGCTTCCTGCTTGGGGACATTTTCAATCAAATTTCACTTCATATTAAATTAAACATGACTTTTCACTCATTTCAATCATAACAATTCTGTAAGATCGCTCATTGATAAACATGAATTGTTATAGAGAGCATTACAAGTCAAAATTCATCATTAAAATATGTTTGCATTCATTATGAGGGCTAAATAGTCACTTTAATGCAAGAAACTGAATATCAGCACAGCACAGTGCAAACTTCATGAAACAGTTTCACTACATGCCAAAAGAATCCTTATAACCACAGGAAGCTGTTTGGTGTCTTTTTCAATCAGAATTCACTTCTTTTGCAGTGAAACAAGATAATTCAGTAATTTAACTTATTGGCAGCTCTGTATTGCAAAAGAAAGCATTACCATACAAAATGCAGCACTACAACAAGTTTGCATGCATTATAAGTGATACACATCATTTTAATGAAACAGTCTTTATGACAGCACAGAACTGTGCAAACTTCATGAAACAGTTCACTACAGAGCAAAAGGAAATTTTTAACCGCAGGAAGCTGTTTGGTGTCTTTTTCAATCAGAATTCAATTCTTTTTAATGAAACATGACATTTCAGTAATGTAAATCTTTGGCAGCTATGTATTGCAAAAGAAAGCATTACCATTCAAAATGCAGCATTACTTCAAGTTTGCATGAATTATAAGCGATACACATCATTTTAATGAAACAATCTGTATGACAGCACAGAACTGTGCAAACCATGAAATAGCTCTCAAAAGAGCAAAAGAAAGTTTTAAGCTTAGTTTCCTGCTTGAGATCATTTAAAATCAAAATTCAATTAATATTCAATTAGACATGACTTTTTACTTATTTCAATCATGACTTTTCAATAATGTCAATCATTGGCAAATATGCATTGTTAACGAAAGCATTACAAGTCAAAGTTCAGCATTAAAATATTTTTGCATTCATTATGAGGGCTAAATAATCATCTTAATGCAGGAATCTGAATATCAGCACAGCACAGTGCAAACATCATGAAACAGTTTCACTACATGCCAAAAGAATCCTGTTAACCACAGGAAGCTGTTTGGTGTCTTTTTCAATCAGAATTAATTTCTTTTGCAATGAAACAAGATATTTCAGTAATTTAACTCATTGGCAGCTCTGTATTGCAAAAGAAAGCATTACCATACAAAATGCAGCATTACAACAAGTTTTCATGCATTATAAGCGATACACATCATTTTAATGAAACAATCTGTATGAAAGCACAGAACTGTGCAAACTTCATGAAACAGCTGTCAAAAGAGCAAAAGAAAATTTTAAGCTTATTTTCCTTCTTGGGGTCATTTTCGATCAAAATTCACTTCATATTTAATTAAACATGACTTTTCACTCATTTCAATCATGACATTCTGTAAGATCGCTCATTGGCAAATATGCATTGTTAAACAAAGCATTACAAATCAAAGTTCAGCATTAAAATATGTTTGCTTTCATTATGAGGGCAAAGTAGTCACTTTAATGAAGGAATCTAAATATCAACACAACACAGTGCAAAATTCATGAAACAGTTCACTATAGAGCAAAAGGAAATTTTTAACCGCAGGAAGCTGTTTGGTGTCTTTTTCAATCAGAATTCCCTTCTTTTTAATGAAACATGACATTTCAGTAATGTAACTCATTATAAACTATCTATTGCAAAAGAAAGCATTACCATTCATAATGCAGCATTACTACAAGTTTGCATGCATTATAAGCGATACACATCATTTTAATGAAACAATCTTTATGACAGCACAGAACTGTGCAAACTTCATGAAACAGCTCTCAAAAGAGCAAAAGAAAATTTTAAGCTTAGTTTCCTGCTTGGGGTCATTTTCAATCAAAATTCAATTAATATTCAATTAGACATGACTTTTCACTTATTTCAATCATGACTTTTCAATAATGTCGATCATTGGCAAATATGCATTGTTAACGAAAGCATTACAAGTCAAAGTTCAGCATTAAAATATTTTTGCATTCATTATGAGGGCTAAATAATCATCTTAATGCAGGAATCTGAATATCAGCACAGCACAGTGCAAACATCATGAAACAGTTTCACTACATGCCAAAAGAATCCTGTTAACCACAGGAAGCTGTTTGGTGTCTTTTTCAATCAGAATTAATTTCTTTTGCAATGAAACAAGATATTTCAGTAATTTAACTCATTGGCAGCTCTGTATTGCAAAAGAAAGCATTACCATACAAAATGCAGCATTACAACAAGTTTTCATGCATTATAAGCGATACACATCATTTTAATGAAACAATCTGTATGAAAGCACAGAACTGTGCAAACTTCATGAAACAGCTGTCAAAAGAGCAAAAGAAAATTTTAAGCTTATTTTCCTTCTTGGGGTCATTTTCGATCAAAATTCACTTCATATTTAATTAAACATGACTTTTCACTCATTTCAATCATGACATTCTGTAAGATCGCTCATTGGCAAATATGCATTGTTAAACAAAGCATTACAAATCAAAGTTCAGCATTAAAATATGTTTGCTTTCATTATGAGGGCAAAGTAGTCACTTTAATGAAGGAATCTAAATATCAACACAACACAGTGCAAAATTCATGAAACAGTTCACTATAGAGCAAAAGGAAATTTTTAACCGCAGGAAGCTGTTTGGTGTCTTTTTCAATCAGAATTCCCTTCTTTTTAATGAAACATGACATTTCAGTAATGTAACTCATTATAAACTATCTATTGCAAAAGAAAGCATTACCATTCATAATGCAGCATTACTACAAGTTTGCATGCATTATAAGCGATACACATCATTTTAATGAAACAATCTTTATGACAGCACAGAACTGTGCAAACTTCATGAAACAGCTCTCAAAAGAGCAAAAGAAAATTTTAAGCTTAGTTTCCTGCTTGGGGTCATTTTCAATCAAAATTCAATTAATATTCAATTAGACATGACTTTTCACTTATTTCAATCATGACTTTTCAATAATGTCGATCATTGGCAAATATGCATTGTTAACGAAAGCATTACAAGTCAAAGTTCAGCATTAAAATATGTTTGCATTCATTATGAGGGCTAAATAATCATCTTAATGCAGGAATCTGAATATCAGCACAGCACAGTGCAAACATCATGAAACAGTTTCACTACATGCCAAAAGAATCCTGTTAACCACAGGAAGCTGTTTGGTGTCTTTTTCTATCAGAATTCACTTCTTTTGCAATGAAACAAGATATTTCAGTAATTTAACTCATTGGCAGCTCTGTATTGCAAAAGAAGGCATTACCATACAAAATGCAGCATTACTACAAGTTTGCATGCATTATAAGCGATACACATCATTTTAATGAAACAATCTGTATGAAAGCACAGAACTGTGCAAACTTCATGAAACAGCTGTCAAAAGAGCAAAAGGAAATTTTAAGCTTATTTTCCTTCTTGGGGTTATTTTCGATCAAAATTCACTTCATATTCAATTAAACATGACTTTTCACTCATTTCAATCATGACTTTCTGTAAGATCGCTCATTGGCAAATATGCATTGTTAAACAAAGCATTACAAATCAAAGTTCAGCATTAAAATATGTTTGCTTTCATTATGAGGGCAAAGTAGTCACTTTAATGAAGGAATCTAAATATCAACACAACACAGTGCAAAATTCATGAAACAGTTCACTATAGAGCAAAAGGAAATTTTTAACCGCAGGAAGCTGTTTGGTGTCTTTTTCAATCAGAATTCCCTTCTTTTTAATGAAACATGACATTTCAGTAATGTAACTCATTGGCAGCTTTGTTTTGCAAAAGAATGCATTACCATTCAAAATGCAGCATTACTACAATTTTGCATGCATTAAAAGCGATGCATTGATAAAAAGAAAGCATTACAAGTCCAAATTCAGCATTAAAATATGTTTGCATTCATTATGAGGGCTAAATAATCACTTTAATGCAGGAATCTGAATATCAGCACAGCACAGTGCATACTTCATGAAACAGTTCATTACAGTCCAAAAGGAACTTTTTAACCACAGGAAACTGTTTGGTATCTTTTTCAATCAGAATTCAATTCTTTTGCAATGAAATATGACATTTCAGTAATGTAACTCATTGGAAACTATCTATTGCAAAAGAAAGCATTACCATTCAAAATGCAGCATTACTACAATTTTGCATGCATTATAAGCGATACACATCATATTAATGAAACAATCTGTATGACAGCACAGAACTGTGCAAACTTCATGAAACAGCTCTCAAAAGAGCAAAAGAAAATGTTAAGCTTAGCTTCCTGCTTGGGGACATTTTCAATCAAATTTCACTTCATATTAAATTAAACATGACTTTTCACTCATTTCAATCATAACAATTCTGTAAGATCGCTCATTGATAAACATGAATTGTTATAGAGAGCATTACAAGTCAAAATTCATCATTAAAATATGTTTGCATTCATTATGAGGGCTAAATAGTCACTTTAATGCCAGAAACTGAATATCAGCACAGCACAGTGCAAACTTCATGAAACAGTTTCACTACATGCCAAAAGAATCCTTATAACCACAGGAAGCTGTTTGGTGTCTTTTTCAATCAGAATTCACTTCTTTTGCAGTGAAACAAGATAATTCAGTAATTTAACTTATTGGCAGCTCTGTATTGCAAAAGAAAGCATTACCATACAAAATGCAGCACTACAACAAGTTTGCATGCATTATAAGTGATACACATCATTTTAATGAAACAGTCTTTATGACAGCACAGAACTGTGCAAACTTCATGAAACAGTTCACTACAGAGCAAAAGGAAATTTTTAACCGCAGGAAGCTGTTTGGTGTCTTTTTCAATCAGAATTCAATTCTTTTTAATGAAACATGACATTTCAGTAATGTAAATCTTTGGCAGCTATGTATTGCAAAAGAAAGCATTACCATTCAAAATGCAGCATTACTTCAAGTTTGCATGAATTATAAGCGATACACATCATTTTAATGAAACAATCTGTATGACAGCACAGAACTGTGCAAACCATGAAATAGCTCTCAAAAGAGCAAAAGAAAGTTTTAAGCTTAGTTTCCTGCTTGAGATCATTTAAAATCAAAATTCAATTAATATTCAATTAGACATGACTTTTTACTTATTTCAATCATGACTTTTCAATAATGTCAATCATTGGCAAATATGCATTGTTAACGAAAGCATTACAAGTCAAAGTTCAGCATTAAAATATTTTTGCATTCATTATGAGGGCTAAATAATCATCTTAATGCAGGAATCTGAATATCAGCACAGCACAGTGCAAACATCATGAAACAGTTTCACTACATGCCAAAAGAATCCTGTTAACCACAGGAAGCTGTTTGGTGTCTTTTTCAATCAGAATTAATTTCTTTTGCAATGAAACAAGATATTTCAGTAATTTAACTCATTGGCAGCTCTGTATTGCAAAAGAAAGCATTACCATACAAAATGCAGCATTACAACAAGTTTTCATGCATTATAAGCGATACACATCATTTTAATGAAACAATCTGTATGAAAGCACAGAACTGTGCAAACTTCATGAAACAGCTGTCAAAAGAGCAAAAGAAAATTTTAAGCTTATTTTCCTTCTTGGGGTCATTTTCGATCAAAATTCACTTCATATTTAATTAAACATGACTTTTCACTCATTTCAATCATGACATTCTGTAAGATCGCTCATTGGCAAATATGCATTGTTAAACAAAGCATTACAAATCAAAGTTCAGCATTAAAATATGTTTGCTTTCATTATGAGGGCAAAGTAGTCACTTTAATGAAGGAATCTAAATATCAACACAACACAGTGCAAAATTCATGAAACAGTTCACTATAGAGCAAAAGGAAATTTTTAACCGCAGGAAGCTGTTTGGTGTCTTTTTCAATCAGAATTCCCTTCTTTTTAATGAAACATGACATTTCAGTAATGTAACTCATTATAAACTATCTATTGCAAAAGAAAGCATTACCATTCATAATGCAACATTACTACAAGTTTGCATGCATTATAAGCGATACACATCATTTTAATGAAACAATCTTTATGACAGCACAGAACTGTGCAAACTTCATGAAACAGCTCTCAAAAGAGCAAAAGAAAATTTTAAGCTTAGTTTCCTCATTGGGGTCATTTTCAATCAAAATTCAATTAATATTCAATTAGACATGACTTTTCACTTATTTCAATCATGACTTTTCAATAATGTCGATCATTGGCAAATATGCATTGTTAACGAAAGCATTACAAGTCAAAGTTCAGCATTAAAATATGATTGCATTCATTATGAGGGCTAAATAATCATCTTAATGCAGGAATCTGAATATCAGCACAGCACAGTGCAAACATCATGAAACAGTTTCACTACATGCCAAAAGAATCCTGTTAACCACAGGAAGCTGTTTGGTGTCTTTTTCTATCAGAATTCACTTCTTTTGCAATGAAACAAGATATTTCAGTAATTTAACTCATTGGCAGCTCTGTATTGCAAAAGAAAGCATTACCATACAAAATGCAGCATTACAACAAGTTTGCATGCATTATAAGCGATACACATCATTTTAATGAAACAATCTGTATGAAAGCACAGAACTGTGCAAACTTCATGAAATAGCTGTCAAAAGAGCAAAAGAAAATTTTAAGCTTATTTTCCTTCTTGGGGTTATTTTCGATCAAAATTCACTTCATATTCAATTAAACATGACTTTTCACTCATTTCAATCATGACTTTCTGTAAGATCGCTCATTGGCAAATATGCATTGTTAAACAAAGCTTTACAAGTCAAAGTTCAGCATTAAAATATGTTTGCTTTCATTATGAGGGCAAAGTAGTCACTTTAATGAAGGAATCTAAATATCAACACAACACAGTGCAAAATTCATGAAACAGTTCACTATAGAGCACAAGGAAATTTTTAACCGCAGGAAGCTGTTTGGTGTCTTTTTCAATCAGAATTCCCTTCTTTTTAATGAAACATGACATTTCAGTATTGTAACTCATTGGCAGCTCTGTATTGCAAAAGAAAGCATTACCATTCAAAATGCAGCATTACAACAAGTTTGAATGCATTATAAGCGATTCTCATCATTTTAATGAAACAATCTGTATGACAGCACAGAACTGTGCAAAATTCATGAAACAGCTCTCAAAAGAGCAAAAGAAAATTTTTAGCTTAGTTTCCTTCTTGGGGTCATTTTCGATCAAAATTCACTTCATATTCAATTAAACATGACTTTTCACTCATTTCAATCATGACTATTCTGTAAGATCGCTCATAGGTAAACATGAATTGTTAAGGAAAGCATTACAAGTCAAAATTCAGCATTAAAATATGTTTGAAATCATTTTGAGGGCTAAATAGACACTTTAATGCAGGAATCTGAATATCAGTACAGCACAGTGCAATCTTCATGAAACAGTTTCACTACAGACCTAAAGGAACTTTTTAACCACAGGAAGCTGTTTGGAGTCTTTTTCAATCAGAATTCACTTCTTTTTAATGAAATATGACATTTCAGTAATGTAACTCATTGGCAGCTTTGTTGTGCAAAAGAATGCATTACCATTCAAAATGCAGCATTACTACAATTTTGCATGCATTAAAAAAGATGCATTGTTAAAGAAAGCATTACAAGTCCAAATTCAGCATTAAAATATGTTTGCATTCATTATAATGGCTAAATTGTCACTTTAATGCAGGAATCTGAATATCATCACAGCACAGTGCATACTTCATGAAACAGTTCATTACAGTCCAAAAGGAACTTTTTAACCACAGGAAGCTGTTTGGTGTCTTTCAATCAGAATTCAATTCTTTTGCAGTGAAACAAGATAATTCAGAAATTTAACTTATTGGCAGGTCTGTATTGCAAAAGAAAGCATTACCATACAAAATGCAGCAATACAACAAGTTTGCATGAGCGATACACATCATTTTAATGAAACAATCTTTATGACAGCACAGAACTGTGCAAACTTCATGAAACAGTTCACTATAGAGCAAATGAAATTTTTAACCGCAGGAAGCAGTTTGGTGTCTTTTTCAATCAGAATTCAATTCTTTTTAATGAATCATGACATTTCAGTAATGTAAATCTTTGGCAGCTATGTATTGCAAAAGAAAGCATTACCATTCAAAATGCAGCATTACTTCAAGTTTGCATGAATTATAAGCGATACACATCATTTTAATGAAACAATCTGTATGACAGCACAGAACTGTGCAAACCATGAAATAGCTCTCAAAAGAGCAAAAGAAAGTTTTAAGCTTAGTTTCCTGCTTGAGATCATTTAAAATCAAAATTCAATTAATATTCAATTAGACATGACTTTTTACTTATTTCAATCATGACTTTTCAATAATGTCGATCATTGGCAAATATGCATTGTTAACGAAAGCATTACAAGTCAAAGTTCAGCATTAAAATATGTTTGCATTCATTATGAGGGCTAAATAATCATCTTAATGCAGGAATCTGAATATCAGCACAGCACAGTGCAAACATCATGAAACAGTTTCACTACATGCCAAAAGAATCCTGTTAACCACAGGAAGCTGTTTGTTGTCTTTTTCAATTAGAATTCATTTCTTTTGCAATGAAACAAGATATTTCAGTAATTTAACTCATTGGCAGCTCTGTATTGCAAAAGAAAGCATTACCATACAAAATGCAGCATTACAACAAGTTTTCATGCATTATAAGCGATACACATCATTTTAATGAAACAATCTGTATGAAAGCACAGAACTGTGCAAACTTCATGAAACAGCTGTCAAAAGAGCAAAAGAAAATTTTAAGCTTATTTTCCTTCTTGGGGTCATTTTCGATCAAAATTCACTTCATATTTAATTAAACATGACTTTTCACTCATTTCAATCATGACATTCTGTAAGATCGCTAATTGGCAAATATGCATTGTTAAACAAAGCATTACAAATCAAAGTTCAGCATTAAAATATGTTTGCTTTCATTATGAGGGCAAAGTAGTCACTTTAATGAAGGAATCTAAATATCAACACAACACAGTGCAAAATTCATGAAACAGTTCACTATAGAGCAAAAGGAAATTTTTAACCGCAGGAAGCTGTTTGGTGTCTTTTTCAATCAGAATTCCCTTCTTTTTAATGAAACATGACATTTCAGTAATGTAACTCATTGGCAGCTTTGTTTTGCAAAAGAATGCATTACCATTCAAAATGCAGCATTACTACAATTTTGCATGCATTAAAAGCGATGCATTGATAAAAAGAAAGCATTACAAGTCCAAATTCAGCATTAAAATATGTTTGCATTCATTATGAGGGCTAAATAATCACTTTAATGCAGGAATCTGAATATCAGCACAGCACAGTGCATACTTCATGAAACAGTTCATTACAGTCCGAAAGGAACTTTTTAACCACAGGAAGCTGTTTGGTATCTTTTTCAATCAGAATTCAATTCTTTTGCAATGAAACATGACATTTCAGTAATGTAACTCATTGGAAACTATCTATTGCAAAAGAAAGCATTACCATTCAAAATGCAGCATTACTACAATTTTGCATGCATTATAAGCGATACACATCATATTAATGAAACAATCTGTATGACAGCACAGAACTGTGCAAACTTCATGAAACAGCTCTCAAAAGAGCAAAAGAAAATTTTAAGCTTAGCTTCCTGCTTGGGGACATTTTCAATCAAATTTCACTTCATATTAAATTAAACATGACTTTTCACTCATTTCAATCATAACAATTCTGTAAGATCGCTCATTGATAAACATGAATTGTTATAGAGAGCATTACAAGTCAAAATTCATCATTAAAATATGTTTGCATTCATTATGAGGGCTAAATAGTCACTTTAATGCAAGAAACTGAATATCAGCACAGCACAGTGCAAACTTCATGAAACAGTTTCACTACATGCCAAAAGAATCCTTATAACCACAGGAAGCTGTTTGGTGTCTTTTTCAATCAGAATTCACTTCTTTTGCAGTGAAACAAGATAATTCAGTAATTTAACTTATTGGCAGCTCTGTATTGCAAAAGAAAGCATTACCATACAAAATGCAGCACTACAACAAGTTTGCATGCATTATAAGTGATACACATCATTTTAATGAAACAGTCTTTATGACAGCACAGAACTGTGCAAACTTCATGAAACAGTTCACTACAGAGCAAAAGGAAATTTTTAACCGCAGGAAGCTGTTTGGTGTCTTTTTCAATCAGAATTCAATTCTTTTTAATGAAACATGACATTTCAGTAATGTAAATCTTTGGCAGCTATGTATTGCAAAAGAAAGCATTACCATTCAAAATGCAGCATTACTTCAAGTTTGCATGAATTATAAGCGATACACATCATTTTAATGAAACAATCTGTATGACAGCACAGAACTGTGCAAACCATGAAATAGCTCTCAAAAGAGCAAAAGAAAGTTTTAAGCTTAGTTTCCTGCTTGAGATCATTTAAAATCAAAATTCAATTAATATTCAATTAGACATGACTTTTTACTTATTTCAATCATGACTTTTCAATAATGTCAATCATTGGCAAATATGCATTGTTAACGAAAGCATTACAAGTCAAAGTTCAGCATTAAAATATTTTTGCATTCATTATGAGGGCTAAATAATCATCTTAATGCAGGAATCTGAATATCAGCACAGCACAGTGCAAACATCATGAAACAGTTTCACTACATGCCAAAAGAATCCTGTTAACCACAGGAAGCTGTTTGGTGTCTTTTTCAATCAGAATTAATTTCTTTTGCAATGAAACAAGATATTTCAGTACTTTAACTCATTGGCAGCTCTGTATTGCAAAAGAAAGCATTACCATACAAAATGCAGCATTACAACAAGTTTTCATGCATTATAAGCGATACACATCATTTTAATGAAACAATCTGTATGAAAGCACAGAACTGTGCAAACTTCATGAAACAGCTGTCAAAAGAGCAAAAGAAAATTTTAAGCTTATTTTCCTTCTTGGGGTCATTTTCGATCAAAATTCACTTCATATTTAATTAAACATGACTTTTCACTCATTTCAATCATGACATTCTGTAAGATCGCTCATTGGCAAATATGCATTGTTAAACAAAGCATTACAAATCAAAGTTCAGCATTAAAATATGTTTGCTTTCATTATGAGGGCAAAGTAGTCACTTTAATGAAGGAATCTAAATATCAACACAACACAGTGCAAAATTCATGAAACAGTTCACTATAGAGCAAAAGGAAATTTTTAACCGCAGGAAGCTGTTTGGTGTCTTTTTCAATCAGAATTCCCTTCTTTTTAATGAAACATGACATTTCAGTAATGTAACTCATTATAAACTATCTATTGCAAAAGAAAGCATTACCATTCATAATGCAGCATTACTACAAGTTTGCATGCATTATAAGCGATACACATCATTTTAATGAAACAATCTTTATGACAGCACAGAACTGTGCAAACTTCATGAAACAGCTCTCAAAAGAGCAAAAGAAAATTTTAAGCTTAGTTTCCTGCTTGGGGTCATTTTCAATCAAAATTCAATTAATATTCAATTAGACATGACTTTTCACTTATTTCAATCATGACTTTTCAATAATGTCGATCATTGGCAAATATGCATTGTTAACGAAAGCATTACAAGTCAAAGTTCAGCATTAAAATATGTTTGCATTCATTATGAGGGCTAAATAATCATCTTAATGCAGGAATCTGAATATCAGCACAGCACAGTGCAAACATCATGAAACAGTTTCACTACATGCCAAAAGAATCCTGTTAACCACAGGAAGCTGTTTGGTGTCTTTTTCTATCAGAATTCACTTCTTTTGCAATGAAACAAGATATTTCAGTAATTTAACTCATTGGCAGCTCTGTATTGCAAAAGAAGGCATTACCATACAAAATGCAGCATTACTACAAGTTTGCATGCATTATAAGCGATACACATCATTTTAATGAAACAATCTGTATGAAAGCACAGAACTGTGCAAACTTCATGAAACAGCTGTCAAAAGAGCAAAAGAAAATTTTAAGCTTATTTTCCTTCTTGGGGTTATTTTCGATCAAAATTCACTTCATATTCAATTAAACATGACTTTTCACTCATTTCAATCATGACTTTCTGTAAGATCGCTCATTGGCAAATATGCATTGTTAAACAAAGCATTACAAATCAAAGTTCAGCATTAAAATATGTTTGCTTTCATTATGAGGGCAAAGTAGTCACTTTAATGAAGGAATCTAAATATCAACACAACACAGTGCAAAATTCATGAAACAGTTCACTATAGAGCAAAAGGAAATTTTTAACCGCAGGAAGCTGTTTGGTGTCTTTTTCAATCAGAATTCCCTTCTTTTTAATGAAACATGACATTTCAGTAATGTAACTCATTATAAACTATCTATTGCAAAAGAAAGCATTACCATTCATAATGCAACATTACTACAAGTTTGCATGCATTATAAGCGATACACATCATTTTAATGAAACAATCTTTATGACAGCACAGAACTGTGCAAACTTCATGAAACAGCTCTCAAAAGAGCAAAAGAAAATTTTAAGCTTAGTTTCCTGCTTGGGGTCATTTTCAATCAAAATTCAATTAATATTCAATTAGACATGACTTTTCACTTATTTCAATCATGACTTTTCAATAATGTCGATCATTGGCAAATATGCATTGTTAACGAAAGCATTACAAGTCAAAGTTCAGCATTAAAATATGTTTGCATTCATTATGAGGGCTAAATAATCATCTTAATGCAGGAATCTGAATATCAGCACAGCACAGTGCAAACATCATGAAACAGTTTCACTACATGCCAAAAGAATCCTGTTAACCACAGGAAGCTGTTTGGTGTCTTTTTCTATCAGAATTCACTTCTTTTGCAATGAAACAAGATATTTCAGTAATTTAACTCATTGGCAGCTCTGTATTGCAAAAGAAGGCATTACCATACAAAATGCAGCATTACTACAAGTTTGCATGCATTATAAGCGATACACATCATTTTAATGAAACAATCTGTATGAAAGCACAGAACTGTGCAAACTTCATGAAACAGCTGTCAAAAGAGCAAAAGAAAATTTTAAGCTTATTTTCCTTCTTGGGGTTATTTTCGATCAAAATTCACTTCATATTCAATTAAACATGACTTTTCACTCATTTCAATCATGACTTTCTGTAAGATCGCTCATTGGCAAATATGCATTGTTAAACAAAGCATTACAAATCAAAGTTCAGCATTAAAATATGTTTGCTTTCATTATGAGGGCAAAGTAGTCACTTTAATGAAGGAATCTAAATATCAACACAACACAGTGCAAAATTCATGAAACAGTTCACTATAGAGCAAAAGGAAATTTTTAACCGCAGGAAGCTGTTTGGTGTCTTTTTCAATCAGAATTCCCTTCTTTTTAATGAAACATGACATTTCAGTAATGTAACTCATTATAAACTATCTATTGCAAAAGAAAGCATTACCATTCATAATGCAACATTACTACAAGTTTGCATGCATTATAAGCGATACACATCATTTTAATGAAACAATCTTTATGACAGCACAGAACTGTGCAAACTTCATGAAACAGCTCTCAAAAGAGCAAAAGAAAATTTTAAGCTTAGTTTCCTGCTTGGGGTCATTTTCAATCAAAATTCAATTAATATTCAATTAGACATGACTTTTCACTTATTTCAATCATGACTTTTCAATAATGTCGATCATTGGCAAATATGCATTGTTAACGAAAGCATTACAAGTCAAAGTTCAGCATTAAAATATGTTTGCATTCATTATGAGGGCTAAATAATCATCTTAATGCAGGAATCTGAATATCAGCACAGCACAGTGCAAACATCATGAAACAGTTTCACTACATGCCAAAAGAATCCTGTTAACCACAGGAAGCTGTTTGGTGTCTTTTTCTATCAGAATTCACTTCTTTTGCAATGAAACAAGATATTTCAGTAATTTAACTCATTGGCAGCTCTGTATTGCAAAAGAAAGCATTACCATACAAAATGCAGCATTACTACAAGTTTGCATGCATTATAAGCGATACACATCATTTTAATGAAACAATCTGTATGAAAGCACAGAACTGTGCAAACTTCATGAAACAGCTGTCAAAAGAGCAAAAGAAAATTTTAAGCTTATTTTCCTTCTTGGGGTTATTTTCGATCAAAATTCACTTCATATTCAATTAAACATGACTTTTCACTCATTTCAATCATGACTTTCTGTAAGATCGCTCATTGGCAAATATGCATTGTTAAACAAAGCTTTACAAGTCAAAGTTCAGCATTAAAATATGTTTGCTTTCATTATGAGGGCAAAGTAGTCACTTTAATGAAGGAATCTAAATATCAACACAACACAGTGCAAAATTCATGAAACAGTTCACTATAGAGCACAAGGAAATTTTTAACCGCAGGAAGCTGTTTGGTGTCTTTTTCAATCAGAATTCCCTTCTTTTTAATGAAACATGACATTTCAGTATTGTAACTCATTGGCAGCTCTGTATTGCAAAAGAAAGCATTACCATTCAAAATGCAGCATTACTTCAAGTTTGCATGCATTATAAGCGATACACATCATTTTAATGAAACAATCTGTATGAAAGCACAGAACTGTGCAAACTTCATGAAACAGCTGTCAAAAGAGCAAAAGAAAATTTTAAGCTTAGTTTCCTGCTTGGGGTCATTTTCAATCAAAATTCAATTAATATTCAATTAGACATGACTTTTCACTTATTTCAATCATGACTTTTCAATAATGTCGATCATTGGCAAATATGCATTGTTAACGAAAGCATTACAAGTCAAAGTTCAGCATTAAAATATGTTTGCATTCATTATGATGGCTAAATAGTCACTTTAATGCAGCAAAATGAAGATCAGCACAGCACAGTGCAAACTTCATGAATCAGCTCTCAAAAGAGCAAAATAAAATTTTAAGCTTAGTTTCCTTCTTGGGGTAATTTTCGATCAAAATTCACTTCATATTCAATTAAACATGACTTTTCCCTCATTTCAATCATGACTATTCTGTAGGATCGCTCATTGGAAAACATAAATTGATAAAGCATTACAAGTCAAAATTCAGCATTAAAATATGTTTGCATTCATTTTGAGGGCTAAATAGTCACTTTAATGCAGGAATCTGAATATTAGAACAGCACAGTGCAATCTTCAGGAAACAGTTTCACTACAGACCTAAAGGAACTTTTTAACCACAGGAAGCTGTTTGGAGTCTTTTTCAATCAGAATTCACTTCTTTTTAATGAAATATGACATTTCATTAATGTAACTCATTGGCAGCTTTGTTGTGCAAAAGAATGCATTACCATTCAAAATGCAGCATTACTACAATTTTGCATGCATTAAAAAAGATGCATTGTTAAAGAAAGCATTACAAGTCCAAATTCAGCATTAAAATATGTTTGCATTCATTATAATGGCTAAATTGTCACTTTAATGCAGGAATCTGAATATCATCACAGCACAGTGCATACTTCATGAAACAGTTCATTACAGTCCAAAAGGAACTTTTTAACCACAGGAAGCTGTTTGGTATCTTTTTCAATCAGAATTCAATTCTTTTTAATGAAACATGACATTTCAGTAATATAACTCATTATAAAACTATCTATTGCAAAAGAAAGCATTACCATTCATAATGCAGCGTTACTACAAGTTTGCATGCATTATAAGCGATACACATCATTTTAATGAAACAATCTGTATGACTGCACAGAACTGTGCAAAATTCATGAAACAGCTCTCAAAAGAGCAAAAGAAAATTTTAAGCTTAGTTTCCTTCTTGGGGTAATTTTCGATCAAAATTCACTTCGTATTCAATTAAACATGACTTTTCACTCATTTCAATCATGACTATTCTGTAAGATCGCTCATTGGAAAACATAAATTGATAAAGCATTACAAGTCAAAGTTCAGCATTAAAAATGTTTGCATTCATTATGAGGGCTAAATAGTCAATTTAATGCAGGAAACTGAATATCAGCACAGCACAGTGCAAACTTCATGAAACAGTTTCACTACATGCCAAAAGAATCCTTACAACCACAGGAAGCTGTTTGGTGTCTTTTTCAATCAGAATTCACTTCTTTTGCAGTGAAACAAGATAATTCAGAAATTTAACTTATTGGCAGGTCTGTATTGCAAAAGAAAGCATTACCATACAAAATGCAGCAATACAACAAGTTTGCATGAGCGATACACATCATTTTAATGAAACAATCTTTATGACAGCACAGAACTGTGCAAACTTCATGAAACAGTTCACTATAGAGCAAATGAAATTTTTAACCGCAGGAAGCAGTTTGGTGTCTTTTTCAATCAGAATTCAATTCTTTTTAATGAATCATGACATTTCAGTAATGTAAATCTTTGGCAGCTATGTATTGCAAAAGAAAGCATTACCATTCAAAATGCAGCATTACTTCAAGTTTGCATGAATTATAAGCGATACACATCATTTTAATGAAACAATCTGTATGACAGCACAGAACTGTGCAAACCATGAAATAGCTCTCAAAAGAGCAAAAGAATGTTTTAAGCTTAGTTTCCTGCTTGAGATCATTTAAAATCAAAATTCAATTCATATTTAATTAAACATGACTTTTCACTCATTTCAATCATGACATTCTGTAAGATCGCTAATTGGCAAATATGCATTGTTAAACAAAGCATTACAAATCAAAGTTCAGCATTAAAATATGTTTGCTTTCATTATGAGGGCAAAGTAGTCACTTTAATGAAGGAATCTAAATATCAACACAGCACAGTGCAAACTTCATGAAACAGTTTCACTACATGCCAAAAGAATCCTTATAACCACAGGAAGCTGTTTGGTGTCTTTTTCAATCAGAATTCACTTCTTTTGCAGTGAAACAAGATAATTCAGTAATTTAACTTATTGGCAGCTCTGTATTGCAAAAGAAAGCATTACCATACAAAATGCAGCACTACAACAAGTTTGCATGCATTATAAGTGATACACATCATTTTAATGAAACAGTCTTTATGACAGCACAGAACTGTGCAAACTTCATGAAACAGTTCACTACAGAGCAAAAGGAAATTTTTAACCGCAGGAAGCTGCTTGGTGTCTTTTTCAATCAGAATTCAATTCTTTTTAATGAAACATGACATTTCAGTAATGTAAATCTTTGGCAGCTATGTATTGCAAAAGAAAGCATTACCATTCAAAATGCAGCATTACTTCAAGTTTGCATGAATTATAAGCGATACACATCATTTTAATGAAACAATCTGTATGACAGCACAGAACTGTGCAAACCATGAAATAGCTCTCAAAAGAGTAAAAGAAAGTTTTAAGCTTAGTTTCCTGCTTGAGATCATTTAAAATCAAAATTCAATTAATATTCAATTAGACATGACTTTTTACTTATTTCAATCATGACTTTTCAATAATGTCGATCATTGGCAAATATGCATTGTTAACGAAAGCATTACAAGTCAAAGTTCAGCATTAAAATATTTTTGCATTCATTATGAGGGCTAAATAATCATCTTAATGCAGGAATCTGAATATCAGCACAGCACAGTGCAAACATCATGAAACAGTTTCACTACATGCCAAAAGAATCCTGTTAACCACAGGAAGCTGTTTGGTGTCTTTTTCAATCAGAATTCATTTCTTTTGCAATGAAACAAGATATTTCAGTAATTTAACTCATTGGCAGCTCTGTATTGCAAAAGAAAGCATTACCATACAAAATGCAGCATTACAACAAGTTTTCATGCATTATAAGCGATACACATCATTTTAATGAAACAATCTGTATGAAAGCACAGAACTGTGCAAACTTCATGAAACAGCTGTCAAAAGAGCAAAAGAAAATTTTAAGCTTATTTTCCTTCTTGGGGTCATTTTCGATCAAAATTCACTTCATATTTAATTAAACATGACTTTTCACTCATTTCAATCATGACATTCTGTAAGATCGCTCATTGGCAAATATGCATTGTTAAACAAAGCATTACAAGTCAAAGTTCAGCATTAAAATATGTTTGCATTCATTATGATGGCTAAATAGTCACTTTAATGCAGCAAAATGAAGATCAGCACAGCACAGTGCAAACTTCATGAATCAGCTCTCAAAAGAGCAAAATAAAATTTTAAGCTTAGTTTCCTTCTTGGGGTAATTTTCGATCAAAATTCACTTCATATTCAATTAAACATGACTTTTCACTCATTTCAATCATGACTATTCTGTAGGATCGCTCATTGGAAAACATAAATTGATAAAGCATTACAAGTCAAAATTCAGCATTAAAATATGTTTGCATTCATTTTGAGGGCTAAATAGTCACTTTAATGCAGGAATCTGAATATTAGAACAGCACAGTGCAATCTTCAGGAAACAGTTTCACTACAGACCTAAAGGAACTTTATAACCACAGGAAGCTGTTGGTGTCTTTCAATCAGAATTCAATTCTTTTTAATGAAACATGACATTTCAGTAATGTAACTCATTGGCAGCTATGTATTGCAAAAGAAAGCATTACCATTCAAAATGCAGCATTACTTCAAGTTTGCATGAATTATAATCGATACACATGGTTTTAATGAAACAATCTGTATGACAGCACAGAACTGTGCAAACCATGAAATAGCTCTCAAAAGAGCAAAAGAAAGTTTTAAGCTTAGTTTCCTGCTTGAGATCATTTTCAATCAAAATTCACTTCATTTTCAATTAAACATGACTTTTTACTCATTTCAATCGTGACTTTTCTGTAAGATCGCTCATTGGCAAATATGCATTCTTAAACAAAGCATTACAAGTCAAAATTCAGCATTAAAATATGTTTGCATTCATTTTGAGGGCTAAATAGTCACTTTAATGCAGGAATCTGAATATTAGAACAGCACAGTGCAATCTTCATGAAACAGTTTCACTACAGACCTAAAGGAACTTTTTAACCACAGGAAGCTGTTTGGAGTCTTTTTCAATCAGAATTCACTTCTTTTTAATGAAATATGACATTTCAGTAATGTAACTCATTGGCAGCTTTGTTGTGCAAAAGAATGCATTACCATTCAAAATGCAGCATTACTACAATTTTGCATGCATTAAAAAAGATGCATTGTTAAAGAAAGCATTACAAGTCCAAATTCAGCATTAAAATATGTTTGCATTCATTATAATGGCTAAATTGTCACTTTAATGCAGGAATCTGAATATCATCACAGCACAGTGCATACTTCATGAAACAGTTCATTACAGTCCAAAAGGAACTTTTTAACCACAGGAAGCTGTTTGGTATCTTTTTCAATCAGAATTCAATTCTTTTTAATGAAACATGACATTTCAGTAATATAACTCATTATAAAACTATCTATTGCAAAAGAAAGCATTACCATTCATAATGCAGCGTTACTACAAGTTTGCATGCATTATAAGCGATACACATCATTTTAATGAAACAATCTGTATGACTGCACAGAACTGTGCAAAATTCATGAAACAGCTCTCAAAAGAGCAAAATAAAATTTTAAGCTTAGTTTCCTTCTTGGGGTAATTTTCGATCAAAATTCACTTCATATTCAATTAAACATGACTTTTCACTCATTTCAATCATGACTATTCTGTAAGATCGCTCATTGGAAAACATAAATTGATAAAGCATTACAAGTCAAAGTTCAGCATTAAAATATGTTTGCATTCATTATGAGGGCTAAATAGTCAATTTAATGCAGGAAACTGAATATCAGCACAGCACAGTGCAAACTTCATGAAACAGTTTCACTACATGCCAAAAGAATCCTTACAACCACAGGAAGCTGTTTGGTGTCTTTTTCAATCAGAATTCACTTCTTTTGCAGTGAAACAAGATAATTCAGAAATTTAACTTATTGGCAGGTCTGTATTGCAAAAGAAAGCATTACCATACAAAATGCAGCAATACAACAAGTTTGCATGAGCGATACACATCATTTTAATGAAACAATATTTATGACAGCACAGAACTGTGCAAACTTCATGAAACAGTTCACTATAGAGCAAATGAAATTTTTAACCGCAGGAAGCAGTTTGGTGTCTTTTTCAATCAGAATTCAATTCTTTTTAATGAATCATGACATTTCAGTAATGTAAATCTTTGGCAGCTATGTATTGCAAAAGAAAGCATTACCATTCAAAATGCAGCATTACTTCAAGTTTGCATGAATTATAAGCGATACACATCATTTTAATGAAACAATCTGTATGACAGCACAGAACTGTGCAAACCATGAAATAGCTCTCAAAAGAGTAAAAGAAAGTTTTAAGCTTAGTTTCCTGCTTGAGATCATTTAAAATCAAAATTCAATTAATATTCAATTAGACATGACTTTTTACTTATTTCAATCATGACTTTTCAATAATGTCGATCATTGGCAAATATGCATTGTTAACGAAAGCATTACAAGTCAAAGTTCAGCATTAAAATATGTTTGCATTCATTATGATGGCTAAATAGTCACTTTAATGCAGCAAAATGAAGATCAGCACAGCACAGTGCAAACTTCATGAATCAGCTCTCAAAAGAGCAAAATAAAATTTTAAGCTTAGTTTCCTTCTTGGGGTAATTTTCGATCAAAATTCACTTCATATTCAATTAAACATGACTTTTAACTCATTTCAATCATGACTATTCTGTAGGATCGCTCATTGGAAAACATAAATTGATAAAGCATTACAAGTCAAAATTCAGCATTAAAATATGTTTGCATTCATTTTGAGGGCTAAATAGTCACTTTAATGCAGGAATCTGAATATTAGAACAGCACAGTGCAATCTTCAGGAAACAGTTTCACTACAGACCTAAAGGAACTTTATAACAACAGGAAGCTGTTGGTGTCTTTCAATCAGAATTCAATTCTTTTTAATGAAACATGACATTTCAGTAATGTAACTCATTGGCAGCTCTGTATTGCAAAAGAAAGCATTACCATTCAAAATGCAGCATTACTTCAAGTTTGCATGAATTATAATCGATACACATGGTTTTAATGAAACAATCTGTATGACAGCACAGAACTGTGCAAACCATGAAATAGCTCTCAAAAGAGCAAAAGAAAGTTTTAAGCTTAGTTTCCTGCTTGAGATCATTTTCAATCAAAATTCACTTCATATTCAGTTAAACATGACTTTTTACTCATTTCAATCGTGACTTTTCTGTAAGATCGCTCATTGGCAAATATGCATTCTTAAACAAAGCATTACAAGTCAAAATTCAGCATTAAAATATGTTTGCATTCATTTTGAGGGCTAAATAGTCACTTTAATGCAGGAATCTGAATATTAGAACAGCACAGTGCAATCTTCATGAAACAGTTTCACTACAGACCTAAAGGAACTTTTTAACCACTTGAAGCTGTTTGGAGTCTTTTTCAATCAGAATTCACTTCTTTTTAATGAAATATGACATTTCAGTAATGTAACTCATTGGCAGCTTTGTTGTGCAAAAGAATGCATTACCATTCAAAATGCAGCATTACTACAATTTTGCATGCATTAAAAAAGATGCATTGTTAAAGAAAGCATTACAAGTCCAAATTCAGCATTAAAATATGTTTGCATTCATTATGAGGGCTAAATAATCACTTTAATGCAGGAATCTGAATATCAGCAGAGCACAGTGCATACTTCATGAAACAGTTCATTACATTCCAAAAGGAACTTTTTAACCACAGGAAGCTGTTTGGTGTCTTTCAATCAGAATTCAATTCTTTTTAATGAAACATGACATTTCAGTAATGTAACTCATTGGCAGCTATGTATTGCAAAAGAAAGCATTACCATTCAAAATGCAGCATTACTTCAAGTTTGCATGAATTATTAGCGATACACATGATTTTAATGAAACAATCTGTATGACAGCACAGAACTGTGCAAACTTCATGAAACAGCTGTCAAAAGAGCAAAAGAAAGTTTTAAGCTTAGTTTCCTGCTTGAGATCATTTTCAATCAAAATTCACTTCCTTTTCAATTAAATATGACTTTTTACTCATTTCAATCGTGACTTTTCTGTAAGATCGCTCATTGGCAAATATGCATTCTTAAACAAAGCATTACAAGTCAAAATACAGCATTAAAATATGTTGGCATTCATTATGAGGGCTAAGAAGTCACTTTAATGCAGGAATCTGAATATCAGCACAGCAACTGAATAATGAATCTCATTGGCAAATATGCATTGTTAACGAAAGCAATACAAGTCAAAGTTCAGCATTAAAATATGTTTGCATTCATTATGAGGGCTAAATAGTCACTTTAATGCAGCAAAATGAAGATCAGCACAGCACAGTGCAAACTTCATTAATCAGCTCTCAAAAGAGCAAAATAAAATTTTAAGCTTAGTTTCCTTCTTGGGGTAATTTTCGATCAAAATTCACTTCATATTCAATTAAACATGACTTTTCACTCATTTCAATCATGACTATTCTGTAGGATCGCTCATTGGAAAACATAAATTGATAAAGCATTACAAGTCAAAATTCAGCATTAAAATATGTTTGCATTCATTTTGAGGGCTAAATAGTCACTTTAATGCAGGAATCTGAATATTACAACAGCACAGTGCAATCTTCATGAAACAGTTTCACTACAGACCTAAAGGAACTTTATAACCACAGGAAGCTGTTGGTGTCTTTCAATCAGAATTCAATTCTTTTTAATGAAACATGACATTTCAGTAATGTAACACATTGGCAGCTCTGTATTGCAAAAGAAAGCATTACCATTCAAAATGCAGCATTATTTCAAGTTTGCATGAATTATAATCGATACACATGGTTTTAATGAAACAATCTGTATGACAGCACAGAACTGTGCAAACCATGAAATAGCTCTCAAAAGAGCAAAAGAAAGTTGTAAGCTTAGTTTCCTGCTTGAGATCATTTTCAATCAAAATTCACTTCCTTTTCAATTAAACATGACTTTTTACTCATTTCAATCGTGACTTTTCT
Organism: Myxocyprinus asiaticus; assembly: GCF_019703515.2. NCBI lineage: Eukaryota > Metazoa > Chordata > Actinopteri > Cypriniformes > Catostomidae > Myxocyprinus > Myxocyprinus asiaticus. The sequence goes on along the minus strand of NC_059354.1, from coordinate 333,388 downwards.
GTAAGATCGCTCATTGGCAAATATGCATTCTTAAACAAAGCATTACAAGTCAAAATACAGCATTAAAATATGTTGGCATTCATTATGAGGGCTAAGAAGTCACTTTAATGCAGGAATCTGAATATCAGCACAGCACAGTGCAAACATCATGAAACAGTTTCACTACATGCCAAAAGAATCCTGTTAACCACAGGAAGCTGTTTGGTGTCTTTTTCAATCAGAATTCACTTCTTTTGCAAAGAAACAAGATATTTCAGTAATGTATCTCATTGGCAGCTCTGTATTGCAAAAGAAAGCATTACCATACAAAATGCAGCAATACAACAAGTTTGCATGCATTATAAGCGATACACATCATTTTAATGAAACAATCTTTATGACAGCACAGAACTGTGCAAACTTCATGAAACAGTTCACTATAGAGCAAAAGGAAATTTTTAACCGCAGGAAGCTGTTTGGTGTCTTTTTCAATCAGAATTCCCTTCTTTTTAATGAAACATGACATTTCAGTAATGTAACTCATTATAAACTATCTATTGCAAAAGAAAGCATTACCATTCATAATGCAGCATTACTACAAGTTTGCATGCATTATAAGCGATACACATCATTTTAATGAAACAATCTTTATGACAGCACAGAACTGTGCAAACTTCATGAAACAGCTCTCAAAAGAGCAAAAAAAAATTTTAAGCTTAGTTTCCTGCTTGGGGTCATTTTCAATCAAAATTTAATTAATATTCAATTAGACATGACTTTTCACTTATTTCAATCATGACTTTTCAATAATGTCGAACATTGGCAAATATGCATTGTTAACGAAAGCATTACAAGTCAAAGTTCAGCATTAAAATATTTTTGCATTCATTATGAGGGCTAAATAATCATCTTAATGCAGGAATCTGAATATCAGCACAGCACAGTGCAAACATCATGAAACAGTTTCACTACATGCCAAAAGAATCCTGTTAACCACAGGAAGCTGTTTGGTGTCTTTTTCAATCAGAATTCACTTCTTTTGCAATGAAACAAGATATTTCAGTAATTTAACTCATTGGCAGCTCTGTATTGCAAAAGAAAGCATTACCATACAAAATGCAGCATTACTACAAGTTTGCATGCATTATAAGCGATACACATCATTTTAATGAAACAATCTGTATGAAAGCACAGAACTGTGCAAACTTCATGAAACAGCTGTCAAAAGAGCAAAAGAAAATTTTAAGCTTATTTTCCTTCTTGGGGTTATTTTCGATCAAAATTCACTTCATATTCAATTAAACATGACTTTTCACTCATTTCAATCATGACTTTCTGTAAGATCGCTCATTGGCAAATATGCATTGTTAAACAAAGCATTACAAGTCAAAGTTCAGCATTAAAATATGTTTGCTTTCATTATGAGGGCAAAGTAGTCACTTTAATGAAGGAATCTAAATATCAACACAACACAGTGCAAAATTCATGAAACAGTTCACTATAGAGCAAAACGAAATTTTTAACCGCAGGAAGCTGTTTGGTGTCTTTTTCAATCAGAATTCCCTTCTTTTTAATGAAACATGACATTTCAGTATTGTAACTCATTATAAACTATCTATTGCAAAAGAAAGCATTACCATTCATAATGCAGCATTACTACAGGTTTGCATGCATTATAAGCGATACACATCATTTTAATGAAACAATCTGTATGACAGCACAGATCTGAACAAACTTCATGAAACAGCTCTCAAAAGAGCAAAAGAAAATTTTTAGCTTAGTTTCCTTCTTGGGGTCATTTTCGATCAAAATTCAATTCATATTCAATTAAACATGACTTTTCACTCATTTCAATCATGACTATTCTGTAAGATCGCTCATAGGTAAACATGAATTGTTAAGGAAAGCATTACAAGTCAAAATTCAGCATTAAAATATGTTTGAAATCATTTTGAGGGCTAAATAGTCACTTTAATGCAGGAATCTGAATATTAGAACAGCACAGTGCAATCTTCATGAAACAGTTTCACTACAGACCTAAAGGAACTTTTTAACCACAGGAAGCTGTTTGGTATCTTTTTCAATCAGAATTCACTTCTTTTGCAATGAAACATGACATTTCAGTAATGTAACTCATTGGAAACTATCTATTGCAAAAGAAAGCATTACCATTCAAAATGCAGCATTTCTACAATCTTGCATTCATTATAAGCGATACACATCATATTAATGTAGCAATCTGTATGACAGCACAGAACTATGCAAACTTCATAAAATCGCTCTAAAAAGAGCTAAAGAAAATTTTAAGCGTAGTTTCCTGCTTGGGGTCATTATCAATCAAAATTCACTTTTCAGTTAAACATGACTTTTCACATTTCAATCATGACTTTCTGTAAGATCGCTCATTGGCAAATATGCATTGTTAACAAAAGCAATACAAGTCAAAGTTCAGCATTAAAATATGTTTGCATTCATTATGAGGGCTAAATAGTCACTTTAAAGCAGGAATCTGAATATTAGAACAGCACAGTGCAATCTTCATGAAACAGTTTCACTACAGACCTAAAGGAACTTTTTAAGCACAGGAAGCTGTTTGGTGTCTTTTTCAATCAGAATTCCCTTCTTTTTAATGAAACATGACATATCAGTATTGTAACTCATTGGCAGCTCTGTATTGCAAAAGAAAGCATTACCATTCAAAATGCAGCATTACTTCAAGTTTGCATGCATTATAAGCGATACACATCATTTTAATGAAACAATCTGTATGAAAGCACAGAACTGTGCAAACTTCATGAAACAGCTGTCAAAAGAGCAAAAGAAAATTTTAAGCTTAGTTTCCTTCTTGGGGTCATTTTCAATCAAAATTCAATTAATATTCAATTAGACATGACTTTTCACTTATTTCAATCATGACTTTTCAATAATGTCGATCATTGGCAAATATGCATTGTTAACGAAAGCATTACAAGTCAAAGTTCAGCATTAAAATATGTTTGCATTCATTATGATGTCTAAATAGTCACTTTAATGCAGCAAAATGAAGATCAGCACAGCACAGTGCAAACTTCATGAATCAGCTCTCAAAAGAGCAAAATAAAATTTTAAGCTTAGTTTCCTTCTTGGGGTAATTTTCGATCAAAATTCACTTCATATTCAATTAAACATGACTTTTCCCTCATTTCAATCATGACTATTCTGTAGGATCGCTCATTGGAAAACATAAATTGATAAAGCATTTCAAGTCAAAATTCAGCATTAAAATATGTTTGCATTCATTTTGAGGGCTAAATAGTCACTTTAATGCAGGAATCTGAATATTAGAACAGCACAGTGCAATCTTCAGGAAACAGTTTCACTACAGACCTAAAGGAACTTTATAACCACAGGAAGCTGTTGGTGTCTTTCAATCAGAATTCAATTCTTTTTAATGAAACATGACATTTCAGTAATGTAACTCATTGGCAGCTCTGTATTGCAAAAGAAAGCATTACCATTCAAAATGCAGCATTACTTCAAGTTTGCATGAATTATAATCGATACACATGGTTTTAATGAAACAATCTGTATGACAGCACAGAACTGTGCAAACCATGAAATAGCTCTCAAAAGAGCAAATAAAGTTTTAAGCTTAGTTTCCTGCTTGAGATCATTTTCAATCAAAATTCACTTCATTTTCAGTTAAACATGACTTTTTACTCATTTCAATCGTGACTTTTCTGTAAGATCGCTCATTGGCAAATATGCATTCTTAAACAAAGCATTACAAGTCAAAATTCAGCATTAAAATATGTTTGCATTCATTTTGAGGGCTAAATAGTCACTTTAATGCAGGAATCTGAATATTAGAACAGCACAGTGCAATCTTCATGAAACAGTTTCACTACAGACCTAAAGGAACTTTTTAACCACAGGAAGCTGTTTGGAGTCTTTTTCAATCAGAATTCACTTCTTTTTAATGAAATATGACATTTCAGTAATGTAACTCATTGGCAGCTTTGTTGTGCAAAAGAATGCATTACCATTCAAAATGCAGCATTACTACAATTTTGCATGCATTAAAAAAGATGCATTGTTAAAGAAAGCATTACAAGTCCAAATTCAGCATTAAAATATGTTTGCATTCATTATGAGGGCTAAATAATCACTTTAATGCAGGAATCTGAATATCAGCAGAGCACAGTGCATACTTCATGAAACAGTTCATTACATTCCAAAAGGAACTTTTTAACCACAGGAAGCTGTTTGGTGTCTTTCAATCAGAATTCAATTCTTTTTAATGAAACATGACATTTCAGTAATGTAACTCATTGGCAGCTATGTATTGCAAAAGAAAGCATTACCATTCAAAATGCAGCATTACTTCAAGTTTGCATGAATTATTAGCGATACACATGATTTTAATGAAACAATCTGTATGACAGCACAGAACTGTGCAAACTTCATGAAACAGCTGTCAAAAGAGCAAAAGAAAGTTTTAAGCTTAGTTTCCTGCTTGAGATCATTTTCAATCAAAATTCACTTCCTTTTCAATTAAATATGACTTTTTACTCATTTCAATCGTGACTTTTCTGTAAGATCGCTCATTGGCAAATATGCATTCTTAAACAAAGCATTACAAGTCAAAATACAGCATTAAAATATGTTGGCATTCATTATGAGGGCTAAGAAGTCACTTTAATGCAGGAATCTGAATATCAGCACAGCAACTGAATAATGAATCTCATTGGCAAATATGCATTGTTAACGAAAGCAATACAAGTCAAAGTTCAGCATTAAAATATGTTTGCATTCATTATGAGGGCTAAATAGTCACTTTAATGCAGCAAAATGAAGATCAGCACAGCACAGTGCAAACTTCATTAATCAGCTCTCAAAAGAGCAAAATAAAATTTTAAGCTTAGTTTCCTTCTTGGGGTAATTTTCGATCAAAATTCACTTCATATTCAATTAAACATGACTTTTCACTCATTTCAATCATGACTATTCTGTAGGATCGCTCATTGGAAAACATAAATTGATAAAGCATTACAAGTCAAAATTCAGCATTAAAATATGTTTGCATTCATTTTGAGGGCTAAATAGTCACTTTAATGCAGGAATCTGAATATTACAACAGCACAGTGCAATCTTCATGAAACAGTTTCACTACAGACCTAAAGGAACTTTATAACCACAGGAAGCTGTTGGTGTCTTTCAATCAGAATTCAATTCTTTTTAATGAAACATGACATTTCAGTAATGTAACACATTGGCAGCTCTGTATTGCAAAAGAAAGCATTACCATTCAAAATGCAGCATTATTTCAAGTTTGCATGAATTATAATCGATACACATGGTTTTAATGAAACAATCTGTATGACAGCACAGAACTGTGCAAACCATGAAATAGCTCTCAAAAGAGCAAAAGAAAGTTGTAAGCTTAGTTTCCTGCTTGAGATCATTTTCAATCAAAATTCACTTCCTTTTCAATTAAACATGACTTTTTACTCATTTCAATCGTGACTTTTCTGTAAGATCGCTCATTGGCAAATATGCATTCTTAAACAAAGCATTACAAGTCAAAATACAGCATTAAAATATGTTGGCATTCATTATGAGGGCTAAGAAGTCACTTTAATGCAGGAATCTGAATATCAGCACAGCACAGTGCAAACATCATGAAACAGTTTCACTACATGCCAAAAGAATCCTGTTAACCACAGGAAGCTGTTTGGTGTCTTTTTCAATCAGAATTCACTTCTTTTGCAAAGAAACAAGATATTTCAGTAATGTAACTCATTGGCAGCTCTGTATTGCAAAAGAAAGCATTACCATACAAAATGCAGCAATACAACAAGTTTGCATGCATTATAAGCGATACACATCATTTTAATGAAACAATCTTTATGACAGCACAGAACTGTGCAAACTTCATGAAACAGTTCACTATAGAGCAAAAGGAAATTTTTAACCGCAGGAAGCTGTTTGGTGTCTTTTTCAATCAGAATTCCCTTCTTTTTAATGAAACATGACATTTCAGTAATGTAACTCATTATAAACTATCTATTGCAAAAGAAAGCATTACCATTCATAATGCAGCATTACTACAAGTTTGCATGCATTATAAGCGATACACATCATTTTAATGAAACAATCTTTATGACAGCACAGAACTGTGCAAACTTCATGAAACAGCTCTCAAAAGAGCAAAAAAAAATTTTAAGCTTAGTTTCCTGCTTGGGGTCATTTTCAATCAAAATTTAATTAATATTCAATTAGACATGACTTTTCACTTATTTCAATCATGACTTTTCAATAATGTCGAACATTGGCAAATATGCATTGTTAACGAAAGCATTACAAGTCAAAGTTCAGCATTAAAATATTTTTGCATTCATTATGAGGGCTAAATAATCATCTTAATGCAGGAATCTGAATATCAGCACAGCACAGTGCAAACATCATGAAACAGTTTCACTACATGCCAAAAGAATCCTGTTAACCACAGGAAGCTGTTTGGTGTCTTTTTCAATCAGAATTCACTTCTTTTGCAATGAAACAAGATATTTCAGTAATTTAACTCATTGGCAGCTCTGTATTGCAAAAGAAAGCATTACCATACAAAATGCAGCATTACTACAAGTTTGCATGCATTATAAGCGATACACATCATTTTAATGAAACAATCTGTATGAAAGCACAGAACTGTGCAAACTTCATGAAACAGCTGTCAAAAGAGCAAAAGAAAATTTTAAGCTTATTTTCCTTCTTGGGGTTATTTTCGATCAAAATTCACTTCATATTCAATTAAACATGACTTTTCACTCATTTCAATCATGACTTTCTGTAAGATCGCTCATTGGCAAATATGCATTGTTAAACAAAGCATTACAAGTCAAAGTTCAGCATTAAAATATGTTTGCTTTCATTATGAGGGCAAAGTAGTCACTTTAATGAAGGAATCTAAATATCAACACAACACAGTGCAAAATTCATGAAACAGTTCACTATAGAGCAAAACGAAATTTTTAACCGCAGGAAGCTGTTTGGTGTCTTTTTCAATCAGAATTCCCTTCTTTTTAATGAAACATGACATTTCAGTATTGTAACTCATTATAAACTATCTATTGCAAAAGAAAGCATTACCATTCATAATGCAGCATTACTACAGGTTTGCATGCATTATAAGCGATACACATCATTTTAATGAAACAATCTGTATGACAGCACAGATCTGAACAAACTTCATGAAACAGCTCTCAAAAGAGCAAAAGAAAATTTTTAGCTTAGTTTCCTTCTTGGGGTCATTTTCGATCAAAATTCAATTCATATTCAATTAAACATGACTTTTCACTCATTTCAATCATGACTATTCTGTAAGATCGCTCATAGGTAAACATGAATTGTTAAGGAAAGCATTACAAGTCAAAATTCAGCATTAAAATATGTTTAAAATCATTTTGAGGGCTAAATAGTCACTTTAATGCAGGAATCTGAATATTAGAACAGCACAGTGCAATCTTCATGAAACAGTTTCACTACAGACCTAAAGGAACTTTTTAACCACAGGAAGCTGTTTGGTATCTTTTTCAATCAGAATTCACTTCTTTTGCAATGAAACATGACATTTCAGTAATGTAACTCATTGGAAACTATCTATTGCAAAAGAAAGCATTACCATTCAAAATGCAGCATTTCTACAATCTTGCATTCATTATAAGCGATACACATCATATTAATGTAGCAATCTGTATGACAGCACAGAACTATGCAAACTTCATAAAATCGCTCTAAAAAGAGCTAAAGAAAATTTTAAGCGTAGTTTCCTGCTTGGGGTCATTATCAATCAAAATTCACTTTTCAGTTAAACATGACTTTTCACATTTCAATCATGACTTTCTGTAAGATCGCTCATTGGCAAATATGCATTGTTAACAAAAGCAATACAAGTCAAAGTTCAGCATTAAAATATGTTTGCATTCATTATGAGGGCTAAATAGTCACTTTAAAGCAGGAATCTGAATATTAGAACAGCACAGTGCAATCTTCATGAAACAGTTTCACTACAGACCTAAAGGAACTTTTTAAGCACAGGAAGCTGTTTGGTGTCTTTTTCAATCAGAATTTACTTCTTTTTAAAGAAACATGACATTTCAGTAATGTAACTCATTGTCAGCTATGTTTGGCAAAAGAATGCATTACCATTCAAAATGCAGCATTACAACTAGTTTGCATGCATTATAAGCGATACTCATCATTTTAATGAAACAATCTGTATGACAGCACAGAACTGTGCAAAATTCATGAAACAGCTCTCAAAAGAGCAAAATAATATTTTAAGCTGAGGTGTCTTCTTGGGGTCATTTTTGATAAAAATTCACTTCATTTTCAATTAAACATGACTTTTCACTCATTTCAATCATGACTTTTCTGTAAGATCGCTCATTGGCAAATATGCATTGTTAACAAAAGCAATACAAGTCAAAGTTCAGCATTAAAATATGTTTGCATTCATTATGAGGGCTAAATAGTCACTTTAATGCAGGAAACTGAAGATCAGCACAGCACAGTGCAAACTTCATGAAACAGCTCTCAAAAGAGCAAAAGAAAATATTAAGCTTAGTTTCCTGCTTGGGGTCATTTTCATTCAAAATTCAATTCATTTTCAATTAGACATGACTTTTAACTCATTTCAATCATGATTTTTCAATAATGTCGATCATTGGCAAATATGCATTGTTAACGAAAGCAATACAAGTCAAAATTCAGCATTAAAATATGTTTGCATTCATTTTGAGGGCAGGAATCTGAATATTAGAACAGCACAGTGCAATCTTCATGAAACAGTTTCACTACAGACCTATAGGAACTTTTTAAGCACAGGAAGCTGTTTGGTGTCTTTTTCAATCAGAATTTACTTCTTTTTAAAGAAACATGACATTTCAGTAATGTAACTCATTGTCAGCTATGTTTGGCAAAAGAATGCATTACCATTCAAAATGCAGCATTACAACTAGTTTGCATGCATTATAAGCGATACTCATCATTTTAATGAAACAATCTGTATGACAGCACAGAACTGTGCAAAATTCATGAAACAGCTCTCAAAAGAGCAAAATAATATTTTAAGCTGAGGTGTCTTCTTGGGGTCATTTTTGATAAAAATTCACTTCATTTTCAATTAAACATGACTTTTCACTCATTTCAATCATGACTTTTCTGTAAGATCGCTCATTGGCAAATATGCATTGTTAACAAAAGCAATACAAGTCAAAGTTCAGCATTAAAATATGTTTGCATTCATTATGAGGGCTAAATAGTCACTTTAATGCAGGAAACTGAAGATCAGCACAGCACAGTGCAAACTTCATGAAACAGCTCTCAAAAGAGCAAAAGAAAATATTAAGCTTAGTTTCCTGCTTGGGGTCATTTTCATTCAAAATTCAATTCATTTTCAATTAGACATGACTTTTAACTCATTTCAATCATGATTTTTCAATAATGTCGATCATTGGCAAATATGCATTGTTAACGAAAGCAATACAAGTCAAAATTCAGCATTAAAATATGTTTGCATTCATTTTGAGGGCAGGAATCTGAATATTAGAACAGCACAGTGCAATCTTCATGAAACAGTTTCACTACAGACCTATAGGAACTTTTTAAGCACAGGAAGCTGTTTGGTGTCTTTTTCAATCAGAATTTACTTCTTTTTAAAGAAACATGACATTTCAGTAATATAACTCATTGTCAGCTATGTTTGGCAAAAGAATGCATTACCATTCAAAATGCAGCATTACTATTATTTTGCATGCATTAAAAGCGATGCATTATTAAAGAAAGCATTACAAGTCTAAATTCAGCATTAAAATATGTTTGCATTCATTATGAGGGCTAAATAATCACTTTAATGCAGGAATCTGTATATCAGCACAGCACAGTGCAATCTTCATGAAACAGTTTCACTACAGACCTAAAGGAACTTTTTAAGCACAGGAAGCTGTTTGGTATCTTTTTCAATCAGAATTCACTTCTTTTGCAATGAAACATGACATTTCAGTAATGTAACTCATTGGAAACTATCTATTGCAAAAGAAAGCATTACCATTCAAAATGCAGCATTACTACAATCTTGCATTCATTATAAGCGATACACATCATATTAATGTAGCAATCTGTATGACAGCACAGAACTATGCAAACTTCATAAAATCGCTCAAAAAAGAGCTAAAGAAAATTTTAAGCGTAGTTTCCTGCTTGGGGTCATTATCAATCAAAATTCACTTTTTAGTTAAACATGACTTTTCACATTTCAATCATGACTTTCTGTAAGATCGCTCATTGGCAAATATGCATTGTTAACAAAAGCAATACAAGTCAAAGTTCAGCATTAAAATATGTTTGCATTCATTATGAGGGCTAAATAGTCACTTTAATGCAGGAAACTGAAGATCAGCACAGCACAGTGCAAACTTCATGAAACAGCTCTCAAAAGAGCAAAAGAAAATATTAAGCTTAGTTTCCTGCTTGGGGTCATTTTCATTCAAAATTCAATTCATTTTCAATTAGACATGACTTTTAACTCATTTCAATCATGATTTTTCAATAATGTCGATCATTGGCAAATATGCATTGTTAACGAAAGCAATACAAGTCAAAATTCAGCATTAAAATATGTTTGCATTCATTTTGAGGGCTAAATAGTCACTTTAATGCAGGAATCTGAATATTAGAACAGCACAGTGCAATCTTCATGAAACAGTTTCACTACAGACCTAAAGGAACTTTTTAACCACAGGAAGCTGTTTGGAGTCTTTTTCAATCAGAATTCACTTCTTTTTAATGAAATATGACATTTCAGTAATGTAACTCATTGGCAGCTTTGTTGTGCAAAAGAATGCATTACCATTCAAAATGCAGCATTACTACAATTTTGCATGCATTAAAAAAGATGCATTGTTAAAGAAAGCATTACAAGTCCAAATTCAGCATTAAAATATGTTTGCATTCATTATAATGGCTAAATTGTCACTTTAATGCAGGAATCTGAATATCATCACAGCACAGTGCATACTTCATGAAACAGTTCATTACAGTCCAAAAGGAACTTTTTAACCACAGGAAGCTGTTTGGTATCTTTTTCAATCAGAATTCATTTCTTTTTAATGAAACATGACATTTCAGTAATATATCTCATTATAAAACTATCTATTGCAAAAGAAATCATTACCATTCATAATGCAGCGTTACTACAAGTTTGCATGCATTATAAGCGATACACATCATTTTAATGAAACAATCTGTATGACTGCACAGAACTGTGCAAAATTCATGAAACAGCTCTCAAAAGAGCAAAAGAAAATTTTTAGCTTAGTTTCCTTCTTGGGGTCATTTTCGATCAAAAATCACTTCATATTCAAGTAAACATGACTTTTCACTCATTTCAATCATGACTTTCTGTAAGATCGCTCATTGGCAAATATGCATTGTTAAACAAAGGATTACAAGTCAAAGTTCTGCATTAAAATATGTTTGCTTTCATTATAATGGCTAAATTGTCACTTTAATGCAGGAATCTGAATATCATCACAGCACAGTGCATACTTCATGAAACAGTTCACTATAGAGCACAAGGAAATTTTTAACCGCAGGAAGCTGTTTGGTGTCTTTTTCAATCAGAATTCCCTTCTTTTTAATGAAACATGACATTTCAGTATTGTAACTCATTGGCAGCTCTGTATTGCAAAAGAAAGCATTACCATTCAAAATGCAGCATTACAACAAGTTTGAATGCATTATAAGCGATTCTCATCATTTTAATGAAACAATCTGTATGACAGCACAGAACTGTGCAAAATTCATGAAACAGCTCTCAAAAGAGCAAAAGAAAATTTTTAGCTTAGTTTCCTTCTTGGGGTCATTTTCGATCAAAATTCACTTCATATTCAATTAAACATGACTTTTCACTCATTTCAATCATGACTATTCTGTAAGATCGCTCATAGGTAAACATGAATTGTTAAGGAAAGCATTACAAGTCAAAATTCAGCATTAAAATATGTTTGAAATCATTTTGAGGGCTAAATAGACACTTTAATGCAGGAATCTGAATATCAGTACAGCACAGTGCAATCTTCATGAAACAGTTTCACTACAGACCTAAAGGAACTTTTTAACCACAGGAAGCTGTTTGGAGTCTTTTTCAATCAGAATTCACTTCTTTTTAATGAAATATGACATTTCAGTAATGTAACTCATTGGCAGCTTTGTTGTGCAAAAGAATGCATTACCATTCAAAATGCAGCATTACTACAATTTTGCATGCATTAAAAAAGATGCATTGTTAAAGAAAGCATTACAAGTCCAAATTCAGCATTAAAATATGTTTGCATTCATTATAATGGCTAAATTGTCACTTTAATGCAGGAATCTGAATATCATCACAGCACAGTGCATACTTCATGAAACAGTTCATTACAGTCCAAAAGGAACTTTTTAACCACAGGAAGCTGTTTGGTGTCTTTCAATCAGAATTCAATTCTTTTGCAGTGAAACAAGATAATTCAGAAATTTAACTTATTGGCAGGTCTGTATTGCAAAAGAAAGCATTACCATACAAAATGCAGCAATACAACAAGTTTGCATGAGCGATACACATCATTTTAATGAAACAATCTGTATGACAGCACAGAACTGTGCAAACTTCATGAAACAGCTCTCAAAAGAGCAAAAGAAAATTTTAAGCTTAGCTTCCTGCTTGGGGACATTTTCAATCAAATTTCACTTCATATTAAATTAAACATGACTTTTCACTCATTTCAATCATAACAATTCTGTAAGATCGCTCATTGATAAACATGAATTGTTATAGAGAGCATTACAAGTCAAAATTCATCATTAAAATATGTTTGCATTCATTATGAGGGCTAAATAGTCACTTTAATGCAAGAAACTGAATATCAGCACAGCACAGTGCAAACTTCATGAAACAGTTTCACTACATGCCAAAAGAATCCTTATAACCACAGGAAGCTGTTTGGTGTCTTTTTCAATCAGAATTCACTTCTTTTGCAGTGAAACAAGATAATTCAGTAATTTAACTTATTGGCAGCTCTGTATTGCAAAAGAAAGCATTACCATACAAAATGCAGCACTACAACAAGTTTGCATGCATTATAAGTGATACACATCATTTTAATGAAACAGTCTTTATGACAGCACAGAACTGTGCAAACTTCATGAAACAGTTCACTACAGAGCAAAAGGAAATTTTTAACCGCAGGAAGCTGTTTGGTGTCTTTTTCAATCAGAATTCAATTCTTTTTAATGAAACATGACATTTCAGTAATGTAAATCTTTGGCAGCTATGTATTGCAAAAGAAAGCATTACCATTCAAAATGCAGCATTACTTCAAGTTTGCATGAATTATAAGCGATACACATCATTTTAATGAAACAATCTGTATGACAGCACAGAACTGTGCAAACCATGAAATAGCTCTCAAAAGAGCAAAAGAAAGTTTTAAGCTTAGTTTCCTGCTTGAGATCATTTAAAATCAAAATTCAATTAATATTCAATTAGACATGACTTTTTACTTATTTCAATCATGACTTTTCAATAATGTCAATCATTGGCAAATATGCATTGTTAACGAAAGCATTACAAGTCAAAGTTCAGCATTAAAATATTTTTGCATTCATTATGAGGGCTAAATAATCATCTTAATGCAGGAATCTGAATATCAGCACAGCACAGTGCAAACATCATGAAACAGTTTCACTACATGCCAAAAGAATCCTGTTAACCACAGGAAGCTGTTTGGTGTCTTTTTCAATCAGAATTAATTTCTTTTGCAATGAAACAAGATATTTCAGTAATTTAACTCATTGGCAGCTCTGTATTGCAAAAGAAAGCATTACCATACAAAATGCAGCATTACAACAAGTTTTCATGCATTATAAGCGATACACATCATTTTAATGAAACAATCTGTATGAAAGCACAGAACTGTGCAAACTTCATGAAACAGCTGTCAAAAGAGCAAAAGAAAATTTTAAGCTTATTTTCCTTCTTGGGGTCATTTTCGATCAAAATTCACTTCATATTTAATTAAACATGACTTTTCACTCATTTCAATCATGACATTCTGTAAGATCGCTCATTGGCAAATATGCATTGTTAAACAAAGCATTACAAATCAAAGTTCAGCATTAAAATATGTTTGCTTTCATTATGAGGGCAAAGTAGTCACTTTAATGAAGGAATCTAAATATCAACACAACACAGTGCAAAATTCATGAAACAGTTCACTATAGAGCAAAAGGAAATTTTTAACCGCAGGAAGCTGTTTGGTGTCTTTTTCAATCAGAATTCCCTTCTTTTTAATGAAACATGACATTTCAGTAATGTAACTCATTATAAACTATCTATTGCAAAAGAAAGCATTACCATTCATAATGCAGCATTACTACAAGTTTGCATGCATTATAAGCGATACACATCATTTTAATGAAACAATCTTTATGACAGCACAGAACTGTGCAAACTTCATGAAACAGCTCTCAAAAGAGCAAAAGAAAATTTTAAGCTTAGTTTCCTGCTTGGGGTCATTTTCAATCAAAATTCAATTAATATTCAATTAGACATGACTTTTCACTTATTTCAATCATGACTTTTCAATAATGTCGATCATTGGCAAATATGCATTGTTAACGAAAGCATTACAAGTCAAAGTTCAGCATTAAAATATGTTTGCATTCATTATGAGGGCTAAATAATCATCTTAATGCAGGAATCTGAATATCAGCACAGCACAGTGCAAACATCATGAAACAGTTTCACTACATGCCAAAAGAATCCTGTTAACCACAGGAAGCTGTTTGGTGTCTTTTTCTATCAGAATTCACTTCTTTTGCAATGAAACAAGATATTTCAGTAATTTAACTCATTGGCAGCTCTGTATTGCAAAAGAAGGCATTACCATACAAAATGCAGCATTACTACAAGTTTGCATGCATTATAAGCGATACACATCATTTTAATGAAACAATCTGTATGAAAGCACAGAACTGTGCAAACTTCATGAAACAGCTGTCAAAAGAGCAAAAGAAAATTTTAAGCTTATTTTCCTTCTTGGGGTTATTTTCGATCAAAATTCACTTCATATTCAATTAAACATGACTTTTCACTCATTTCAATCATGACTTTCTGTAAGATCGCTCATTGGCAAATATGCATTGTTAAACAAAGCATTACAAATCAAAGTTCAGCATTAAAATATGTTTGCTTTCATTATGAGGGCAAAGTAGTCACTTTAATGAAGGAATCTAAATATCAACACAACACAGTGCAAAATTCATGAAACAGTTCACTATAGAGCAAAAGGAAATTTTTAACCGCAGGAAGCTGTTTGGTGTCTTTTTCAATCAGAATTCCCTTCTTTTTAATGAAACATGACATTTCAGTAATGTAACTCATTATAAACTATCTATTGCAAAAGAAAGCATTACCATTCATAATGCAACATTACTACAAGTTTGCATGCATTATAAGCGATACACATCATTTTAATGAAACAATCTTTATGACAGCACAGAACTGTGCAAACTTCATGAAACAGCTCTCAAAAGAGCAAAAGAAAATTTTAAGCTTAGTTTCCTGCTTGGGGTCATTTTCAATCAAAATTCAATTAATATTCAATTAGACATGACTTTTCACTTATTTCAATCATGACTTTTCAATAATGTCGATCATTGGCAAATATGCATTGTTAACGAAAGCATTACAAGTCAAAGTTCAGCATTAAAATATGTTTGCATTCATTATGAGGGCTAAATAATCATCTTAATGCAGGAATCTGAATATCAGCACAGCACAGTGCAAACATCATGAAACAGTTTCACTACATGCCAAAAGAATCCTGTTAACCACAGGAAGCTGTTTGGTGTCTTTTTCTATCAGAATTCACTTCTTTTGCAATGAAACAAGATATTTCAGTAATTTAACTCATTGGCAGCTCTGTATTGCAAAAGAAGGCATTACCATACAAAATGCAGCATTACTACAAGTTTGCATGCATTATAAGCGATACACATCATTTTAATGAAACAATCTGTATGAAAGCACAGAACTGTGCAAACTTCATGAAACAGCTGTCAAAAGAGCAAAAGGAAATTTTAAGCTTATTTTCCTTCTTGGGGTTATTTTCGATCAAAATTCACTTCATATTCAATTAAACATGACTTTTCACTCATTTCAATCATGACTTTCTGTAAGATCGCTCATTGGCAAATATGCATTGTTAAACAAAGCATTACAAATCAAAGTTCAGCATTAAAATATGTTTGCTTTCATTATGAGGGCAAAGTAGTCACTTTAATGAAGGAATCTAAATATCAACACAACACAGTGCAAAATTCATGAAACAGTTCACTATAGAGCAAAAGGAAATTTTTAACCGCAGGAAGCTGTTTGGTGTCTTTTTCAATCAGAATTCCCTTCTTTTTAATGAAACATGACATTTCAGTAATGTAACTCATTGGCAGCTTTGTTTTGCAAAAGAATGCATTACCATTCAAAATGCAGCATTACTACAATTTTGCATGCATTAAAAGCGATGCATTGATAAAAAGAAAGCATTACAAGTCCAAATTCAGCATTAAAATATGTTTGCATTCATTATGAGGGCTAAATAATCACTTTAATGCAGGAATCTGAATATCAGCACAGCACAGTGCATACTTCATGAAACAGTTCATTACAGTCCAAAAGGAACTTTTTAACCACAGGAAGCTGTTTGGTATCTTTTTCAATCAGAATTCAATTCTTTTGCAATGAAACATGACATTTCAGTAATGTAACTCATTGGAAACTATCTATTGCAAAAGAAAGCATTACCATTCAAAATGCAGCATTACTACAATTTTGCATGCATTATAAGCGATACACATCATATTAATGAAACAATCTGTATGACAGCACAGAACTGTGCAAACTTCATGAAACAGCTCTCAAAAGAGCAAAAGAAAATTTTAAGCTTAGCTTCCTGCTTGGGGACATTTTCAATCAAATTTCACTTCATATTAAATTAAACATGACTTTTCACTCATTTCAATCATAACAATTCTGTAAGATCGCTCATTGATAAACATGAATTGTTATAGAGAGCATTACAAGTCAAAATTCATCATTAAAATATGTTTGCATTCATTATGAGGGCTAAATAGTCACTTTAATGCCAGAAACTGAATATCAGCACAGCACAGTGCAAACTTCATGAAACAGTTTCACTACATGCCAAAAGAATCCTTATAACCACAGGAAGCTGTTTGGTGTCTTTTTCAATCAGAATTCACTTCTTTTGCAGTGAAACAAGATAATTCAGTAATTTAACTTATTGGCAGCTCTGTATTGCAAAAGAAAGCATTACCATACAAAATGCAGCACTACAACAAGTTTGCATGCATTATAAGTGATACACATCATTTTAATGAAACAGTCTTTATGACAGCACAGAACTGTGCAAACTTCATGAAACAGTTCACTACAGAGCAAAAGGAAATTTTTAACCGCAGGAAGCTGTTTGGTGTCTTTTTCAATCAGAATTCAATTCTTTTTAATGAAACATGACATTTCAGTAATGTAAATCTTTGGCAGCTATGTATTGCAAAAGAAAGCATTACCATTCAAAATGCAGCATTACTTCAAGTTTGCATGAATTATAAGCGATACACATCATTTTAATGAAACAATCTGTATGACAGCACAGAACTGTGCAAACCATGAAATAGCTCTCAAAAGAGCAAAAGAAAGTTTTAAGCTTAGTTTCCTGCTTGAGATCATTTAAAATCAAAATTCAATTAATATTCAATTAGACATGACTTTTTACTTATTTCAATCATGACTTTTCAATAATGTCAATCATTGGCAAATATGCATTGTTAACGAAAGCATTACAAGTCAAAGTTCAGCATTAAAATATTTTTGCATTCATTATGAGGGCTAAATAATCATCTTAATGCAGGAATCTGAATATCAGCACAGCACAGTGCAAACATCATGAAACAGTTTCACTACATGCCAAAAGAATCCTGTTAACCACAGGAAGCTGTTTGGTGTCTTTTTCAATCAGAATTAATTTCTTTTGCAATGAAACAAGATATTTCAGTAATTTAACTCATTGGCAGCTCTGTATTGCAAAAGAAAGCATTACCATACAAAATGCAGCATTACAACAAGTTTTCATGCATTATAAGCGATACACATCATTTTAATGAAACAATCTGTATGAAAGCACAGAACTGTGCAAACTTCATGAAACAGCTGTCAAAAGAGCAAAAGAAAATTTTAAGCTTATTTTCCTTCTTGGGGTCATTTTCGATCAAAATTCACTTCATATTTAATTAAACATGACTTTTCACTCATTTCAATCATGACATTCTGTAAGATCGCTCATTGGCAAATATGCATTGTTAAACAAAGCATTACAAATCAAAGTTCAGCATTAAAATATGTTTGCTTTCATTATGAGGGCAAAGTAGTCACTTTAATGAAGGAATCTAAATATCAACACAACACAGTGCAAAATTCATGAAACAGTTCACTATAGAGCAAAAGGAAATTTTTAACCGCAGGAAGCTGTTTGGTGTCTTTTTCAATCAGAATTCCCTTCTTTTTAATGAAACATGACATTTCAGTAATGTAACTCATTATAAACTATCTATTGCAAAAGAAAGCATTACCATTCATAATGCAACATTACTACAAGTTTGCATGCATTATAAGCGATACACATCATTTTAATGAAACAATCTTTATGACAGCACAGAACTGTGCAAACTTCATGAAACAGCTCTCAAAAGAGCAAAAGAAAATTTTAAGCTTAGTTTCCTCATTGGGGTCATTTTCAATCAAAATTCAATTAATATTCAATTAGACATGACTTTTCACTTATTTCAATCATGACTTTTCAATAATGTCGATCATTGGCAAATATGCATTGTTAACGAAAGCATTACAAGTCAAAGTTCAGCATTAAAATATGATTGCATTCATTATGAGGGCTAAATAATCATCTTAATGCAGGAATCTGAATATCAGCACAGCACAGTGCAAACATCATGAAACAGTTTCACTACATGCCAAAAGAATCCTGTTAACCACAGGAAGCTGTTTGGTGTCTTTTTCTATCAGAATTCACTTCTTTTGCAATGAAACAAGATATTTCAGTAATTTAACTCATTGGCAGCTCTGTATTGCAAAAGAAAGCATTACCATACAAAATGCAGCATTACAACAAGTTTGCATGCATTATAAGCGATACACATCATTTTAATGAAACAATCTGTATGAAAGCACAGAACTGTGCAAACTTCATGAAATAGCTGTCAAAAGAGCAAAAGAAAATTTTAAGCTTATTTTCCTTCTTGGGGTTATTTTCGATCAAAATTCACTTCATATTCAATTAAACATGACTTTTCACTCATTTCAATCATGACTTTCTGTAAGATCGCTCATTGGCAAATATGCATTGTTAAACAAAGCTTTACAAGTCAAAGTTCAGCATTAAAATATGTTTGCTTTCAGTATGAGGGCAAAGTAGTCACTTTAATGAAGGAATCTAAATATCAACACAACACAGTGCAAAATTCATGAAACAGTTCACTATAGAGCACAAGGAAATTTTTAACCGCAGGAAGCTGTTTGGTGTCTTTTTCAATCAGAATTCCCTTCTTTTTAATGAAACATGACATTTCAGTATTGTAACTCATTGGCAGCTCTGTATTGCAAAAGAAAGCATTACCATTCAAAATGCAGCATTACAACAAGTTTGAATGCATTATAAGCGATTCTCATCATTTTAATGAAACAATCTGTATGACAGCACAGAACTGTGCAAAATTCATGAAACAGCTCTCAAAAGAGCAAAAGAAAATTTTTAGCTTAGTTTCCTTCTTGGGGTCATTTTCGATCAAAATTCACTTCATATTCAATTAAACATGACTTTTCACTCATTTCAATCATGACTATTCTGTAAGATCGCTCATAGGTAAACATGAATTGTTAAGGAAAGCATTACAAGTCAAAATTCAGCATTAAAATATGTTTGAAATCATTTTGAGGGCTAAATAGACACTTTAATGCAGGAATCTGAATATCAGTACAGCACAGTGCAATCTTCATGAAACAGTTTCACTACAGACCTAAAGGAACTTTTTAACCACAGGAAGCTGTTTGGAGTCTTTTTCAATCAGAATTCACTTCTTTTTAATGAAATATGACATTTCAGTAATGTAACTCATTGGCAGCTTTGTTGTGCAAAAGAATGCATTACCATTCAAAATGCAGCATTACTACAATTTTGCATGCATTAAAAAAGATGCATTGTTAAAGAAAGCATTACAAGTCCAAATTCAGCATTAAAATATGTTTGCATTCATTATAATGGCTAAATTGTCACTTTAATGCAGGAATCTGAATATCATCACAGCACAGTGCATACTTCATGAAACAGTTCATTACAGTCCAAAAGGAACTTTTTAACCACAGGAAGCTGTTTGGTGTCTTTCAATCAGAATTCAATTCTTTTGCAGTGAAACAAGATAATTCAGAAATTTAACTTATTGGCAGGTCTGTATTGCAAAAGAAAGCATTACCATACAAAATGCAGCAATACAACAAGTTTGCATGAGCGATACACATCATTTTAATGAAACAATCTTTATGACAGCACAGAACTGTGCAAACTTCATGAAACAGTTCACTATAGAGCAAATGAAATTTTTAACCGCAGGAAGCAGTTTGGTGTCTTTTTCAATCAGAATTCAATTCTTTTTAATGAATCATGACATTTCAGTAATGTAAATCTTTGGCAGCTATGTATTGCAAAAGAAAGCATTACCATTCAAAATGCAGCATTACTTCAAGTTTGCATGAATTATAAGCGATACACATCATTTTAATGAAACAATCTGTATGACAGCACAGAACTGTGCAAACCATGAAATAGCTCTCAAAAGAGCAAAAGAAAGTTTTAAGCTTAGTTTCCTGCTTGAGATCATTTAAAATCAAAATTCAATTAATATTCAATTAGACATGACTTTTTACTTATTTCAATCATGACTTTTCAATAATGTCGATCATTGGCAAATATGCATTGTTAACGAAAGCATTACAAGTCAAAGTTCAGCATTAAAATATGTTTGCATTCATTATGAGGGCTAAATAATCATCTTAATGCAGGAATCTGAATATCAGCACAGCACAGTGCAAACATCATGAAACAGTTTCACTACATGCCAAAAGAATCCTGTTAACCACAGGAAGCTGTTTGTTGTCTTTTTCAATTAGAATTCATTTCTTTTGCAATGAAACAAGATATTTCAGTAATTTAACTCATTGGCAGCTCTGTATTGCAAAAGAAAGCATTACCATACAAAATGCAGCATTACAACAAGTTTTCATGCATTATAAGCGATACACATCATTTTAATGAAACAATCTGTATGAAAGCACAGAACTGTGCAAACTTCATGAAACAGCTGTCAAAAGAGCAAAAGAAAATTTTAAGCTTATTTTCCTTCTTGGGGTCATTTTCGATCAAAATTCACTTCATATTTAATTAAACATGACTTTTCACTCATTTCAATCATGACATTCTGTAAGATCGCTAATTGGCAAATATGCATTGTTAAACAAAGCATTACAAATCAAAGTTCAGCATTAAAATATGTTTGCTTTCATTATGAGGGCAAAGTAGTCACTTTAATGAAGGAATCTAAATATCAACACAACACAGTGCAAAATTCATGAAACAGTTCACTATAGAGCAAAAGGAAATTTTTAACCGCAGGAAGCTGTTTGGTGTCTTTTTCAATCAGAATTCCCTTCTTTTTAATGAAACATGACATTTCAGTAATGTAACTCATTGGCAGCTTTGTTTTGCAAAAGAATGCATTACCATTCAAAATGCAGCATTACTACAATTTTGCATGCATTAAAAGCGATGCATTGATAAAAAGAAAGCATTACAAGTCCAAATTCAGCATTAAAATATGTTTGCATTCATTATGAGGGCTAAATAATCACTTTAATGCAGGAATCTGAATATCAGCACAGCACAGTGCATACTTCATGAAACAGTTCATTACAGTCCGAAAGGAACTTTTTAACCACAGGAAGCTGTTTGGTATCTTTTTCAATCAGAATTCAATTCTTTTGCAATGAAACATGACATTTCAGTAATGTAACTCATTGGAAACTATCTATTGCAAAAGAAAGCATTACCATTCAAAATGCAGCATTACTACAATTTTGCATGCATTATAAGCGATACACATCATATTAATGAAACAATCTGTATGACAGCACAGAACTGTGCAAACTTCATGAAACAGCTCTCAAAAGAGCAAAAGAAAATTTTAAGCTTAGCTTCCTGCTTGGGGACATTTTCAATCAAATTTCACTTCATATTAAATTAAACATGACTTTTCACTCATTTCAATCATAACAATTCTGTAAGATCGCTCATTGATAAACATGAATTGTTATAGAGAGCATTACAAGTCAAAATTCATCATTAAAATATGTTTGCATTCATTATGAGGGCTAAATAGTCACTTTAATGCAAGAAACTGAATATCAGCACAGCACAGTGCAAACTTCATGAAACAGTTTCACTACATGCCAAAAGAATCCTTATAACCACAGGAAGCTGTTTGGTGTCTTTTTCAATCAGAATTCACTTCTTTTGCAGTGAAACAAGATAATTCAGTAATTTAACTTATTGGCAGCTCTGTATTGCAAAAGAAAGCATTACCATACAAAATGCAGCACTACAACAAGTTTGCATGCATTATAAGTGATACACATCATTTTAATGAAACAGTCTTTATGACAGCACAGAACTGTGCAAACTTCATGAAACAGTTCACTACAGAGCAAAAGGAAATTTTTAACCGCAGGAAGCTGTTTGGTGTCTTTTTCAATCAGAATTCAATTCTTTTTAATGAAACATGACATTTCAGTAATGTAAATCTTTGGCAGCTATGTATTGCAAAAGAAAGCATTACCATTCAAAATGCAGCATTACTTCAAGTTTGCATGAATTATAAGCGATACACATCATTTTAATGAAACAATCTGTATGACAGCACAGAACTGTGCAAACCATGAAATAGCTCTCAAAAGAGCAAAAGAAAGTTTTAAGCTTAGTTTCCTGCTTGAGATCATTTAAAATCAAAATTCAATTAATATTCAATTAGACATGACTTTTTACTTATTTCAATCATGACTTTTCAATAATGTCAATCATTGGCAAATATGCATTGTTAACGAAAGCATTACAAGTCAAAGTTCAGCATTAAAATATTTTTGCATTCATTATGAGGGCTAAATAATCATCTTAATGCAGGAATCTGAATATCAGCACAGCACAGTGCAAACATCATGAAACAGTTTCACTACATGCCAAAAGAATCCTGTTAACCACAGGAAGCTGTTTGGTGTCTTTTTCAATCAGAATTAATTTCTTTTGCAATGAAACAAGATATTTCAGTAATTTAACTCATTGGCAGCTCTGTATTGCAAAAGAAAGCATTACCATACAAAATGCAGCATTACAACAAGTTTTCATGCATTATAAGCGATACACATCATTTTAATGAAACAATCTGTATGAAAGCACAGAACTGTGCAAACTTCATGAAACAGCTGTCAAAAGAGCAAAAGAAAATTTTAAGCTTATTTTCCTTCTTGGGGTCATTTTCGATCAAAATTCACTTCATATTTAATTAAACATGACTTTTCACTCATTTCAATCATGACATTCTGTAAGATCGCTCATTGGCAAATATGCATTGTTAAACAAAGCATTACAAATCAAAGTTCAGCATTAAAATATGTTTGCTTTCATTATGAGGGCAAAGTAGTCACTTTAATGAAGGAATCTAAATATCAACACAACACAGTGCAAAATTCATGAAACAGTTCACTATAGAGCAAAAGGAAATTTTTAACCGCAGGAAGCTGTTTGGTGTCTTTTTCAATCAGAATTCCCTTCTTTTTAATGAAACATGACATTTCAGTAATGTAACTCATTATAAACTATCTATTGCAAAAGAAAGCATTACCATTCATAATGCAGCATTACTACAAGTTTGCATGCATTATAAGCGATACACATCATTTTAATGAAACAATCTTTATGACAGCACAGAACTGTGCAAACTTCATGAAACAGCTCTCAAAAGAGCAAAAGAAAATTTTAAGCTTAGTTTCCTGCTTGGGGTCATTTTCAATCAAAATTCAATTAATATTCAATTAGACATGACTTTTCACTTATTTCAATCATGACTTTTCAATAATGTCGATCATTGGCAAATATGCATTGTTAACGAAAGCATTACAAGTCAAAGTTCAGCATTAAAATATGTTTGCATTCATTATGAGGGCTAAATAATCATCTTAATGCAGGAATCTGAATATCAGCACAGCACAGTGCAAACATCATGAAACAGTTTCACTACATGCCAAAAGAATCCTGTTAACCACAGGAAGCTGTTTGGTGTCTTTTTCTATCAGAATTCACTTCTTTTGCAATGAAACAAGATATTTCAGTAATTTAACTCATTGGCAGCTCTGTATTGCAAAAGAAGGCATTACCATACAAAATGCAGCATTACTACAAGTTTGCATGCATTATAAGCGATACACATCATTTTAATGAAACAATCTGTATGAAAGCACAGAACTGTGCAAACTTCATGAAACAGCTGTCAAAAGAGCAAAAGAAAATTTTAAGCTTATTTTCCTTCTTGGGGTTATTTTCGATCAAAATTCACTTCATATTCAATTAAACATGACTTTTCACTCATTTCAATCATGACTTTCTGTAAGATCGCTCATTGGCAAATATGCATTGTTAAACAAAGCATTACAAATCAAAGTTCAGCATTAAAATATGTTTGCTTTCATTATGAGGGCAAAGTAGTCACTTTAATGAAGGAATCTAAATATCAACACAACACAGTGCAAAATTCATGAAACAGTTCACTATAGAGCAAAAGGAAATTTTTAACCGCAGGAAGCTGTTTGGTGTCTTTTTCAATCAGAATTCCCTTCTTTTTAATGAAACATGACATTTCAGTAATGTAACTCATTATAAACTATCTATTGCAAAAGAAAGCATTACCATTCATAATGCAACATTACTACAAGTTTGCATGCATTATAAGCGATACACATCATTTTAATGAAACAATCTTTATGACAGCACAGAACTGTGCAAACTTCATGAAACAGCTCTCAAAAGAGCAAAAGAAAATTTTAAGCTTAGTTTCCTGCTTGGGGTCATTTTCAATCAAAATTCAATTAATATTCAATTAGACATGACTTTTCACTTATTTCAATCATGACTTTTCAATAATGTCGATCATTGGCAAATATGCATTGTTAACGAAAGCATTACAAGTCAAAGTTCAGCATTAAAATATGTTTGCATTCATTATGAGGGCTAAATAATCATCTTAATGCAGGAATCTGAATATCAGCACAGCACAGTGCAAACATCATGAAACAGTTTCACTACATGCCAAAAGAATCCTGTTAACCACAGGAAGCTGTTTGGTGTCTTTTTCTATCAGAATTCACTTCTTTTGCAATGAAACAAGATATTTCAGTAATTTAACTCATTGGCAGCTCTGTATTGCAAAAGAAGGCATTACCATACAAAATGCAGCATTACTACAAGTTTGCATGCATTATAAGCGATACACATCATTTTAATGAAACAATCTGTATGAAAGCACAGAACTGTGCAAACTTCATGAAACAGCTGTCAAAAGAGCAAAAGAAAATTTTAAGCTTATTTTCCTTCTTGGGGTTATTTTCGATCAAAATTCACTTCATATTCAATTAAACATGACTTTTCACTCATTTCAATCATGACTTTCTGTAAGATCGCTCATTGGCAAATATGCATTGTTAAACAAAGCATTACAAATCAAAGTTCAGCATTAAAATATGTTTGCTTTCATTATGAGGGCAAAGTAGTCACTTTAATGAAGGAATCTAAATATCAACACAACACAGTGCAAAATTCATGAAACAGTTCACTATAGAGCAAAAGGAAATTTTTAACCGCAGGAAGCTGTTTGGTGTCTTTTTCAATCAGAATTCCCTTCTTTTTAATGAAACATGACATTTCAGTAATGTAACTCATTATAAACTATCTATTGCAAAAGAAAGCATTACCATTCATAATGCAACATTACTACAAGTTTGCATGCATTATAAGCGATACACATCATTTTAATGAAACAATCTTTATGACAGCACAGAACTGTGCAAACTTCATGAAACAGCTCTCAAAAGAGCAAAAGAAAATTTTAAGCTTAGTTTCCTGCTTGGGGTCATTTTCAATCAAAATTCAATTAATATTCAATTAGACATGACTTTTCACTTATTTCAATCATGACTTTTCAATAATGTCGATCATTGGCAAATATGCATTGTTAACGAAAGCATTACAAGTCAAAGTTCAGCATTAAAATATGTTTGCATTCATTATGAGGGCTAAATAATCATCTTAATGCAGGAATCTGAATATCAGCACAGCACAGTGCAAACATCATGAAACAGTTTCACTACATGCCAAAAGAATCCTGTTAACCACAGGAAGCTGTTTGGTGTCTTTTTCTATCAGAATTCACTTCTTTTGCAATGAAACAAGATATTTCAGTAATTTAACTCATTGGCAGCTCTGTATTGCAAAAGAAAGCATTACCATACAAAATGCAGCATTACTACAAGTTTGCATGCATTATAAGCGATACACATCATTTTAATGAAACAATCTGTATGAAAGCACAGAACTGTGCAAACTTCATGAAACAGCTGTCAAAAGAGCAAAAGAAAATTTTAAGCTTATTTTCCTTCTTGGGGTTATTTTCGATCAAAATTCACTTCATATTCAATTAAACATGACTTTTCACTCATTTCAATCATGACTTTCTGTAAGATCGCTCATTGGCAAATATGCATTGTTAAACAAAGCTTTACAAGTCAAAGTTCAGCATTAAAATATGTTTGCTTTCATTATGAGGGCAAAGTAGTCACTTTAATGAAGGAATCTAAATATCAACACAACACAGTGCAAAATTCATGAAACAGTTCACTATAGAGCACAAGGAAATTTTTAACCGCAGGAAGCTGTTTGGTGTCTTTTTCAATCAGAATTCCCTTCTTTTTAATGAAACATGACATTTCAGTATTGTAACTCATTGGCAGCTCTGTATTGCAAAAGAAAGCATTACCATTCAAAATGCAGCATTACTTCAAGTTTGCATGCATTATAAGCGATACACATCATTTTAATGAAACAATCTGTATGAAAGCACAGAACTGTGCAAACTTCATGAAACAGCTGTCAAAAGAGCAAAAGAAAATTTTAAGCTTAGTTTCCTGCTTGGGGTCATTTTCAATCAAAATTCAATTAATATTCAATTAGACATGACTTTTCACTTATTTCAATCATGACTTTTCAATAATGTCGATCATTGGCAAATATGCATTGTTAACGAAAGCATTACAAGTCAAAGTTCAGCATTAAAATATGTTTGCATTCATTATGATGGCTAAATAGTCACTTTAATGCAGCAAAATGAAGATCAGCACAGCACAGTGCAAACTTCATGAATCAGCTCTCAAAAGAGCAAAATAAAATTTTAAGCTTAGTTTCCTTCTTGGGGTAATTTTCGATCAAAATTCACTTCATATTCAATTAAACATGACTTTTCCCTCATTTCAATCATGACTATTCTGTAGGATCGCTCATTGGAAAACATAAATTGATAAAGCATTACAAGTCAAAATTCAGCATTAAAATATGTTTGCATTCATTTTGAGGGCTAAATAGTCACTTTAATGCAGGAATCTGAATATTAGAACAGCACAGTGCAATCTTCAGGAAACAGTTTCACTACAGACCTAAAGGAACTTTATAACCACAGGAAGCTGTTGGTGTCTTTCAATCAGAATTCAATTCTTTTTAATGAAACATGACATTTCAGTAATGTAACTCATTGGCAGCTCTGTATTGCAAAAGAAAGCATTACCATTCAAAATGCAGCATTACTTCAAGTTTGCATGAATTATAATCGATACACATGGTTTTAATGAAACAATCTGTATGACAGCACAGAACTGTGCAAACCATGAAATAGCTCTCAAAAGAGCAAAAGAAAGTTTTAAGCTTAGTTTCCTGCTTGAGATCATTTTCAATCAAAATTCACTTCATTTTCAATTAAACATGACTTTTTACTCATTTCAATCGTGACTTTTCTGTAAGATCGCTCATTGGCAAATATGCATTCTTAAACAGAGCATTACAAGTCAAAATTCAGCATTAAAATATGTTTGCATTCATTTTGAGGGCTAAATAGTCACTTTAATGCAGGAATCTGAATATTAGAACAGCACAGTGCAATCTTCATGAAACAGTTTCACTACAGACCTAAAGGAACTTTTTAACCACAGGAAGCTGTTTGGAGTCTTTTTCAATCAGAATTCACTTCTTTTTAATGAAATATGACATTTCAGTAATGTAACTCATTGGCAGCTTTGTTGTGCAAAAGAATGCATTACCATTCAAAATGCAGCATTACTACAATTTTGCATGCATTAAAAAAGATGCATTGTTAAAGAAAGCATTACAAGTCCAAATTCAGCATTAAAATATGTTTGCATTCATTATAATGGCTAAATTGTCACTTTAATGCAGGAATCTGAATATCATCACAGCACAGTGCATACTTCATGAAACAGTTCATTACAGTCCAAAAGGAACTTTTTAACCACAGGAAGCTGTTTGGTATCTTTTTCAATCAGAATTCAATTCTTTTTAATGAAACATGACATTTCAGTAATATAACTCATTATAAAACTATCTATTGCAAAAGAAAGCTTTACCATTCATAATGCAGCGTTACTACAAGTTTGCATGCATTATAAGCGATACACATCATTTTAATGAAACAATCTGTATGACTGCACAGAACTGTGCAAAATTCATGAAACAGCTCTCAAAAGAGCAAAAGAAAATTTTAAGCTTAGTTTCCTTCTTGGGGTAATTTTCGATCAAAATTCACTTCATATTCAATTAAACATGACTTTTCACTCATTTCAATCATGACTATTCTGTAAGATCGCTCATTGGAAAACATAAATTGATAAAGCATTACAAGTCAAAGTTCAGCATTAAAATATGTTTGCATTCATTATGAGGGCTAAATAGTCAATTTAATGCAGGAAACTGAATATCAGCACAGCACAGTGCAAACTTCATGAAACAGTTTCACTACATGCCAAAAGAATCCTTACAACCACAGGAAGCTGTTTGGTGTCTTTTTCAATCAGAATTCACTTCTTTTGCAGTGAAACAAGATAATTCAGAAATTTAACTTATTGGCAGGTCTGTATTGCAAAAGAAAGCATTACCATACAAAATGCAGCAATACAACAAGTTTGCATGAGCGATACACATCATTTTAATGAAACAATCTTTATGACAGCACAGAACTGTGCAAACTTCATGAAACAGTTCACTATAGAGCAAATGAAATTTTTAACCGCAGGAAGCAGTTTGGTGTCTTTTTCAATCAGAATTCAATTCTTTTTAATGAATCATGACATTTCAGTAATGTAAATCTTTGGCAGCTATGTATTGCAAAAGAAAGCATTACCATTCAAAATGCAGCATTACTTCAAGTTTGCATGAATTATAAGCGATACACATCATTTTAATGAAACAATCTGTATGACAGCACAGAACTGTGCAAACCATGAAATAGCTCTCAAAAGAGCAAAAGAAAGTTTTAAGCTTAGTTTCCTGCTTGAGATCATTTAAAATCAAAATTCAATTAATATTCAATTAGACATGACTTTTTACTTATTTCAATCATGACTTTTCAATAATGTCGATCATTGGCAAATATGCATTGTTAACGAAAGCATTACAAGTCAAAGTTCAGCATTAAAATATGTTTGCATTCATTATGAGGGCTAAATAATCATCTTAATGCAGGAATCTGAATATCAGCACAGCACAGTGCAAACATCATGAAACAGTTTCACTACATGCCAAAAGAATCCTGTTAACCACAGGAAGCTGTTTGTTGTCTTTTTCAATTAGAATTCATTTCTTTTGCAATGAAACAAGATATTTCAGTAATTTAACTCATTGGCAGCTCTGTATTGCAAAAGAAAGCATTACCATACAAAATGCAGCATTACAACAAGTTTTCATGCATTATAAGCGATACACATCATTTTAATGAAACAATCTGTATGAAAGCACAGAACTGTGCAAACTTCATGAAACAGCTGTCAAAAGAGCAAAAGAAAATTTTAAGCTTATTTTCCTTCTTGGGGTCATTTTCGATCAAAATTCACTTCATATTAAACATGACTTTTCACTCATTTCAATCATGACATTCTGTAAGATCGCTAATTGGCAAATATGCATTGTTAAACAAAGCATTACAAATCAAAGTTCAGCATTAAAATATGTTTGCTTTCATTATGAGGGCAAAGTAGTCACTTTAATGAAGGAATCTAAATATCAACACAACACAGTGCAAAATTCATGAAACAGTTCACTATAGAGCAAAAGGAAATTTTTAACCGCAGGAAGCTGTTTGGTGTCTTTTTCAATCAGAATTCCCTTCTTTTTAATGAAACATGACATTTCAGTAATGTAACTCATTGGCAGCTTTGTTTTGCAAAAGAATGCATTACCATTCAAAATGCAGCATTACTACAATTTTGCATGCATTAAAAGCGATGCATTGATAAAAAGAAAGCATTACAAGTCCAAATTCAGCATTAAAATATGTTTGCATTCATTATGAGGGCTAAATAATCACTTTAATGCAGGAATCTGAATATCAGCACAGCACAGTGCATACTTCATGAAACAGTTCATTACAGTCCAAAAGGAACTTTTTAACCACAGGAAGCTGTTTGGTATCTTTTTCAATCAGAATTCAATTCTTTTGCAATGAAACATGACATTTCAGTAATGTAACTCATTGGAAACTATCTATTGCAAAAGAAAGCATTACCATTCAAAATGCAGCATTACTACAATTTTGCATGCATTATAAGCGATACACATCATATTAATGAAACAATCTGTATGACAGCACAGAACTGTGCAAACTTCATGAAACAGCTCTCAAAAGAGCAAAAGAAAATTTTAAGCTTAGCTTCCTGCTTGGGGACATTTTCAATCAAATTTCACTTCATATTAAATTAAACATGACTTTTCACTCATTTCAATCATAACAATTCTGTAAGATCGCTCATTGATAAACATGAATTGTTATAGAGAGCATTACAAGTCAAAATTCATCATTAAAATATGTTTGCATTCATTATGAGGGCTAAATAGTCACTTTAATGCAAGAAACTGAATATCAGCACAGCACAGTGCAAACTTCATGAAACAGTTTCACTACATGCCAAAAGAATCCTTATAACCACAGGAAGCTGTTTGGTGTCTTTTTCAATCAGAATTCACTTCTTTTGCAGTGAAACAAGATAATTCAGTAATTTAACTTATTGGCAGCTCTGTATTGCAAAAGAAAGCATTACCATACAAAATGCAGCACTACAACAAGTTTGCATGCATTATAAGTGATACACATCATTTTAATGAAACAGTCTTTATGACAGCACAGAACTGTGCAAACTTCATGAAACAGTTCACTACAGAGCAAAAGGAAATTTTTAACCGCAGGAAGCTGTTTGGTGTCTTTTTCAATCAGAATTCAATTCTTTTTAATGAAACATGACATTTCAGTAATGTAAATCTTTGGCAGCTATGTATTGCAAAAGAAAGCATTACCATTCAAAATGCAGCATTACTTCAAGTTTGCATGAATTATAAGCGATACACATCATTTTAATGAAACAATCTGTATGACAGCACAGAACTGTGCAAACCATGAAATAGCTCTCAAAAGAGTAAAAGAAAGTTTTAAGCTTAGTTTCCTGCTTGAGATCATTTAAAATCAAAATTCAATTAATATTCAATTAGACATGACTTTTTACTTATTTCAATCATGACTTTTCAATAATGTCGATCATTGGCAAATATGCATTGTTAACGAAAGCATTACAAGTCAAAGTTCAGCATTAAAATATTTTTGCATTCATTATGAGGGCTAAATAATCATCTTAATGCAGGAATCTGAATATCAGCACAGCACAGTGCAAACATCATGAAACAGTTTCACTACATGCCAAAAGAATCCTGTTAACCACAGGAAGCTGTTTGGTGTCTTTTTCAATCAGAATTCATTTCTTTTGCAATGAAACAAGATATTTCAGTAATTTAACTCATTGGCAGCTCTGTATTGCAAAAGAAAGCATTACCATACAAAATGCAGCATTACAACAAGTTTTCATGCATTATAAGCGATACACATCATTTTAATGAAACAATCTGTATGAAAGCACAGAACTGTGCAAACTTCATGAAACAGCTGTCAAAAGAGCAAAAGAAAATTTTAAGCTTATTTTCCTTCTTGGGGTCATTTTCGATCAAAATTCACTTCATATTTAATTAGACATGACTTTTCACTCATTTCAATCATGACATTCTGTAAGATCGCTCATTGGCAAATATGCATTGTTAAACAAAGCATTACAAATCAAAGTTCAGCATTAAAATATGTTTGCTTTCATTATGAGGGCAAAGTAGTCACTTTAATGAAGGAATCTAAATATCAACACAACACAGTGCAAAATTCATGAAACAGTTCACTATAGAGCAAAAGGAAATTTTTAACCGCAGGAAGCTGTTTGGTGTCTTTTTCAATCAGAATTCCCTTCTTTTTAATGAAACATGACATTTCAGTAATGTAACTCATTATAAACTATCTATTGCAAAAGAAAGCATTACCATTCATAATGCAGCATTACTACAAGTTTGCATGCATTATAAGCGATACACATCATTTTAATGAAACAATCTTTATGACAGCACAGAACTGTGCAAACTTCATGAAACAGCTCTCAAAAGAGCAAAAGAAAATTTTAAGCTTAGTTTCCTGCTTGGGGTCATTTTCAATCAAAATTCAATTAATATTCAATTAGACATGACTTTTCACTTATTTCAATCATGACTTTTCAATAATTCGATCATTGGCAAATATGCATTGTTAACGAAAGCAATACAAGTCAAAGTTCAGCATTAAAATATGTTTGCTTTCATTATGAGGGCTAAATAGTCACTTTAATGCAGCAAAATGAAGATCAGCACAGCACAGTGCAAACTTCATTAATCAGCTCTCAAAAGAGCAAAATAAAATTTTAAGCTTAGTTTCCTTCTTGGGGTAATTTTCGATCAAAATTCACTTCATATTCAATTAAACATGACTTTTCACTCATTTCAATCATGACTATTCTGTAGGATCGCTCATTGGAAAACATAAATTGATAAAGCATTACAAGTCAAAATTCAGCATTAAAATATGTTTGCATTCATTTTGAGGGCTAAATAGTCACTTTAATGCAGGAATCTAAATATCAACACAACACAGTGCAAAATTCATGAAACAGTTCACTATAGAGCAAAAGGAAATTTTTAACTGCAGGAAGCTGTTTGGTGTCTTTTTCAATCAGAATTCCCTTCTTTTTAATGAAACATGACATTTCAGTAATGTAACTCATTATAAACTATCTATTGCAAAAGAAAGCATTACCATTCATAATGCAGCATTACTACAAGTTTGCATGCATTATAAGCGATACACATCATTTTAATGAAACAATCTTTATGACAGCACAGAACTGTGCAAACTTCATGAAACAGCTCTCAAAAGAGCAAAAGAAAATTTTAAGCTTAGTTTCCTGCTTGGGGTCATTTTCAATCAAAATTCAA
Source organism: Myxocyprinus asiaticus (assembly GCF_019703515.2). Lineage (NCBI taxonomy): Eukaryota > Metazoa > Chordata > Actinopteri > Cypriniformes > Catostomidae > Myxocyprinus > Myxocyprinus asiaticus. The sequence goes on along the minus strand of NC_059354.1, from coordinate 299,483 downwards.
TTAATATTCAATTAGACATGACTTTTCACTTATTTCAATCATGACTTTTCAATAATGTCGATCATTGGCAAATATGCATTGTTAACGAAAGCATTACAAGTCAAAGTTCAGCATTAAAATATGTTTGCTTTCATTATGAGGGCTAAATAGTCACTTTAATGCAGCAAAATGAAGATCAGCACAGCACAGTGCAAACTTCATTAATCAGCTCTCAAAAGAGCAAAATAAAATTTTAAGCTTAGTTTCCTTCTTGGGGTAATTTTCGATCAAAATTCACTTCATATTCAATTAAACATGACTTTTCACTCATTTCAATCATGACTATTCTGTAGGATCGCTCATTGGAAAACATAAATTGATAAAGCATTACAAGTCAAAATTCAGCATTAAAATATGTTTGCATTCATTTTGAGGGCTAAATAGTCACTTTAATGCAGGAATCTGAATATTAGAACAGCACAGTGCAATCTTCATGAAACAGTTTCACTACAGACCTAAAGGAACTTTTTAACCACAGGAAGCTGTTTGGAGTCTTTTTCAATCAGAATTCACTTCTTTTTAATGAAATATGACATTTCAGTAATGTAACTCATTGGCAGCTTTGTTGTGCAAAAGAATGCATTACCATTCAAAATGCAGCATTACTACAATTTTGCATGCATTAAAAAAGATGCATTGTTAAAGAAAGCATTACAAGTCCAAATTCAGCATTAAAATATGTTTGCATTCATTATGAAGGCTAAATAATCACTTTAATGCAGGAATCTGAATATCAGCAGAGCACAGTGCATACTTCATGAAACAGTTCATTACATTCCAAAAGGAACTTTTTAACCACAGGAAGCTGTTTGGTGTCTTTCAATCAGAATTCAATTCTTTTTAATGAAACATGACATTTCAGTAATGTAACTCATTGGCAGCTATGTATTGCAAAAGAAAGCATTACCATTCAAAATGCAGCATTACTTCAAGTTTGCATGAATTATTAGCGATACACATGATTTTAATGAAACAATCTGTATGACAGCACAGAACTGTGCAAACTTCATGAAACAGCTGTCAAAAGAGCAAAAGAAAGTTTTAAGCTTAGTTTCCTGCTTGAGATCATTTTCAATCAAAATTCACTTCCTTTTCAATTAAATATGACTTTTTACTCATTTCAATCGTGACTTTTCTGTAAGATCGCTCATTGGCAAATATGCATTCTTAAACAAAGCATTACAAGTCAAAATACAGCATTAAAATATGTTGGCATTCATTATGAGGGCTAAGAAGTCACTTTAATGCAGGAATCTGAATATCAGCACAGCAACTGAATAATGAATCTCATTGGCAAATATGCATTGTTAACGAAAGCAATACAAGTCAAAGTTCAGCATTAAAATATGTTTGCATTCATTATGAGGGCTAAATAGTCACTTTAATGCAGCAAAATGAAGATCAGCACAGCACAGTGCAAACTTCATTAATCAGCTCTCAAAAGAGCAAAATAAAATTTTAAGCTTAGTTTCCTTCTTGGGGTAATTTTCGATCAAAATTCACTTCATATTCAATTAAACATGACTTTTCACTCATTTCAATCATGACTATTCTGTAGGATCGCTCATTGGAAAACATAAATTGATAAAGCATTACAAGTCAAAATTCAGCATTAAAATATGTTTGCATTCATTTTGAGGGCTAAATAGTCACTTTAATGCAGGAATCTGAATATTACAACAGCACAGTGCAATCTTCATGAAACAGTTTCACTACAGACCTAAAGGAACTTTATAACCACAGGAAGCTGTTGGTGTCTTTCAATCAGAATTCAATTCTTTTTAATGAAACATGACATTTCAGTAATGTAACACATTGGCAGCTCTGTATTGCAAAAGAAAGCATTACCATTCAAAATGCAGCATTATTTCAAGTTTGCATGAATTATAATCGATACACATGGTTTTAATGAAACAATCTGTATGACAGCACAGAACTGTGCAAACCATGAAATAGCTCTCAAAAGAGCAAAAGAAAGTTGTAAGCTTAGTTTCCTGCTTGAGATCATTTTCAATCAAAATTCACTTCCTTTTCAATTAAACATGACTTTTTACTCATTTCAATCGTGACTTTTCTGTAAGATCGCTCATTGGCAAATATGCATTCTTAAACAAAGCATTACAAGTCAAAATACAGCATTAAAATATGTTGGCATTCATTATGAGGGCTAAGAAGTCACTTTAATGCAGGAATCTGAATATCAGCACAGCACAGTGCAAACATCATGAAACAGTTTCACTACATGCCAAAAGAATCCTGTTAACCACAGGAAGCTGTTTGGTGTCTTTTTCAATCAGAATTCACTTCTTTTGCAAAGAAACAAGATATTTCAGTAATGTAACTCATTGGCAGCTCTGTATTGCAAAAGAAAGCATTACCATACAAAATGCAGCAATACAACAAGTTTGCATGCATTATAAGCGATACACATCATTTTAATGAAACAATCTTTATGACAGCACAGAACTGTGCAAACTTCATGAAACAGTTCACTATAGAGCAAAAGGAAATTTTTAACCGCAGGAAGCTGTTTGGTGTCTTTTTCAATCAGAATTCCCTTCTTTTTAATGAAACATGACATTTCAGTAATGTAACTCATTATAAACTATCTATTGCAAAAGAAAGCATTACCATTCATAATGCAGCATTACTACAAGTTTGCATGCATTATAAGCGATACACATCATTTTAATGAAACAATCTTTATGACAGCACAGAACTGTGCAAACTTCATGAAACAGCTCTCAAAAGAGCAAAAAAAAATTTTAAGCTTAGTTTCCTGCTTGGGGTCATTTTCAATCAAAATTTAATTAATATTCAATTAGACATGACTTTTCACTTATTTCAATCATGACTTTTCAATAATGTCGAACATTGGCAAATATGCATTGTTAACGAAAGCATTACAAGTCAAAGTTCAGCATTAAAATATTTTTGCATTCATTATGAGGGCTAAATAATCATCTTAATGCAGGAATCTGAATATCAGCACAGCACAGTGCAAACATCATGAAACAGTTTCACTACATGCCAAAAGAATCCTGTTAACCACAGGAAGCTGTTTGGTGTCTTTTTCAATCAGAATTCACTTCTTTTGCAATGAAACAAGATATTTCAGTAATTTAACTCATTGGCAGCTCTGTATTGCAAAAGAAAGCATTACCATACAAAATGCAGCATTACTACAAGTTTGCATGCATTATAAGCGATACACATCATTTTAATGAAACAATCTGTATGAAAGCACAGAACTGTGCAAACTTCATGAAACAGCTGTCAAAAGAGCAAAAGAAAATTTTAAGCTTATTTTCCTTCTTGGGGTTATTTTCGATCAAAATTCACTTCATATTCAATTAAACATGACTTTTCACTCATTTCAATCATGACTTTCTGTAAGATCGCTCATTGGCAAATATGCATTGTTAAACAAAGCATTACAAGTCAAAGTTCAGCATTAAAATATGTTTGCTTTCATTATGAGGGCAAAGTAGTCACTTTAATGAAGGAATCTAAATATCAACACAACACAGTGCAAAATTCATGAAACAGTTCACTATAGAGCAAAACGAAATTTTTAACCGCAGGAAGCTGTTTGGTGTCTTTTTCAATCAGAATTCCCTTCTTTTTAATGAAACATGACATTTCAGTATTGTAACTCATTATAAACTATCTATTGCAAAAGAAAGCATTACCATTCATAATGCAGCATTACTACAGGTTTGCATGCATTATAAGCGATACACATCATTTTAATGAAACAATCTGTATGACAGCACAGATCTGAACAAACTTCATGAAACAGCTCTCAAAAGAGCAAAAGAAAATTTTTAGCTTAGTTTCCTTCTTGGGGTCATTTTCGATCAAAATTCAATTCATATTCAATTAAACATGACTTTTCACTCATTTCAATCATGACTATTCTGTAAGATCGCTCATAGGTAAACATGAATTGTTAAGGAAAGCATTACAAGTCAAAATTCAGCATTAAAATATGTTTGAAATCATTTTGAGGGCTAAATAGTCACTTTAATGCAGGAATCTGAATATTAGAACAGCACAGTGCAATCTTCATGAAACAGTTTCACTACAGACCTAAAGGAACTTTTTAACCACAGGAAGCTGTTTGGTATCTTTTTCAATCAGAATTCACTTCTTTTGCAATGAAACATGACATTTCAGTAATGTAACTCATTGGAAACTATCTATTGCAAAAGAAAGCATTACCATTCAAAATGCAGCATTACTACAATCTTGCATTCATTATAAGCGATACACATCATATTAATGTAGCAATCTGTATGACAGCACAGAACTATGCAAACTTCATAAAATCGCTCTAAAAAGAGCTAAAGAAAATTTTAAGCGTAGTTTCCTGCTTGGGGTCATTATCAATCAAAATTCACTTTTCAGTTAAACATGACTTTTCACATTTCAATCATGACTTTCTGTAAGATCGCTCATTGGCAAATATGCATTGTTAACAAAAGCAATACAAGTCAAAGTTCAGCATTAAAATATGTTTGCATTCATTATGAGGGCTAAATAGTCACTTTAATGCAGGAAACTGAAGATCAGCACAGCACAGTGCAAACTTCATGAAACAGCTCTCAAAAGAGCAAAAGAAAATATTAAGCTTAGTTTCCTGCTTGGGGTCATTTTCATTCAAAATTCAATTCATTTTCAATTAGACATGACTTTTAACTCATTTCAATCATGATTTTTCAATAATGTCGATCATTGGCAAATATGCATTGTTAACGAAAGCAATACAAGTCAAAATTCAGCATTAAAATATGTTTGCATTCATTTTGAGGGCTAAATAGTCACTTTAATGCAGGAATCTGAATATTAGAACAGCACAGTGCAATCTTCATGAAACAGTTTCACTACAGACCTAAAGGAACTTTTTAACCACAGGAAGCTGTTTGGAGTCTTTTTCAATCAGCATTCACTTCTTTTTAATGAAATATGACATTTCAGTAATGTAACTCATTGGCAGCTTTGTTGTGCAAAAGAATGCATTACCATTCAAAATGCAGCATTACTACAATTTTGCATGCATTAAAAAAGATGCATTGTTAAAGAAAGCATTACAAGTCCAAATTCAGCATTAAAATATGTTTGCATTCATTATAATGGCTAAATTGTCACTTTAATGCAGGAATCTGAATATCAGCAGAGCACAGTGCATACTTCATGAAACAGTTCATTACAGTCCAAAAGGAACTTTTTAACCACAGGAAGCTGTTTGGTGTCTTTATCATTCAGAATTCACTTCTTTTGCAATGAAACATGACATTTCAGTAATGTAACTCATTGTCAGCTCTGTATTGCAAAAGAAAGCATTACCATCCAAAATGCAGCATTACAACTAGTTTGCATGCATTATAAGCGATACTCATCATTTTAATGAAACAATCTGTATGACAGCACAGAACTGTGCAAAATTCATGAAACAGCTCTCAAAAGAGCAAAATAATATTTTAAGCTTAGGTTCCTTCTTGGGGTCATTTTCGATCAAAATTCACTTCATTTTCAATTAAACATGACTTTTCACTCATTTCAATCATGACTTTTCTGTAAGATCGCTCATTGGCAAATATGCATTGTTAACGAAAGCAATACAAGTCAATGTTCAACATTAAAATATGTTTGCATTCATTATGAGGGCTAAATAGTCACTTTAATGCAGGAAACTGAAGATCAGCAAGCACAGTGCAATCTACATGAAACAGCTCTCAAAAGAGCAAAAGAAAGTTTTAAGCTTAGTTTCCTGCTTGAGATCATTTTCAATCAAAATTCACTTCCTTTTCAATTAAACATGAATTTTCACTCATTTCAATCATGACTTTTCTGTAAGATCGCTCATTGGCAAACATGCATTGTTAAAGAAAGCATTACAAGTCAAAATTCAGCATTAAAATATGTTTGCATTCATTATGAGGGCTAAATAGTCACTTTAATGCTTGAAACTGAATATCAGCACAGCACAGTGCCTACTTCATGAAACAGTTCATTACAGTCCAAAAGGATCTTTTTAACCACAGGAAGCTGTTTGGTATCTTTTTCAATCAGAATTCACTTCTTTAGCAATGAAACATGACATTTCAGTAATGTAAATCATTGGCAGCTATGTATTGCAAAAGAAAGCATACCATTCAAAATGCAGCATTACTACAAGTTTGCATGCATTATAAGCGATACACATCATTTTAATGAAACAATCTGTATGAAAGCACAGAACTGTGCAAACTTCATGAAACAGCTGTCAAAAGAGCAAAAGAAAATTTTAAGCTTATTTTCCTTCTTGGGGTTATTTTCGATCAAAATTCACTTCATATTCAATTAAACATGACTTTTCACTTATTTCAATCATGACTTTTCAATAATGTCGATCATTGGCAAATATGCATTGTTAACGAAAGCATTACAAGTCAAAGTTCAGCATTAAAATATGTTTGCATTCATTATGATGGCTAAATAGTCACTTTAATGCAGCAAAATGAAGATCAGCACAGCACAGTGCAAACTTCATGAATCAGCTCTCAAAAGAGCAAAATAAAATTTTAAGCTTAGTTTCCTTCTTGGGGTAATTTTCGATCAAAATTCACTTCATATTCAATTAAACATGACTTTTCCCTCATTTCAATCATGACTATTCTGTAGGATCGCTCATTGGAAAACATAAATTGATAAAGCATTACAAGTCAAAATTCAGCATTAAAATATGTTTGCATTCATTTTGAGGGCTAAATAGTCACTTTAATGCAGGAATCTGAATATTAGAACAGCACAGTGCAATCTTCAGGAAACAGTTTCACTACAGACCTAAAGGAACTTTATAACCACAGGAAGCTGTTGGTGTCTTTCAATCAGAATTCAATTCTTTTTAATGAAACATGACATTTCAGTAATGTAACTCATTGGCAGCTCTGTATTGCAAAAGAAAGCATTACCATTCAAAATGCAGCATTACTTCAAGTTTGCATGAATTATAATCGATACACATGGTTTTAATGAAACAATCTGTATGACAGCACAGAACTGTGCAAACCATGAAATAGCTCTCAAAAGAGCAAAAGAAAGTTTTAAGCTTAGTTTCCTGCTTGAGATCATTTTCAATCAAAATTCACTTCATTTTCAATTAAACATGACTTTTTACTCATTTCAATCGTGACTTTTCTGTAAGATCGCTCATTGGCAAATATGCATTCTTAAACAGAGCATTACAAGTCAAAATTCAGCATTAAAATATGTTTGCATTCATTTTGAGGGCTAAATAGTCACTTTAATGCAGGAATCTGAATATTAGAACAGCACAGTGCAATCTTCATGAAACAGTTTCACTACAGACCTAAAGGAACTTTTTAACCACAGGAAGCTGTTTGGAGTCTTTTTCAATCAGAATTCACTTCTTTTTAATGAAATATGACATTTCAGTAATGTAACTCATTGGCAGCTTTGTTGTGCAAAAGAATGCATTACCATTCAAAATGCAGCATTACTACAATTTTGCATGCATTAAAAAAGATGCATTGTTAAAGAAAGCATTACAAGTCCAAATTCAGCATTAAAATATGTTTGCATTCATTATAATGGCTAAATTGTCACTTTAATGCAGGAATCTGAATATCATCACAGCACAGTGCATACTTCATGAAACAGTTCATTACAGTCCAAAAGGAACTTTTTAACCACAGGAAGCTGTTTGGTATCTTTTTCAATCAGAATTCAATTCTTTTTAATGAAACATGACATTTCAGTAATATAACTCATTATAAAACTATCTATTGCAAAAGAAAGCATTACCATTCATAATGCAGCGTTACTACAAGTTTGCATGCATTATAAGCGATACACATCATTTTAATGAAACAATCTGTATGACTGCACAGAACTGTGCAAAATTCATGAAACAGCTCTCAAAAGAGCAAAAGAAAATTTTAAGCTTAGTTTCCTTCTTGGGGTAATTTTCGATCAAAATTCACTTCATATTCAATTAAACATGACTTTTCACTCATTTCAATCATGACTATTCTGTAAGATCGCTCATTGGAAAACATAAATTGATAAAGCATTACAAGTCAAAGTTCAGCATTAAAATATGTTTGCATTCATTATGAGGGCTAAATAGTCAATTTAATGCAGGAAACTGAATATCAGCACAGCACAGTGCAAACTTCATGAAACAGTTTCACTACATGCCAAAAGAATCCTTACAACCACAGGAAGCTGTTTGGTGTCTTTTTCAATCAGAATTCACTTCTTTTGCAGTGAAACAAGATAATTCAGAAATTTAACTTATTGGCAGGTCTGTATTGCAAAAGAAAGCATTACCATACAAAATGCAGCACTACAACAAGTTTGCATGAGCGATACACATCATTTTAATGAAACAATCTTTATGACAGCACAGAACTGTGCAAACTTCATGAAACAGTTCACTATAGAGCAAATGAAATTTTTAACCGCAGGAAGCAGTTTGGTGTCTTTTTCAATCAGAATTCAATTCTTTTTAATGAATCATGACATTTCAGTAATGTAAATCTTTGGCAGCTATGTATTGCAAAAGAAAGCATTACCATTCAAAATGCAGCATTACTTCAAGTTTGCATGAATTATAAGCGATACACATCATTTTAATGAAACAATCTGTATGACAGCACAGAACTGTGCAAACCATGAAATAGCTCTCAAAAGAGCAAAAGAAAGTTTTAAGCTTAGTTTCCTGCTTGAGATCATTTAAAATCAAAATTCAATTAATATTCAATTAGACATGACTTTTTACTTATTTCAATCATGACTTTTCAATAATGTCGATCATTGGCAAATATGCATTGTTAACGAAAGCATTACAAGTCAAAGTTCAGCATTAAAATATGTTTGCATTCATTATGAGGGCTAAATAATCATCTTAATGCAGGAATCTGAATATCAGCACAGCACAGTGCAAACATCATGAAACAGTTTCACTACATGCCAAAAGAATCCTGTTAACCACAGGAAGCTGTTTGTTGTCTTTTTCAATTAGAATTCATTTCTTTTGCAATGAAACAAGATATTTCAGTAATTTAACTCATTGGCAGCTCTGTATTGCAAAAGAAAGCATTACCATACAAAATGCAGCATTACAACAAGTTTTCATGCATTATAAGCGATACACATCATTTTAATGAAACAATCTGTATGAAAGCACAGAACTGTGCAAACTTCATGAAACAGCTGTCAAAAGAGCAAAAGAAAATTTTAAGCTTATTTTCCTTCTTGGGGTCATTTTCGATCAAAATTCACTTCATATTAAACATGACTTTTCACTCATTTCAATCATGACATTCTGTAAGATCGCTAATTGGCAAATATGCATTGTTAAACAAAGCATTACAAATCAAAGTTCAGCATTAAAATATGTTTGCTTTCATTATGAGGGCAAAGTAGTCACTTTAATGAAGGAATCTAAATATCAACACAACACAGTGCAAAATTCATGAAACAGTTCACTATAGAGCAAAAGGAAATTTTTAACCGCAGGAAGCTGTTTGGTGTCTTTTTCAATCAGAATTCCCTTCTTTTTAATGAAACATGACATTTCAGTAATGTAACTCATTGGCAGCTTTGTTTTGCAAAAGAATGCATTACCATTCAAAATGCAGCATTACTACAATTTTGCATGCATTAAAAGCGATGCATTGATAAAAAGAAAGCATTACAAGTCCAAATTCAGCATTAAAATATGTTTGCATTCATTATGAGGGCTAAATAATCACTTTAATGCAGGAATCTGAATATCAGCACAGCACAGTGCATACTTCATGAAACAGTTCATTACAGTCCAAAAGGAACTTTTTAACCACAGGAAGCTGTTTGGTATCTTTTTCAATCAGAATTCAATTCTTTTGCAATGAAACATGACATTTCAGTAATGTAACTCATTGGAAACTATCTATTGCAAAAGAAAGCATTACCATTCAAAATGCAGCATTACTACAATTTTGCATGCATTATAAGCGATACACATCATATTAATGAAACAATCTGTATGACAGCACAGAACTGTGCAAACTTCATGAAACAGCTCTCAAAAGAGCAAAAGAAAATTTTAAGCTTAGCTTCCTGCTTGGGGACATTTTCAATCAAATTTCACTTCATATTAAATTAAACATGACTTTTCACTCATTTCAATCATAACAATTCTGTAAGATCGCTCATTGATAAACATGAATTGTTATAGAGAGCATTACAAGTCAAAATTCATCATTAAAATATGTTTGCATTCATTATGAGGGCTAAATAGTCACTTTAATGCAAGAAACTGAATATCAGCACAGCACAGTGCAAACTTCATGAAACAGTTTCACTACATGCCAAAAGAATCCTTATAACCACAGGAAGCTGTTTGGTGTCTTTTTCAATCAGAATTCACTTCTTTTGCAGTGAAACAAGATAATTCAGTAATTTAACTTATTGGCAGCTCTGTATTGCAAAAGAAAGCATTACCATACAAAATGCAGCACTACAACAAGTTTGCATGCATTATAAGTGATACACATCATTTTAATGAAACAGTCTTTATGACAGCACAGAACTGTGCAAACTTCATGAAACAGTTCACTACAGAGCAAAAGGAAATTTTTAACCGCAGGAAGCTGTTTGGTGTCTTTTTCAATCAGAATTCAATTCTTTTTAATGAAACATGACATTTCAGTAATGTAAATCTTTGGCAGCTATGTATTGCAAAAGAAAGCATTACCATTCAAAATGCAGCATTACTTCAAGTTTGCATGAATTATAAGCGATACACATCATTTTAATGAAACAATCTGTATGACAGCACAGAACTGTGCAAACCATGAAATAGCTCTCAAAAGAGTAAAAGAAAGTTTTAAGCTTAGTTTCCTGCTTGAGATCATTTAAAATCAAAATTCAATTAATATTCAATTAGACATGACTTTTTACTTATTTCAATCATGACTTTTCAATAATGTCGATCATTGGCAAATATGCATTGTTAACGAAAGCATTACAAGTCAAAGTTCAGCATTAAAATATTTTTGCATTCATTATGAGGGCTAAATAATCATCTTAATGCAGGAATCTGAATATCAGCACAGCACAGTGCAAACATCATGAAACAGTTTCACTACATGCCAAAAGAATCCTGTTAACCACAGGAAGCTGTTTGGTGTCTTTTTCAATCAGAATTCATTTCTTTTGCAATGAAACAAGATATTTCAGTAATTTAACTCATTGGCAGCTCTGTATTGCAAAAGAAAGCATTACCATACAAAATGCAGCATTACTACAAGTTTGCATGCATTATAAGCGATACACATCATTTTAATGAAACAATCTGTATGAAAGCACAGAACTGTGCAAACTTCATGAAACAGCTGTCAAAAGAGCAAAAGAAAATTTTAAGCTTATTTTCCTTCTTGGGGTCATTTTCGATCAAAATTCACTTCATATTTAATTAAACATGACTTTTCACTCATTTCAATCATGACATTCTGTAAGATCGCTCATTGGCAAATATGCATTGTTAAACAAAGCATTACAAATCAAAGTTCAGCATTAAAATATGTTTGCTTTCATTATGAGGGCTAAATAGTCACTTTAATGAAGGAATCTAAATATCAACACAACACAGTGCAAAATTCATGAAACAGTTCACTATAGAGCAAAAGGAAATTTTTAACCGCAGGAAGCTGTTTGGTGTCTTTTTCAATCAGAATTCCCTTCTTTTTAATGAAACATGACATTTCAGTAATGTAACTCATTATAAACTATCTATTGCAAAAGAAAGCATTACCATTCATAATGCAGCATTACTACAAGTTTGCATGCATTATAAGCGATACACATCATTTTAATGAAACAATCTTTATGACAGCACAGAACTGTGCAAACTTCATGAAACAGCTCTCAAAAGAGCAAAAGAAAATTTTAAGCTTAGTTTCCTGCTTGGGGTCATTTTCAATCAAAATTCAATTAATATTCAATTAGACATGACTTTTCACTTATTTCAATCATGACTTTTCAATAATGTCGATCATTGGCAAATATGCATTGTTAACGAAAGCAATACAAGTCAAAGTTCAGCATTAAAATATGTTTGCTTTCATTATGAGGGCTAAATAGTCACTTTAATGCAGCAAAATGAAGATCAGCACAGCACAGTGCAAACTTCATTAATCAGCTCTCAAAAGAGCAAAATAAAATTTTAAGCTTAGTTTCCTTCTTGGGGTAATTTTCGATCAAAATTCACTTCATATTCAATTAAACATGACTTTTCACTCATTTCAATCATGACTATTCTGTAGGATCGCTCATTGGAAAACATAAATTGATAAAGCATTACAAGTCAAAATTCAGCATTAAAATATGTTTGCATTCATTTTGAGGGCTAAATAGTCACTTTAATGCAGGAATCTGAATATTAGAACAGCACAGTGCAATCTTCATGAAACAGTTTCACTACAGACCTAAAGGAACTTTTTAACCACAGGAAGCTGTTTGGAGTCTTTTTCAATCAGAATTCACTTCTTTTTAATGAAATATGACATTTCAGTAATGTAACTCATTGGCAGCTTTGTTGTGCAAAAGAATGCATTACCATTCAAAATGCAGCATTACTACAATTTTGCATGCATTAAAAAAGATGCATTGTTAAAGAAAGCATTACAAGTCCAAATTCAGCATTAAAATATGTTTGCATTCATTATGAAGGCTAAATAATCACTTTAATGCAGGAATCTGAATATCAGCAGAGCACAGTGCATACTTCATGAAACAGTTCATTACATTCCAAAAGGAACTTTTTAACCACAGGAAGCTGTTTGGTGTCTTTCAATCAGAATTCAATTCTTTTTAATGAAACATGACATTTCAGTAATGTAACTCATTGGCAGCTATGTATTGCAAAAGAAAGCATTACCATTCAAAATGCAGCATTACTTCAAGTTTGCATGAATTATTAGCGATACACATGATTTTAATGAAACAATCTGTATGACAGCACAGAACTGTGCAAACTTCATGAAACAGCTGTCAAAAGAGCAAAAGAAAGTTTTAGGCTTAGTTTCCTGCTTGAGATCATTTTCAATCAAAATTCACTTCCTTTTCAATTAAATATGACTTTTTACTCATTTCAATCGTGACTTTTCTGTAAGATCGCTCATTGGCAAATATGCATTCTTAAACAAAGCATTACAAGTCAAAATACAGCATTAAAATATGTTGGCATTCATTATGAGGGCTAAGAAGTCACTTTAATGCAGGAATCTGAATATCAGCACAGCAACTGAATAATGAATCTCATTGGCAAATATGCATTGTTAACGAAAGCAATACAAGTCAAAGTTCAGCATTAAAATATGTTTGCATTCATTATGAGGGCTAAATAGTCACTTTAATGCAGCAAAATGAAGATCAGCACAGCACAGTGCAAACTTCATTAATCAGCTCTCAAAAGAGCAAAATAAAATTTTAAGCTTAGTTTCCTTCTTGGGGTAATTTTCGATCAAAATTCACTTCATATTCAATTAAACATGACTTTTCACTCATTTCAATCATGACTATTCTGTAGGATCGCTCATTGGAAAACATAAATTGATAAAGCATTACAAGTCAAAATTCAGCATTAAAATATGTTTGCATTCATTTTGAGGGCTAAATAGTCACTTTAATGCAGGAATCTGAATATTACAACAGCACAGTGCAATCTTCATGAAACAGTTTCACTACAGACCTAAAGGAACTTTATAACCACAGGAAGCTGTTGGTGTCTTTCAATCAGAATTCAATTCTTTTTAATGAAACATGACATTTCAGTAATGTAACACATTGGCAGCTCTGTATTGCAAAAGAAAGCATTACCATTCAAAATGCAGCATTATTTCAAGTTTGCATGAATTATAATCGATACACATGGTTTTAATGAAACAATCTGTATGACAGCACAGAACTGTGCAAACCATGAAATAGCTCTCAAAAGAGCAAAAGAAAGTTGTAAGCTTAGTTTCCTGCTTGAGATCATTTTCAATCAAAATTCACTTCCTTTTCAATTAAACATGACTTTTTACTCATTTCAATCGTGACTTTTCTGTAAGATCGCTCATTGGCAAATATGCATTCTTAAACAAAGCATTACAAGTCAAAATACAGCATTAAAATATGTTGGCATTCATTATGAGGGCTAAGAAGTCACTTTAATGCAGGAATCTGAATATCAGCACAGCACAGTGCAAACATCATGAAACAGTTTCACTACATGCCAAAAGAATCCTGTTAACCACAGGAAGCTGTTTGGTGTCTTTTTCAATCAGAATTCACTTCTTTTGCAAAGAAACAAGATATTTCAGTAATGTAACTCATTGGCAGCTCTGTATTGCAAAAGAAAGCATTACCATACAAAATGCAGCAATACAACAAGTTTGCATGCATTATAAGCGATACACATCATTTTAATGAAACAATCTTTATGACAGCACAGAACTGTGCAAACTTCATGAAACAGTTCACTATAGAGCAAAAGGAAATTTTTAACCGCAGGAAGCTGTTTGGTGTCTTTTTCAATCAGAATTCCCTTCTTTTTAATGAAACATGACATTTCAGTAATGTAACTCATTATAAACTATCTATTGCAAAAGAAAGCATTACCATTCATAATGCAGCATTACTACAAGTTTGCATGCATTATAAGCGATACACATCATTTTAATGAAACAATCTTTATGACAGCACAGAACTGTGCAAACTTCATGAAACAGCTCTCAAAAGAGCAAAAAAAAATTTTAAGCTTAGTTTCCTGCTTGGGGTCATTTTCAATCAAAATTTAATTAATATTCAATTAGACATGACTTTTCACTTATTTCAATCATGACTTTTCAATAATGTCGAACATTGGCAAATATGCATTGTTAACGAAAGCATTACAAGTCAAAGTTCAGCATTAAAATATTTTTGCATTCATTATGAGGGCTAAATAATCATCTTAATGCAGGAATCTGAATATCAGCACAGCACAGTGCAAACATCATGAAACAGTTTCACTACATGCCAAAAGAATCCTGTTAACCACAGGAAGCTGTTTGGTGTCTTTTTCAATCAGAATTCACTTCTTTTGCAATGAAACAAGATATTTCAGTAATTTAACTCATTGGCAGCTCTGTATTGCAAAAGAAAGCATTACCATACAAAATGCAGCATTACTACAAGTTTGCATGCATTATAAGCGATACACATCATTTTAATGAAACAATCTGTATGAAAGCACAGAACTGTGCAAACTTCATGAAACAGCTGTCAAAAGAGCAAAAGAAAATTTTAAGCTTATTTTCCTTCTTGGGGTTATTTTCGATCAAAATTCACTTCATATTCAATTAAACATGACTTTTCACTCATTTCAATCATGACTTTCTGTAAGATCGCTCATTGGCAAATATGCATTGTTAAACAAAGCATTACAAGTCAAAGTTCAGCATTAAAATATGTTTGCTTTCATTATGAGGGCAAAGTAGTCACTTTAATGAAGGAATCTAAATATCAACACAACACAGTGCAAAATTCATGAAACAGTTCACTATAGAGCAAAACGAAATTTTTAACCGCAGGAAGCTGTTTGGTGTCTTTTTCAATCAGAATTCCCTTCTTTTTAATGAAACATGACATTTCAGTATTGTAACTCATTATAAACTATCTATTGCAAAAGAAAGCATTACCATTCATAATGCAGCATTACTACAGGTTTGCATGCATTATAAGCGATACACATCATTTTAATGAAACAATCTGTATGACAGCACAGATCTGAACAAACTTCATGAAACAGCTCTCAAAAGAGCAAAAGAAAATTTTTAGCTTAGTTTCCTTCTTGGGGTCATTTTCGATCAAAATTCAATTCATATTCAATTAAACATGACTTTTCACTCATTTCAATCATGACTATTCTGTAAGATCGCTCATAGGTAAACATGAATTGTTAAGGAAAGCATTACAAGTCAAAATTCAGCATTAAAATATGTTTGAAATCATTTTGAGGGCTAAATAGTCACTTTAATGCAGGAATCTGAATATTAGAACAGCACAGTGCAATCTTCATGAAACAGTTTCACTACAGACCTAAAGGAACTTTTTAACCACAGGAAGCTGTTTGGTATCTTTTTCAATCAGAATTCACTTCTTTTGCAATGAAACATGACATTTCAGTAATGTAACTCATTGGAAACTATCTATTGCAAAAGAAAGCATTACCATTCAAAATGCAGCATTACTACAATCTTGCATTCATTATAAGCGATACACATCATATTAATGTAGCAATCTGTATGACAGCACAGAACTATGCAAACTTCATAAAATCGCTCTAAAAAGAGCTAAAGAAAATTTTAAGCGTAGTTTCCTGCTTGGGGTCATTATCAATCAAAATTCACTTTTCAGTTAAACATGACTTTTCACATTTCAATCATGACTTTCTGTAAGATCGCTCATTGGCAAATATGCATTGTTAACAAAAGCAATACAAGTCAAAGTTCAGCATTAAAATATGTTTGCATTCATTATGAGGGCTAAATAGTCACTTTAATGCAGGAAACTGAAGATCAGCACAGCACAGTGCAAACTTCATGAAACAGCTCTCAAAAGAGCAAAAGAAAATATTAAGCTTAGTTTCCTGCTTGGGGTCATTTTCATTCAAAATTCAATTCATTTTCAATTAGACATGACTTTTAACTCATTTCAATCATGATTTTTCAATAATGTCGATCATTGGCAAATATGCATTGTTAACGAAAGCAATACAAGTCAAAATTCAGCATTAAAATATGTTTGCATTCATTTTGAGGGCTAAATAGTCACTTTAATGCAGGAATCTGAATATTAGAACAGCACAGTGCAATCTTCATGAAACAGTTTCACTACAGACCTAAAGGAACTTTTTAACCACAGGAAGCTGTTTGGAGTCTTTTTCAATCAGCATTCACTTCTTTTTAATGAAATATGACATTTCAGTAATGTAACTCATTGGCAGCTTTGTTGTGCAAAAGAATGCATTACCATTCAAAATGCAGCATTACTACAATTTTGCATGCATTAAAAAAGATGCATTGTTAAAGAAAGCATTACAAGTCCAAATTCAGCATTAAAATATGTTTGCATTCATTATAATGGCTAAATTGTCACTTTAATGCAGGAATCTGAATATCAGCAGAGCACAGTGCATACTTCATGAAACAGTTCATTACAGTCCAAAAGGAACTTTTTAACCACAGGAAGCTGTTTGGTGTCTTTATCATTCAGAATTCACTTCTTTTGCAATGAAACATGACATTTTAGTAATGTAACTCATTGTCAGCTCTGTATTGCAAAAGAAAGCATTACCATCCAAAATGCAGCATTACAACTAGTTTGCATGCATTATAAGCGATACTCATCATTTTAATGAAACAATCTGTATGACAGCACAGAACTGTGCAAAATTCATGAAACAGCTCTCAAAAGAGCAAAATAATATTTTAAGCTTAGGTTCCTTCTTGGGGTCATTTTCGATCAAAATTCACTTCATTTTCAATTAAACATGACTTTTCACTCATTTCAATCATGACTTTTCTGTAAGATCGCTCATTGGCAAACATGCATTGTTAAAGAAAGCATTACAAGTCAAAATTCAGCATTAAAATATGTTTGCATTCATTATGAGGGCTAAATAGTCACTTTAATGCAGGAAACTGAAGATCAGCAAGCACAGTGCAATCTACATGAAACAGCTCTCAAAAGAGCAAAAGAAAGTTTTAAGCTTAGTTTCCTGCTTGAGATCATTTTCAATCAAAATTCACTTCCTTTTCAATTAAACATGAATTTTCACTCATTTCAATCATGACTTTTCTGTAAGATCGCTCATTGGCAAACATGCATTGTTAAAGAAAGCATTACAAGTCAAAATTCAGCATTAAAATATGTTTGCATTCATTATGAGGGCTAAATAGTCACTTTAATGCTTGAAACTGAATATCAGCACAGCACAGTGCCTACTTCATGAAACAGTTCATTACAGTCCAAAAGGATCTTTTTAACCACAGGAAGCTGTTTGGTATCTTTTTCAATCAGAATTCACTTCTTTTGCAATGAAACATGACATTTCAGTAATGTAACTCATTGGCAGCTATGTATTGCAAAAGAAAGCATTACCATTCAAAATGCAGCATTACAACAAGTTTGAATGCATTATAAGCGATTCTCATCATTTTAATGAAACAATCTGTATGACAGCACAGAACTGTGCAAAATTCATGAAACAGCTCTCAAAAGAGCAAAAGAAAATTTTTAGCTTAGTTTCCTTCTTGGGGTCATTTTCGATCAAAATTCACTTCATATTCAATTAAACATGACTTTTCACTCATTTCAATCATGACTATTCTGTAAGATCGCTCATAGGTAAACATGAATTGTTAAGGAAAGCATTACAAGTCAAAATTCAGCATTAAAATATGTTTGAAATCATTTTGAGGGCTAAATAGACACTTTAATGCAGGAATCTGAATATCAGTACAGCACAGTGCAATCTTCATGAAACAGTTTCACTACAGACCTAAAGGAACTTTTTAACCACAGGAAGCTGTTTGGAGTCTTTTTCAATCAGAATTCACTTCTTTTTAATGAAATATGACATTTCAGTAATGTAACTCATTGGCAGCTTTGTTGTGCAAAAGAATGCATTACCATTCAAAATGCAGCATTACTACAATTTTGCATGCATTAAAAAAGATGCATTGTTAAAGAAAGCATTACAAGTCCAAATTCAGCATTAAAATATGTTTGCATTCATTATAATGGCTAAATTGTCACTTTAATGCAGGAATCTGAATATCATCACAGCACAGTGCATACTTCATGAAACAGTTCATTACAGTCCAAAAGGAACTTTTTAACCACAGGAAGCTGTTTGGTATCTTTTTCAATCAGAATTCAATTCTTTTTAATGAAACATGACATTTCAGTAATATATCTCATTATAAAACTATCTATTGCAAAAGAAATCATTACCATTCATAATGCAGCGTTACTACAAGTTTGCATGCATTATAAGCGATACACATCATTTTAATGAAACAATCTGTATGACTGCACAGAACTGTGCAAAATTCATGAAACAGCTCTCAAAAGAGCAAAAGAAAATTTTAAGCTTAGTTTCCTTCTTGGGGTAATTTTCGATCAAAATTCACTTCATATTCAATTAAACATGACTTTTCACTCATTTCAATCATGACTATTCTGTAAGATCGCTCATTGGAAAACATAAATTGATAAAGCATTACAAGTCAAAGTTCAGCATTAAAATATGTTTGCATTCATTATGAGGGCTAAATAGTCAATTTAATGCAGGAAACTGAATATCAGCACAGCACAGTGCAAACTTCATGAAACAGTTTCACTACATGCCAAAAGAATCCTTACAACCACAGGAAGCTGTTTGGTGTCTTTTTCAATCAGAATTCACTTCTTTTGCAGTGAAACAAGATAATTCAGAAATTTAACTTATTGGCAGGTCTGTATTGCAAAAGAAAGCATTACCATACAAAATGCAGCAATACAACAAGTTTGCATGAGCGATACACATCATTTTAATGAAACAATCTTTATGACAGCACAGAACTGTGCAAACTTCATGAAACAGTTCACTATAGAGCAAATGAAATTTTTAACCGCAGGAAGCAGTTTGGTGTCTTTTTCAATCAGAATTCAATTCTTTTTAATGAATCATGACATTTCAGTAATGTAAATCTTTGGCAGCTATGTATTGCAAAAGAAAGCATTACCATTCAAAATGCAGCATTACTTCAAGTTTGCATGAATTATAAGCGATACACATCATTTTAATGAAACAATCTGTATGACAGCACAGAACTGTGCAAACCATGAAATAGCTCTCAAAAGAGCAAAAGAAAGTTTTAAGCTTAGTTTCCTGCTTGAGATCATTTAAAATCAAAATTCAATTAATATTCAATTAGACATGACTTTTTACTTATTTCAATCATGACTTTTCAATAATGTCGATCATTGGCAAATATGCATTGTTAACGAAAGCATTACAAGTCAAAGTTCAGCATTAAAATATGTTTGCATTCATTATGAGGGCTAAATAATCACTTTAATGCAGGAATCTGAATATCAGCAGAGCACAGTGCATACTTCATGAAACAGTTCATTACAGTCCAAAAGGAACTTTTTAACCACAGGAAGCTGTTTGGTGTCTTTCAATCAGAATTCAATTCTTTTTAATGAAACATGACATTTCAGTAATGTAACTCATTGGCAGCTATGTATTGCAAAAGAAAGCATTACCATTCAAAATGCAGCATTACTACAAGTTTGCATGCATTATAAGCGATACACATCATTTTAATGAAACAATCTGTATGACAGCACAAAACTGTGCAAACTTCATGAAACAGCTCTCAAAAGAGCAAAATAAATTTTAAGCTTAGTTTCCTGCTTGGGGTCATTTTCATTCAAAATTCAATTCATATTCAATTAGACATGACTTTTAACTCATTTCAATCATGACTTTTCAATAATGTCGATAATTGGCAAATATGCATTGTTAACGAAAGCAATACAAGTCAAGGTTCAGCATTAAAATATGTTTGCATTCATTATGAGGGCTAAATAATCACTTTAATGCAGGAAACTGAAGATCAGCACAGCACAGTGCAAACTTCATGAAACAGCTCACAAAAGAGCAAAAGAAAATTTTAAGCTTAATTTCCTGCTTGGGATCATTTTCAATCAAAATTCACTTCCTTTTCAATTAAACATGACTTTTTACTCATTTCAATCGTGACTTTTCTGTAAGATCGCTCATTGGCAAATATGCATTCTTAAACAAAGCATTACAAGTCAAAATTCAGCATTAAAATATGTTGGCATTCATTATGAGGGCTAAGAAGTCACTTTAATGCAGGAAACTGAAGATCAGCACAGCACAGTGCAAACTTAATGAAACAGCTCTCAAAAGAGCAAAATAAAATTTTAAGCTTAGTTTCCTTCTTGGGGTAATTTTCGATCAAAATTCACTTCATATTCAATTAAACATGACTTTTCACTCATTTCAATCATGACTATTCTGTAAGATCGCTCATTGGAAAACATAAATTGATAAAGCATTACAAGTCAAAATTCAGCATTAAAATATGTTTGCATTCATTTTGAGGGCTAAATAGTCACTTTAATGCAGGAATCTGAATATTAGAACAGCACAGTGCAATCTTCAGGAAACAGTTTCACTACAGACCTAAAGGAACTTTATAACCACAGGAAGCTGTTGGTGTCTTTCAATCAGAATTCAATTCTTTTTAATGAAACATGACATTTCAGTAATGTAACTCATTGGCAGCTCTGTATTGCAAAAGAAAGCATTACCATTCAAAATGCAGCATTACTTCAAGTTTGCATGAATTATAATCGATACACATGGTTTTAATGAAACAATCTGTATGACAGCACAGAACTGTGCAAACCATGAAATAGCTCTCAAAAGAGCAAAAGAAAGTTTTAAGCTTAGTTTCCTGCTTGAGATCATTTTCAATCAAAATTCACTTCATTTTCAATTAAACATGACTTTTTACTCATTTCAATCGTGACTTTTCTGTAAGATCGCTCATTGGCAAATATGCATTCTTAAACAAAGCATTACAAGTCAAAATTCAGCATTAAAATATGTTTGCATTCATTTTGAGGGCTAAATAGTCACTTTAATGCAGGAATCTGAATATTAGAACAGCACAGTGCAATCTTCATGAAACAGTTTCACTACAGACCTAAAGGAACTTTTTAACCACAGGAAGCTGTTTGGAGTCTTTTTCAATCAGAATTCACTTCTTTTTAATGAAATATGACATTTCAGTAATGTAACTCATTGGCAGCTTTGTTGTGCAAAAGAATGCATTACCATTCAAAATGCAGCATTACTACAATGTTGCATGCATTAAAAAAGATGCATTGTTAAAGAAAGCATTACAAGTCCAAATTCAGCATTAAAATATGTTTGCATTCATTATGAGGGCTAAATAATCACTTTAATGCAGGAATCTGAATATCAGCAGAGCACAGTGCATACTTCATGAAACAGTTCATTACAGTCCAAAAGGAACTTTTTAACCACAGGAAGCTGTTTGGTGTCTTTCAATCAGAATTCAATTCTTTTTAATGAAACATGACATTTCAGTAATGTAACTCATTGGCAGCTATGTATTGCAAAAGAAAGCATTACCATTCAAAATGCAGCATTACTACAAGTTTGCATGCATTATAAGCGATACACATCATTTTAATGAAACAATCTGTATGACAGCACAAAACTGTGCAAACTTCATGAAACAGCTCTCAAAAGAGCAAAATAAATTTTAAGCTTAGTTTCCTGCTTGGGGTCATTTTCATTCAAAATTCAATTCATATTCAATTAGACATGACTTTTAACTCATTTCAATCATGACTTTTCAATAATGTCGATAATTGGCAAATATGCATTGTTAACGAAAGCAATACAAGTCAAAGTTCAGCATTAAAATATGTTTGCATTTCATTATGAGGGCTAAATAATCACTTTAATGCAGGAAACTGAAGATCAGCACAGCACAGTGCAAACTTCATGAAACAGCTCACAAAAGAGCAAAATAAAATTTTAAGCTTAATTTCCTGCTTGGGATCATTTTCAATCAAAATTCACTTCCTTTTCAATTAAACATGACTTTTTACTCATTTCAATCGTGACTTTTCTGTAAGATCGCTCATTGGCAAATATGCATTCTTAAACAAAGCATTACAAGTCAAAATTCAGCATTAAAATATGTTGGCATTCATTATGAGGGCTAAGAAGTCACTTTAATGCAGGAAACTGAAGATCAGCACAGCACAGTGCAAACTTAATGAAACAGCTCTCAAAAGAGCAAAATAAAATTTTAAGCTTAGTTTCCTTCTTGGGGTAATTTTCGATCAAAATTCACTTCATATTCAATTAAACATGACTTTTCACTCATTTCAATCATGACTATTCTGTAAGATCGCTCATTGGAAAACATAAATTGATAAAGCATTACAAGTCTAAATTCTGCATTAAAATATGTTTGCATTCATTTTGAGGGCTAAATAGTCACTTTAATGCAGGAATCTGAATATTAGAACAGCACAGTGCAATCTTCATGAAACAGTTTCACTACAGACCTAAAGGAACTTTTTAACCACAGGAAGCTGTTTGGAGTCTTTTTCAATCAGAATTCACTTCTTTTTAATGAAATATGACATTTCAGTAATGTAACTCATTGGCAGCTTTGTTGTGCAAAAGAATGCATTACCATTCAAAATGCAGCATTACTACAATTTTGCATGCATTAAAAAAGATGCATTGTTAAAGAAAGCATTACAAGTCCAAATTCAGCATTAAAATATGTTTGCATTCATTATGAGGGCTAAATAATCACTTTAATGCAGGAATCTGAATATCAGCAGAGCACAGTGCATACTTCATGAAACAGTTCATTACAGTCCAAAAGGAACTTTTTAACCACAGGAAGCTGTTTGGTGTCTTTTTCAATCAGAATTCCCTTCTTTTTAATGAAACATGACATTTCAGTAATGTAACTCATTATAAACTATCTATTGCAAAAGAAAGCATTACCATTCAAAATGCAGCATTACTACATGTTTGCATGCATTATAAACGATACACATCATTTTAATGAAACAATCTTTATGACAGCAGAGAACTGTGCAAACTTCATGAAACAGCTCTCAAAAGAGTAAAAGAAAATTTTAAGCTTAGTTTCCTGCTTGGGGTCATTTCCGATCAAAATTCACTTCATATTCAATTAAACATGACTTTTCACTCATTTCAATCATGACTTTTCTGTAAGATCGCTCATTGGCAAACATTCATTGATAAAGAAAGCATTACAAGTCAAAGTTCAGCATTAAAATATGTTTGCATTCATTAAGAGGGCTAAATAGTCACTTTAATGCAGGAATCTGTATATCAGCACAGCACAGTGCAAATTTCATGAAACAGTTTCACTACAGACCTAAAGGAACTTTTTAACCACAGGAAGCTGTTTGGTATCTTTTTCAATCAGAATTCACTTCTTTAGCAATGAAACATGACATTTCAGTAATGTAAATCATTGGCAGCTATGTATTGCAAAAGAAAGCATACCATTCAAAATGCAGCATTACTACAAGTTTGCATGAATTATAAGCGATACACATCATTTTAATGAAACAATTTGTATGACAGCACAAAACTGTGCAAACTTCATGAAACAGCTCACAAAAGAGCAAAAGAAAATTTTAAGCTTAATTTCCTGCTTGGGATCATTTTCAATCAAAATTCACTTCCTTTTCAATTAAACATGACTTTTTACTCATTTCAATCGTGACTTTTCTGTAAGATCGCTCATTGGCAAATATGCATTCTTAAACAAAGCATTACAAGTCAAAATTCAGCATTAAAATATGTTGGCATTCATTATGAGGGCTAAGAAGTCACTTTAATGCAGGAAACTGAAGATCAGCACAGCACAGTGCAAACTTCATGAAACAGCTCTCAAAAGAGCAAAAAAAAATTTTAAGCTTAGTTTCCTGCTTGGGGTCATTTTCAATCAAAATTCAATTAATATTCAATTAGACATGACTTTTCACTTATTTCAATCATGACTTTTCAATAATGTCTATCATTGGCAAATATGCATTGTTAACGAAAGCATTACAAGTCAAAGTTCAGCATTAAAATATGTTTGCATTCATTATGAGGGCTAAATAATCATCTTAATGCAGGAATCTGAATATCAGCACAGCACAGTGCAAAATTCATGAAACAGCTGTCAAAAGAGCAAAAGAAAATTGTAAGCTTATTTTCCTTCTTGGGGTTATTTTCGATCAAAATTCACTTCATATTCAATTAAACATGACTTTTCACTCATTTCAATCATGACTTTCTGTAAGATCGCTCATTGGCAAGTATGCATTGTTAAACAAAGCATTACAAGTCAAAGTTCAGCATTAAAATATGTTTGCTTTCATTATGAGGGCAAAGTAGTCACTTTAATGAAGGAATCTAAATATCAACACAACACAGTGCAAAATTCATGAAACAGTTCACTATAGAGCAAAACGAAATTTTTAACCGCAGGAAGCTGTTTGGTGTCTTTTTCAATCAGAATTCCCTTCTTTTTAATGAAACATGACATTTCAGTATTGTAACTCATTATAAACTATCTATTGCAAAAGAAAGCATTACCATTCATAATGCAGCATTACTACAGGTTTGCATGCATTATAAGCGATACACATCATTTTAATGAAACAATCTGTATGACAGCACAGATCTGAGCAAACTTCATGAAACAGCTCTCAAAAGAGCAAAAGAAAATTTTAAGCTTAGTTTCCTGCTTGGGGTCATTTTCATTCAAAATTCAATTCATTTTCAATTAGACATGACTTTTAACTCATTTCAATCATGACTTTTCAATAATGTCGATCATTGGCAAATATGCATTGTTAAACAAAGCATTACAAGTCAAAGTTCAGCAATAAAATATGTTTGCATTCATTATGATGGCTAAATAGTCACTTTAATGCAGCAAAATGAAGATCAGCACAGCACAGTGCAAACTTCATGAATCAGCTCTTAAAAGAGCAAAATAAAATTTTAAGCTTAGTTTCCTTCTTGGGGTAATTTTCGATCAAAATTCACTTCATATTCAATTAAACATGACTTTTCACTCATTTCAATCATGACTATTCTGTAGGATCGCTCATTGGAAAACATAAATTGATAAAGCATTACAAGTCAAAATTCAGCATTTAAATATGTTTGCATTCATTTTGAGGGCTAAATAGTCACTTTAATGCAGGAATCTGAATATCAGCACAGCACAGTGCAATCTTCATGAAACAGTTTCACTACAGACCTAAAGGAACTTTATAACCACAGGAAGCTGTTGGTGTCTTTCAATCAGAATTCAATTCTTTTTAATGAAACATGACATTTCAGTAATGTAACTCATTGGCAGCTCTGTATTGCAAAAGAAAGCTTTACCATTCAAAATGCAGCATTACTTCAAGTTTGCATGAATTATAATCGATACACATGGTTTTAATGAAACAATCTGTATGACAGCATAGAACTGTGCAAACCATGAAATAGCTCTCAAAAGAGCAAAAGAAAGTTTTAAGCTTAGTTTCCTGCTTGAGATCATTTTCAATCAAAATTCACTTCATATTCAATTAAACATGACTTTTTACTCATTTCAATCGTGACTTTTCTGTAAGATCGCTCATTGGCAAATATGCATTCTTAAACAAAGCATTACAAGTCAAAATTCAGCATTAAAATATGTTGGCATTCATTATGAGTGCTAAGAAGTCACTTTAATGCAGGAATCTGAATATCAGCACAGCACAGTGCAAACTTCATGAAACAGTTTCACTACATGCCAAAAGAATCCTTTTAACCACAGGAAGCTGTTTGGTGTCTTTTTCAATCAGAATTCCCTTCTTTTGCAATGAAACAAGATATTTCAGAAATTTAACTCATTTGTATTGCAAAAGAAAGCATTACCATACAAAATGCAGCAATACAACAAGTTTGCATGCATTATAAGCGATACACATCATTTTAATGAAACAATCTTTATGACAGCACAGAACTGTGCAAACTTCATGAAACAGTTCACTATAGAGCAAAAGGAAATATTTAACCGCAGGAAGCTGTTTGGTGTCTTTTTCAATCAGAATTCCCTTCTTTTTAATGAAACATGACATTTCAGTAATGTAAATCATTGGCAGCTATGTATTGCAAAAGAAAGCATTACCATTCAAAATGCGGCATTACTACAAGTTTGCATGCATTATAAGCGATACACATCATTTTAATGAAACAATCTGTATGACAGCACAAAACTGTGCAAACTTCATGAAACAGCTCTCAAAAGAGCAAAATAAATTTTAAGCTTAGTTTCCTGCTTGGGGTCATTTTCATTCAAAATTCAATTCATATTCAATTAGACATGACTTTTAACTCATTTCAATCATGACTTTTCAATAATGTCGATAATTGGCAAATATGCATTGTTAACGAAAGCAATACAAGTCAAAGTTCAGCATTAAAATATGTTTGCATTCATTATGAGGGCTAAATAATCACTTTAATGCAGGAAACTGAAGATCAGCACAGCACAGTGCAAACTTCATGAAACAGCTCACAAAAGAGCAAAAGAAAATTTTAAGCTTAATTTCCTGCTTGGGATCATTTTCAATCAAAATTCACTTCCTTTTCAATTAAACATGACTTTTTACTCATTTCAATCGTGACTTTTCTGTAAGATCGCTCATTGGCAAATATGCATTCTTAAACAAAGCATTACAAGTCAAAATTCAGCATTAAAATATGTTGGCATTCATTATGAGGGCTAAGAAGTCACTTTAATGCAGGAAACTGAAGATCA
This sequence comes from Myxocyprinus asiaticus, assembly GCF_019703515.2. Classification (NCBI taxonomy): domain Eukaryota; kingdom Metazoa; phylum Chordata; class Actinopteri; order Cypriniformes; family Catostomidae; genus Myxocyprinus; species Myxocyprinus asiaticus. The sequence goes on along the minus strand of NC_059354.1, from coordinate 271,956 downwards.
GCACAGCACAGTGCAAACTTAATGAAACAGCTCTCAAAAGAGCAAAATAAAATTTTAAGCTTAGTTTCCTTCTTGGGGTAATTTTCGATCAAAATTCACTTCATATTCAATTAAACATGACTTTTCACTCATTTCAATCATGACTATTCTGTAAGATCGCTCATTGGAAAACATAAATTGATAAAGCATTACAAGTCTAAATTCTGCATTAAAATATGTTTGCATTCATTTTGAGGGCTAAATAGTCACTTTAATGCAGGAATCTGAATATTAGAACAGCACAGTGCAATCTTCATGAAACAGTTTCACTACAGACCTAAAGGAACTTTTTAACCACAGGAAGCTGTTTGGAGTCTTTTTCAATCAGAATTCACTTCTTTTTAATGAAATATGACATTTCAGTAATGTAACTCATTGGCAGCTTTGTTGTGCAAAAGAATGCATTACCATTCAAAATGCAGCATTACTACAATTTTGCATGCATTAAAAAAGATGCATTGTTAAAGAAAGCATTACAAGTCCAAATTCAGCATTAAAATATGTTTGCATTCATTATGAGGGCTAAATAATCACTTTAATGCAGGAATCTGAATATCAGCAGAGCACAGTGCATACTTCATGAAACAGTTCATTACAGTCCAAAAGGAACTTTTTAACCACAGGAAGCTGTTTGGTGTCTTTTTCAATCAGAATTCCCTTCTTTTTAATGAAACATGACATTTCAGTAATGTAACTCATTATAAACTATCTATTGCAAAAGAAAGCATTACCATTCAAAATGCAGCATTACTACATGTTTGCATGCATTATAAACGATACACATCATTTTAATGAAACAATCTTTATGACAGCAGAGAACTGTGCAAACTTCATGAAACAGCTCTCAAAAGAGTAAAAGAAAATTTTAAGCTTAGTTTCCTGCTTGGGGTCATTTCCGATCAAAATTCACTTCATATTCAATTAAACATGACTTTTCACTCATTTCAATCATGACTTTTCTGTAAGATCGCTCATTGGCAAACATTCATTGATAAAGAAAGCATTACAAGTCAAAGTTCAGCATTAAAATATGTTTGCATTCATTAAGAGGGCTAAATAGTCACTTTAATGCAGGAATCTGTATATCAGCACAGCACAGTGCAAATTTCATGAAACAGTTTCACTACAGACCTAAAGGAACTTTTTAACCACAGGAAGCTGTTTGGTATCTTTTTCAATCAGAATTCACTTCTTTAGCAATGAAACATGACATTTCAGTAATGTAAATCATTGGCAGCTATGTATTGCAAAAGAAAGCATACCATTCAAAATGCAGCATTACTACAAGTTTGCATGAATTATAAGCGATACACATCATTTTAATGAAACAATTTGTATGACAGCACAAAACTGTGCAAACTTCATGAAACAGCTCACAAAAGAGCAAAAGAAAATTTTAAGCTTAATTTCCTGCTTGGGATCATTTTCAATCAAAATTCACTTCCTTTTCAATTAAACATGACTTTTTACTCATTTCAATCGTGACTTTTCTGTAAGATCGCTCATTGGCAAATATGCATTCTTAAACAAAGCATTACAAGTCAAAATTCAGCATTAAAATATGTTGGCATTCATTATGAGGGCTAAGAAGTCACTTTAATGCAGGAAACTGAAGATCAGCACAGCACAGTGCAAACTTCATGAAACAGCTCTCAAAAGAGCAAAAAAAAATTTTAAGCTTAGTTTCCTGCTTGGGGTCATTTTCAATCAAAATTCAATTAATATTCAATTAGACATGACTTTTCACTTATTTCAATCATGACTTTTCAATAATGTCTATCATTGGCAAATATGCATTGTTAACGAAAGCATTACAAGTCAAAGTTCAGCATTAAAATATGTTTGCATTCATTATGAGGGCTAAATAATCATCTTAATGCAGGAATCTGAATATCAGCACAGCACAGTGCAAAATTCATGAAACAGCTGTCAAAAGAGCAAAAGAAAATTGTAAGCTTATTTTCCTTCTTGGGGTTATTTTCGATCAAAATTCACTTCATATTCAATTAAACATGACTTTTCACTCATTTCAATCATGACTTTCTGTAAGATCGCTCATTGGCAAGTATGCATTGTTAAACAAAGCATTACAAGTCAAAGTTCAGCATTAAAATATGTTTGCTTTCATTATGAGGGCAAAGTAGTCACTTTAATGAAGGAATCTAAATATCAACACAACACAGTGCAAAATTCATGAAACAGTTCACTATAGAGCAAAACGAAATTTTTAACCGCAGGAAGCTGTTTGGTGTCTTTTTCAATCAGAATTCCCTTCTTTTTAATGAAACATGACATTTCAGTATTGTAACTCATTATAAACTATCTATTGCAAAAGAAAGCATTACCATTCATAATGCAGCATTACTACAGGTTTGCATGCATTATAAGCGATACACATCATTTTAATGAAACAATCTGTATGACAGCACAGATCTGAGCAAACTTCATGAAACAGCTCTCAAAAGAGCAAAAGAAAATTTTAAGCTTAGTTTCCTGCTTGGGGTCATTTTCATTCAAAATTCAATTCATTTTCAATTAGACATGACTTTTAACTCATTTCAATCATGACTTTTCAATAATGTCGATCATTGGCAAATATGCATTGTTAAACAAAGCATTACAAGTCAAAGTTCAGCAATAAAATATGTTTGCATTCATTATGATGGCTAAATAGTCACTTTAATGCAGCAAAATGAAGATCAGCACAGCACAGTGCAAACTTCATGAATCAGCTCTTAAAAGAGCAAAATAAAATTTTAAGCTTAGTTTCCTTCTTGGGGTAATTTTCGATCAAAATTCACTTCATATTCAATTAAACATGACTTTTCACTCATTTCAATCATGACTATTCTGTAGGATCGCTCATTGGAAAACATAAATTGATAAAGCATTACAAGTCAAAATTCAGCATTTAAATATGTTTGCATTCATTTTGAGGGCTAAATAGTCACTTTAATGCAGGAATCTGAATATCAGCACAGCACAGTGCAATCTTCATGAAACAGTTTCACTACAGACCTAAAGGAACTTTATAACCACAGGAAGCTGTTGGTGTCTTTCAATCAGAATTCAATTCTTTTTAATGAAACATGACATTTCAGTAATGTAACTCATTGGCAGCTCTGTATTGCAAAAGAAAGCTTTACCATTCAAAATGCAGCATTACTTCAAGTTTGCATGAATTATAATCGATACACATGGTTTTAATGAAACAATCTGTATGACAGCATAGAACTGTGCAAACCATGAAATAGCTCTCAAAAGAGCAAAAGAAAGTTTTAAGCTTAGTTTCCTGCTTGAGATCATTTTCAATCAAAATTCACTTCATATTCAATTAAACATGACTTTTTACTCATTTCAATCGTGACTTTTCTGTAAGATCGCTCATTGGCAAATATGCATTCTTAAACAAAGCATTACAAGTCAAAATTCAGCATTAAAATATGTTGGCATTCATTATGAGTGCTAAGAAGTCACTTTAATGCAGGAATCTGAATATCAGCACAGCACAGTGCAAACTTCATGAAACAGTTTCACTACATGCCAAAAGAATCCTTTTAACCACAGGAAGCTGTTTGGTGTCTTTTTCAATCAGAATTCCCTTCTTTTGCAATGAAACAAGATATTTCAGAAATTTAACTCATTTGTATTGCAAAAGAAAGCATTACCATACAAAATGCAGCAATACAACAAGTTTGCATGCATTATAAGCGATACACATCATTTTAATGAAACAATCTTTATGACAGCACAGAACTGTGCAAACTTCATGAAACAGTTCACTATAGAGCAAAAGGAAATATTTAACCGCAGGAAGCTGTTTGGTGTCTTTTTCAATCAGAATTCCCTTCTTTTTAATGAAACATGACATTTCAGTAATGTAAATCATTGGCAGCTATGTATTGCAAAAGAAAGCATTACCATTCAAAATGCGGCATTACTACAAGTTTGCATGCATTATAAGCGATACACATCATTTTAATGAAACAATCTGTATGACAGCACAAAACTGTGCAAACTTCATGAAACAGCTCTCAAAAGAGCAAAATAAATTTTAAGCTTAGTTTCCTGCTTGGGGTCATTTTCATTCAAAATTCAATTCATATTCAATTAGACATGACTTTTAACTCATTTCAATCATGACTTTTCAATAATGTCGATAATTGGCAAATATGCATTGTTAACGAAAGCAATACAAGTCAAAGTTCAGCATTAAAATATGTTTGCATTCATTATGAGGGCTAAATAATCACTTTAATGCAGGAAACTGAAGATCAGCACAGCACAGTGCAAACTTCATGAAACAGCTCACAAAAGAGCAAAAGAAAATTTTAAGCTTAATTTCCTGCTTGGGATCATTTTCAATCAAAATTCACTTCCTTTTCAATTAAACATGACTTTTTACTCATTTCAATCGTGACTTTTCTGTAAGATCGCTCATTGGCAAATATGCATTCTTAAACAAAGCATTACAAGTCAAAATTCAGCATTAAAATATGTTGGCATTCATTATGAGGGCTAAGAAGTCACTTTAATGCAGGAAACTGAAGATCAGCACAGCACAGTGCAAACTTAATGAAACAGCTCTCAAAAGAGCAAAATAAAATTTTAAGCTTAGTTTCCTTCTTGGGGTAATTTTCGATCAAAATTCACTTCATATTCAATTAAACATGACTTTTCACTCATTTCAATCATGACTATTCTGTAAGATCGCTCATTGGAAAACATAAATTGATAAAGCATTACAAGTCAAAATTCTGCATTAAAATATGTTTGCATTCATTTTGAGGGCTAAATAGTCACTTTAATGCAGGAATCTGAATATTAGAACAGCACAGTGCAATCTTCATGAAACAGTTCATTACAGTCCAAAAGGAACTTTTTAACCACAGGAAGCTGTTTGGTGTCTTTCAATCAGAATTCAATTCTTTTTAATGAAACATGACATTTCAGTAATGTAAATCATTGGCAGCTATGTATTGCAAAAGAAAGCATTACCATTCAAAATGCAGCATTACTTCAAGTTTGCATGCATTATAAGCGATACACATCATTTTAATGAAACAATCTTTATGACAGCACAGAACTGTGCAAACTTCATGAAACAGCTGTCAAAAGAGCAAAAGAAAGTTTTAAGCTTAGTTTCCTGCTTGGGGTCATTTTCAATCAAAATTCACTTCCTTTTCAATTAAACATGACTTTTCACTCATTTCAATCATGACTTTTCTGTAAGATCGCTCATTGGCAAACATGCATTGATAAAGCATTACAAGTCTAAATTCAGCATTAAAATATGTTTGCATTCATTAAGAGGGCTAAATAGTCACTTTAATGCAGGAATCTGTATATCAGCACAGCACAGTGCAAACTTCATGAAACAGTTTCTCTACATGCCAAAAGAATCCTTTTAACCACAGGAAGCTGTTTGGTGTCTTTTCAATCAGAATTCACTTCTTTTGCAAGAAAACAAGATATTTCAGTAATTTAACTCATTGGCAGCTCTGTATTGCAAAAGAAAGCATTACCTTACAAAATGCAGCATTACAACAAGTTTTCATGTATTATAAGCGATACACATCCTTTTTATGAAACAATCTGTATGACAGCACAGAACTGTGCAAACTTCATGAAACAGCTCTCAAAAGAGCAAAATAAATTTTTTAGCTTAGGTTCCAGCTTGGGGTCATTATCAATCAAAATTCACTTCATATTAAATTAAACATGACTTTTCACTCATTTCAATCATGACTTTTCTGTAAGATCGATCATTGGCAAATACGCATTGTTAAACAAAGCATTACAGGTCAAAGTTCAGCATTAAAATATGTTTGCTTTCATTATGAGGGCTAAATAGTCACTTTAATGCAGGAATCTGAAGATCAGCACAGCACAGTGCAAACTTCATGAAACAGTTCACTACAGACCAAAAGAAACTTTATAACCACAGCAAGCTGTTTGGTGTCTTTTTCAATCAGATTTCACTTCTTTTTAATGAAACATGACATTTCACTAATATCACTTATTGGCAGCTATTTATTGCAAAAGAAAGCATTAACAGTCAAAATGCAGCATTACAACATGTTTGCATGCATAAAAACTGTGCAAACTTCATGAACCAGCTCTCAATAGATCAAAAGCAACTTATTAAGCTCAGATACCTTTTTGGATTGAATTTCACTCAAAATTCACTTCATTTTTCAATTAAATATGACATTTCACTATTTCACTAGTAGGCAGCTATGCACTGTAAAAAATAAAGTCAAAATGCCTCATTGCAACATGATTGCATGCATTATAAGAGCTAAACAATAATTTTCATGGAGCAATCTGAATGTCAGCACAGAAATGTGCCAACTTCAAGAAACAGCTCTCAAAGGCACAAAAGCAACTTATTGAGCCCAGAATGCTGTTTGGACTCATTAATTATCAGATTTCACTTCTTTTTCAATGAAACAAGACATTTCAATAATGTCACTCATTGGCAGCTATCTATTGCAAAAGAAAGCATTAGCAGTCAAAATGCAGCATTACAAAATGTTTTCATGCATTATAAGCGCTGCCCATCATTTTAATGGAGGAATCTGAATGTCAGCACAGAACTGTGCCCTTCATGAAACAGCTCTCAAAAGACCAAAAGAAACTTTTTAACCTCAGAAAGCTATTTGGAATCATTTTCAATCAGAATTCACTTCTTTTTCAATGAAACATGACATTTCACATATATCATTCATTGGCAGCTATTTATTGAAAACGAAAGCATTACCAGTCAAAGTGCAGCATTACAACATGGTTTCATGCATTATAAGCGCTACCCATCATTCCCTATCTGTCACTCACTCAACGTTGTGTCGATGTAGTGACACTAGGGGTCACTCTTGTTAGTCCGAAACACCTCTGGTCTTTGATAAAAGGCCAATGAAAATTGGCGAGTGGTATTTGCATACCACTCCCCTGGACATACGGGTATAAAAGGAGCTGGTATGCAACCACTCATTCAGATTTTTTCTTCGGAGCTGAACGGTTGATGTTCATTGAGCTGGCTGTTCATTTACCTCTGCTGGATCTGACAGCGCATTTCAGCAGCTTCTCCCTCCTCTATACTGCTGCACTGCAGAGAATGCCCCTGGGAGCTTTGGCAGAAATAAGAGAGTATATTTCTCTAAAAAGTATATTTCTCTAAAAGAGTGGCACACACGGAACGTCTTTCTAAATACACGTCCTTTTAAAGATGCCTTTCCATTTGTGTGTTATTCTTGGTTGCGGTCATTATCTCTCAACTTCTGATGGTCATGATCGCTGTCTTTCGTGTCTTGACATGACCCACGTGGAGACAGCGTTCGTGGATGGATCATGTACTCATTGCGAGAACATGACCATGGCAACATTGCGGTCGCGGCTTGCCTTCGTAAGAAAGCAAGCCACCCCAGCGGCTCCCTGCCTCGGTCCTTCTACCTAGGGGTATGAGGCCTGCGCGGCTAGCATTGGGGGCGATTTGGGGACCTGAATGGGACCACCCCGCCGGGTATCCCCCCACGGACCTCCCATTCCCCAGCATGCTTGTCTGCCCTGATCGGCCTCCGGATGAGTCCGCCGGCTCGTTTCATGGCGAGTTCGACCTCTTGTTTGGAGCCTGCGAAGCTGATGAGCTCTCGAGCGCAGCATCGGAGAGCGGGCTCATCCAGTCGGATGCGGAAGCCTCAGCTGGGCTCCCCCACTTGGGTACGGTTGCCCAGTCACAGGCTGATGTGGAAATGATGGACATGCATAGGATGCGATAAAGCCTTTCCCTCCGGCCAAGATGAAGAAGGGGATTTACAGCCCCTACTTCATTGTACTGAAAAAAGGCAGTGGGTTGCGGCCGATCTTGGACCTGCGTGTACTGAACCGGGCTTTAAACAGACTCCCGTTCAAGATGCTGATGCAAAAACAAATTCTAGTGAGTGTCCGGCGTCAAGATTGGTTCGTGGCGGTAGATCTGAAGGACGCGTAATTCCACGTCTCGATTCTACCTCGACACAGACCCTTCCTGCGGTTTGCATTCGAGGGTCGGGCGTATCAATACATGGTCCTCCCTTTCGGCCTGTCCTTATCCCCTCGTGTCTTCACGAAGGTCGCAGAGGCAGCCCTTGCCCCCCTAAGGAAAGTGGGCATTCACATCCTCAACTGTTTCGACAATTGGCTAATCCTAGCTCACCGTCGGGATGTGTCAGCCGACTAGGGCTTTGGGTCAACTGGGAAAAGAGTAAGCTCCTCCCGGTTCAGAGCATCTATTTTCTCGGCTTGAAGTTGGACTCAGCCTCATTGATGGCGTGTCTCACGATCGAGCGTGCACAGTCAGTGCTGACCTGTTTGAAGCCGTTCAGACAGAAGACAGCGGTTCCACTGAAACTGTTTCAGAGGCTCCTGGGGCATATGGCATCCTCAGCGGTGGCCACTCCGCTCGGGTTGATGCATATGAGACTGCTTCAGCACTGACTTCAGACACGAGTCCCGAGATGGGAATGGCGCCGCGGGACACATCGCGTGGCCATCACGCCGATCTGTCACCCCCTCTTCAGGTTTCTACAGAAGCCTAGAGCAGGTCTCCAGGTGCGTCATGGTTACAACAGATGCCTCCAAAATGGGCTGGGGCACTGTATGCAATGGGCACGCAGCCACCGGCTCATGAACGGGCCTGCGGCTATGTTGGCAAATCAACTGCCTCGAGTTGCTGGCAATTCTGCTCGCCCTGCGGAGGTTTTGGACATTGATCCAGGGCAAGCATGTGTTAGTTCGGACAGACATCATGGCAACGGTAGCATATGTCAACCGTCAAGGCGATCTGCGCTCCCGTTGTATGTCACAACTCGCCCACCATCTCCTCCTCTGGAGTCAGCAGCACCTCAAGTCGCTGCGAGCCACTCACATCCCGGGCAACCTCATCACTGCAGCGGATGTGCTGTTACGGCAGGTTACCCTCAGGGGAGAGTGGAGGCTCCACCCTCAGGTGGTCCAGCTAATTTGGAGTTGATTCGGGCAGACACAGGTAGACCTGTTCACCTCCCAAGAATCCTCCCACTGCCTGCTCTGGTACACCCTGACCAAGGCACCTTTTTGTATAGATGCGCTGCCACACAGCTGGCCCCCTGGATTTCGCAAATATGCGTTTCCCCCTTTGAGCCTACTTGCACAGACCCTGTGCAAGGGTAGGTGCTCCGCATATGTTGGTTCCCCATAGGTAACCCCATGCGACGTATATCTTCCACTAATTCGTTTCCCTGTTGGTAAACTGCATCTTCCTTGGGCAGAGGCCCTCTGCCCCAGTCACCATGCTTGTAGAAACTCCTCCCCCGTAGGGTAGGACCTACCATGGGACTTCTCCACGACACACTTCCGACAAAGCTCGGCAAGACCATGTGTCGTATTTCCACTCAAACCCCCCCCCCCGGCGGGGTGTGGTCTCCGCGGTGCCTTCCCCTTGGCAGGGACACCCCCCGACGTAGACCTGGTGGCCCAAGTCGGTTAATTCCTTATAGGATATGAGGTGTAGGGCTTTACTGGTTGTTTAGATCAGTGTTACTATCAGAAATAATTAATAATTATTTCTTTAGTTATTAATTAATTAATATTTAAAATAAATAATAGAATCTAACCCATTAAAACCTCATATGGGGCTCCAGTAAATGTAGTGCGCTACGTTTAGGAGCGGGTTTGGTTATTAGCAATAATTTATAAATATCAATAGAACATTGATTTGAATCAATGTTAGCATTTTTTAATCCTTTAAATCAACAATTATCAAAGATAATCGTTAATTGTTAATATCGATGAAATATTGATTAAAATTAACACTAGCTTATTGATCCTTCAAATTCAACAATCAAAGATAATTATCAATTATCAAAAATCAATAGAATATTAATTAGGATTAATATTGCCAAGGCACCACCCCTGGAATCAGGGTCTAATATTCAGATAGTATAACAGTCTCAATATTAGATTGTTCTCTTAGGAAAATCAACATCGATTTTTGAAAAAAACAAAACAATGAAGGCTTGAATCTGAGCACTGACATCCCCTTTCAGCATCTGACACAGGTGTATGCAAAACAAACCAAAACACTTCTCTTTGAAATATAACAAAGTTTATTTATGCAGTAATATAAATTAATAATTAATACAATGCAGTCAATAAACTTCCGACTTACAACTACAAACTAAACAGTGATATGGTAACCAAAATAATCCTATAACACATGAGGAAGGTGTGTGTGTGTGTGTGTGTGTGTGTGTGTGTGTGTGAGAGAGAGAGTGTGGAGAGTATGTCACGTGAGATTTCCGTCCAGAGAATATGGCCGCGAATGTGGGCGGAGAGAAACATTCAGTTCCTATGCTGGGTCAAAAATAACCCAGAACAACCCACGTGTTTCTTTTTTATGACCCCTTAGCCTTAACGAATCAAGTCCAGATTATTTTTTGTGTTAAGATAGCTAGAAGGAAAAGTCACCAAGTCTTGAACCCCTCAGATAAAGGATAAAAACAACGGGTCCAAAAAGAACTGAACAGCGCACAAGTGCCTAATGACAAACTAGATTTATAAAGTACTGTGGTGGTTTTTGTTGTTATATAGTGTTTAGGTGAAAATAAAATCAAAAAGTCCCAAGGGGGCTTAGGCCTGTTTTACCCTAATATTATATTATATTAATGTCATGGATGAAGACAAACACAGAAGATAGGTGAGAACCCAAATGCACAGACTTTAATAGAACAGATGAGCAGGAACACAAGTGAGCAAATAACGGAGAATAACACAACACACAGAATCAGGTAGTTAAAACTTTGCTCTTAAGGAGAGAGTGTGGTGCAGTCTGGACTGCATAAGATGAGACTAGACAATGACTGAAAGGAAAGGGAGAGTATAAATTTAGTCCTTAATGATGTTGGAATTGGTAACAGGTGTTGCTGACAATGTAATTAGAATGGGAGGGAGTTAGAGTGGGTGATAGCAGATGATGGGGAGATCATTGGAGGCATGACAGTAACACCCCCCCCCCCCACACACACACACCACCACCACCAACCCCCCTGCCCCAGGATGCTCTCGAGGCAAGCAGCACCTGACATTGAGGTTGACCTTGTCCACAAGGAGCAGGACAGTCTGGTTAGTCCTTATGGTAGGTGAGGAGAGTCTGGTAGAGGATGTTATTTTGGGGATACCACGACTGTTCCTCTGGACCATACCCCTACCAGTACACAAGGTATTCCAATCTTGCCTGTCAATGCTGAGTCCAAAATGCAGAAGCAGTGGTGGAAGGGGAACATGACCCTCATTGGTCTCTGGAAGAGGAGGACAAGAAGACAGGTAAGGTTTCAGGAAGGATATGTGGAATATAGGTGATATACAATATTGAGAGGGGAGTTGTAAGTGGTAAGTGACTGGGTTAATTTGTTCAGATATAGTAAAAGGATCTATGAAATGAGGACTTTTTGAGAGGACTTTATATGTAAGTCAGATGTCCATGGTGGAGAGCCACACTTTCAGACCAGGATGATACTGAGGGGTTTCTGATCATTGAGCGTTAGGATGTATCTTTTGGCGGCAAACAGCACGCTATCTGTGGACATGAGCGGTGTTCCAGGTTCTAAGTTGTTTTTGAACCAGTGGTCCACCGGCAGTACTTCCAGTGGCTCTCCAGACCAGGGGAACAGAGGAGGCTGGAAGCTGAGAATGCACTGGTATGAGGTAAGTCAGGTATAGGGATGACAGAGATAAAGTTGGGCATATTTGGCCCTGGGGAGGTAATGCTCAACTCACATTGGTTGGTGTGGCAGTAAGGTCTTAGGAAACGGCCTATCTCCTGGATTGTCCTCTCTGTCAGAACATTGGTTTGCAGATGGTATCCTGAGGAGAGGCTTATGGAGACACACAGGACATTAAAGAGAGCCTTCCAATCCCTTGAAATTAACTGTGGCCCTCGTTTGGACAATATGTCTTCCTGAAGACATTTTGGAACAGTGCCTCGGCTGTCTCTAGGGCAATGGGAAGTCCTTTAAGTGGAACCAGATGGAATGCCTTAGAGAATCGGTCAAAAGCGACCAGAACATAGGTATGGCCCATGGATGGAGGGAGGTCTGTAATAAAAATGACTCCAAGATGGGACCATGGTCTACGTGGCAGTGGTAGGGGTTGGAGTTTTCAAGTTTTCCAGGAAGATGACGAGGGACCTTAGCTTTCGCACACTCCAGACAGGCACAAACATAATCTGTGATGTTCTGAGAGAGTTTAAGCCACAAGTACAGGTTCTGGACTAATGAGAGCATCTGCGATACCCCTGGGTGTCCAGATCCAGGAGATGAATGGAGCCAGTTTAGTAGCTGATGTCATGGGGATGTGGGCAATTTGCTGATCCAATTACCATGGGTCTAACAAGGTTGGAGGGAGAAAGAATGGGCTCAGGAGAAAATGGTGCCTTGTCTGTGAAGTGAAGATGGGATAGAATGTCGGCCTTGGTATTCTTGGATCCAGGTTGGTAAGTTACGTAAAATGGAATCCAGTGTAGAAGAGGGCTCAACGTGCTTGGATTGGATTCAACCTCTTCACAGAGTGGAGATATTCCAGATTCAGTTTGGTGAAGAAGCCCCTCTCAGGAGTTCCAAGCGAGGACATGGTTCACTGAGGCAGGATTGAAAGTGGTTAGAACTGGATTCATTTTGAGTCCCATGGATTCATCTGCACCAGCAAGATGTAACTGAAGTGCCTTATTGTCTAATTAACTGCCAACAAAAGCCTTCATCAGCCAACTAACAGGGACGATGCATCTATGTGAACTTCTGCATTTAATCCAGGATGGACTTCAAAGATATTCGTTGTTATTTTTACAATTCGTACAAAATATTTGTTAAACACCGGCCCTTAACACTTACTTCGTTTACTATTTTTAAACCATGACTTGCAAGAGGGATGGATTGGGGTTGAACTGGTGAGGGATTGAGCAGAGGAGTGGTTGGAGAGCTTACTGGTAACACCGTTGCTGTTTTTGTCCCATCACTCTACAAAGGAGAGGAGATGGGTAAAGCATGAAACAATGCATCCAGTATGCCTTGAATTTGACACAGCATCTCGCCTTGGCACTGAAGACTTTGTTTGTGAATGGCGACATTGTGTTGAGGAAGATCAGATCCCGCTGGTTAATTTCAACAGCCTAGTCTTCTGTCAGGGCTGAAGACAAACACAAACAAAAAGTGAGAACCCAAATGCAGGGACTTTAATGGAACAGATGAGCAGGGTCACAACAGGTGGTCCAGAAAATGAACTGGGAACACTTCTACATGATGATTTTGTTGATCGTACAAAGAAAGCAATCAGAGATGGAAGCTCTCTTGCATTGTGGGCACTGAGAGATTACTTCCATGCCAGTGGACACCTATAGTAGAGTGGAGAGACAGAGCGGGTAGACAGAAGGAGAGTAAGTTTGGTTAGAAATAGGTTAATGATGTGTTGATCTGGCAGTGATAATTCCAAATGAATAGCCGTGCATCTCTCTCTCTCTTGCTCTCTATCTCCTCCCTTGAGCTGCATTTTTTTTTGTCATTAACAATTTTTATTGATTCCACACTCAAATCAACACAAACAGCACATGAAAACACGGAATCAACTTTCAACAAAATATAACCCCTCACAGATCTCACAGACAAAACTCTGAACCCTCGACCAAACCTCTTGAATCTTAGTACAATACCAAAAAACGTGGGCTATGTCCCCATTCTCTGATTGGCATCACCAACAGGTGGGTGTATCTTTAAGACCAAGCCTATGCAATCTAGAGAGTCCAATAAAAACGATGCAGAATCTTAAATTGAATGAGGCGCATCCTTGCATCCCTAGACATAGACTTCACATTTTTTTTAAATCCTACCCCATTCTTCATCCTCCAGTACTAAATTCAAGTCTTTCTCCCATAACTTCTTGAGAGATGTCAAAACCCCATCCCCTAGACTCTGAATTAGCCAGAAATAGTACGCTGAAGCCTTGTGACCCTTTCCAAAAGCCTCTAGTACCATCTCAAGAGTGTCTGCAGCTTTAGGGGGCTGTGTACTACACCCAAAGATGGTACAAAGTAGATGGCGCAGCTGTAAGTACCTGAAGAATTAAGATCTGGGAATCCCAAATCGCTGTGTAATATTTTCAAAGGATCTTAATGCTCCATTTTCATACAGGTCACCCATCATAGCAACTCCCTTCTCAATCCATTCTGTCCAGCAAAAAGGGGACTTGTTAATACACAATTTAGGGTTTAACCAAATGCTTGCGGCAACGTTCAGGTAAATGTCCGAATTGAGCATGCAGGAAACTTTTGTCCACACTAACTGCATATGTGTGATAATGGGATGTGTCTTTACTTCTCCGGGCAGCTTGGTAGAAAGACATTGCAATGGCAAGATAGGGGTAAGGACCTCCTGTTCAATAAAGAGCCAGGGAGGAGCTCTTTCAGGCAGAAGCGACCAATGTGCCAAATGTCTGAGACCAAAAGCATAATAGTAAAACAGTATTTTGGGGAAACCTAACCCACCTTTGTCAATTGGCCTGTGTAACTTGTTAGAATGCATGCAAGGGCGCTTACCATTCCAGATAAAAGATTTAGCAATACTATCAAATTGTTTAAAATAAAAGAGGGGAACTTCAATGGGGAGAGACTGTAATAGGTAATTAAATTTTATAATACGATTCATTTTTATAACATTAACCTTCCCAATCATAGATAAATGTAATGAAGCCCACCATTCCACATCACTCGAAAACTTTTTTATTAAAGCGTCAAAATTAACTCTGACTAAATCACATAAATTTGCTGGGAATAAAATACCCAAATACTTAATGCTCTGTTTGGGCCACTGAAAGGCACCCGGCTGAAAAGCCGTTACCGGGCAGAACGCTGTCAGAGCCAGAGCTTCGGATTTAGACCAATTAACTCTGTATCCCAAAAGTTTAGAGAAGGAATTGATCATTCTGTGGAAGCAAGGCATAGATCTAGTGGGGTCGGAGACAAATAATAAAATATCATCTGCTTAAAGCAAAAGCTTATGCGCCACACCTCCCGCCATCACCCCTGGAAAATTATCTTCCTTTCTTTTCGTGGCTGCTAATGGTTCCAGAGCAAGACAGTACAATAATGGGGAAAGAGGGCAACCCTGCCGAGTGCCCCTATCCAGAGCAAAATAATCTGAAATTAATCCATTCGTTTGTACCGCCGCTACAGGGTGTCTATAAAGTAACTTAATCCAACCAATCAATGTACTCCCGAACCCATACATTTCCAAAATCTTAAAAAGATAATCCCGTTCTACCATATCAAACGCCTTTTCGGAGTCAAGTGAGATGGCAGTGACTGGAGTCTGATCATTCGCTACTGACCACATGATATTGATGAAACACCTGATGTTGTGTAGGTGCTACTGGTTGTTTAAATCAGTTTTACTATCAGAAATAATCAATAATTAATTGTTATTAATTATGGAATAATTAAATAACAATTAAATAATAATTAAATAAAATTTAACTCATTAAATTCTATTCTCAGGGCACCACTCTTTGAAAAGAGAAAAATGATAGCAAGTTACTGATTGAGTCTCACAAAACAAAATCTACCCTGTAGGTTGAGTATCTTAATTGTTAATCAAAATAATCAAAAAGGGGAAAAACTAGTTAAATTATTGCCATACAAATATAATAGTAATCTAGTTACAGTTAGTTTCTAACACCAATAAAATAACTACTAAATAAGTACTCTGAGGTAACTTGGGAGTTCTTGACGTGGCAGAGGTTGGTTTCAACACTATATTCAAACAAAAACAAACAGGAGTACTTATTATAATATAACAAGATTTATTATAATCAAGCAGTAGTGAACACAGCCAATACTATCCAAATATAATCCAAAAATAAATCAAGGAAATCCTAAACTAACAGTGGAGCTATATGCTAGTGTGTGTGTGTGTGTGTGTGTGTGTGTGTGTGTGTGTGTGTGTGTGTGTTTGTGTCCAGATGCAAAGGAATCAAAATGGAGCATCAGGTTCAAAATGGAGGGTTAGATCCAAAATGGAGCTGATACCACGTGAGGGTGGAAATGAGCGGACACACAAAGGAACTGACGAAACAGGTGGGAGAATTTGGTTCACCAGCCTGAGTCGAACATAAACCGCTGCGCCGCTCACTCAATGAATATCAGTGAGAGAGAGAGAGAATGAGAGCGAGAGAGAGAGGAAAAGTGCATGCAATTTAATTAAGGGTAACCTCTCGTAACAGCGGGACTGAATTACTAGTTCAGATCACTCAACAAAACAAACGTAACCCCAAAAGAAAACTAAATACAAATCTCCCAACTCGAAACAGCGAGCAGAGTTTAACATACAAATATACTCAAAACATCAGCATTTAGAATCAAAAATACGATTTAGTTTCACAAGAAAAATCACAGTTTCTAAACTAAATCTGCCCAGATATGTGTGATTTCAGTAGGGTTGTCCGTTGGAATTCCTGTTGCATTGAGCGGTCAGGAGAAATGGTCTGGATGGTCCCTTGTCTTACGCTCATCAGCGAAAAGACGCATCTCTGCTTTATTCTTCGGATCCAGCGATGGAGAAGAATGCAGAAAGTAGTCAACGTTGAATGAAATCTAGGGAGAAGGGAAACTGGTCACCTTTCCATTTTTCAAAATATGTTCACTGTTGCTTACAGTGAAACTGAACCGGTTGTTATAAGTATACTATAAGACTTGAACAAAGCTAAGTTAATTTTACTCTACCGTGGCCAAATGGTGAGGTTAGAAAAACGTGGTCTCTTTGTTCTCAGTCCAAAACGGAGGGAAAACTCCTTCAGTATGTGCACAGTACAGATGTCCCTTAACAGCCAGGCAGAGCTTAGCACAGAGAGGCCGAACTACATCTGTCTGCTGGTTTTATTGACAAAATGACGTCATCAGTCGTAGGCCGCTTTCGACCAATGGCATTTGAGACTGAGTCCATGGGCGGGACTTCGCATCCAGTTGTGAATTTGTGAAGGATCCTGGGAAACTGAGTTCAGTATCTCTCCTTTGATTATAGAACTAAGGGCCATGCGGTCTCTGCTGCCATTTTGAGTGGGCCAAGGCCCTACACCTCCCCCCTTTGGTCTTAAGGTTGGGGTTCCTGCCACAGTCCTTGAGAGCAACCCAAAAGTTGAACAGTTCAGTCCTTGAGGACAACCCGAAAGTTGAACAGTCCATGTGTCCTGGGTTTGCATGAGCTTAGTTCCTGGAAAGTTCATAAAGGCTTTTGATACCTGGGCAGTCATAGTAGGTAACATCTGGGCAGATGAATTCTAACTAGGCTAGCTAACATCATTTCTATCAAAACAGCACTTCACATTGGTAAAACACATCAAACATTGCAACAACCCTTTGTTATCCCTTAGTTTTCAATTATTATGAAAAGGAAAATGGGAAAGATTGTTACAGTTAGTATAACTGTTCCTGGGCAGAGTTCGGAGCAGTTAGTGGTAGAGGGATAGACAGGAGCTTGAAACGCTGTGGAATGAGTGTCATTGCATCCAGTCTAGTGTGTAGTGTTTGGATGTGTCTGTGCATGGCGTATGCGATACCTGCCGTGATGATCCAACCACTAAGGAGGAGCCCAAGGGCAGTCAAACTGATGGGGTGTTCTTGATAAGCCGATAATTTTCCTATAATATTGAAAAATGTAGTCATGAGCCCAGTCGATTTGAGACTGAACTTTACTAATTTGGTCCCTTCAGCTAGAAGCTGTTGTTGAAGGGTGTCGTCAATAGCGAGGTTGTGGCCTCTGAATGCGTCCATCATCTCAATCTCTGAATCGTGTCTCTCTGGACTGAGATGGTGGAGGACAATGTACCGTAGCCCCTTGTGGGACCTTCAAGAACACTGTTTGGTTTGGGATTGTTAATTCAGTGTTTGTGTCATGACGGTCGTATGACATTAGGATCTCGGTGGCAGGGGTACTGACAAGCCATCGACCAGCTCTTTCTACCCTAGATTCTGTCCCTTCGTCTTTAACAGACATACTAGCCTGGCATTTTTGCTCTGGGGTGTCAGCCCTCAGACCGCACAGGTGGTCGGTTATATTTCTGATAAAGGGGTTGCTGGGGCAAACCCAGTGTATGTTCTTGGTGTTTGTACACATGTTCAGATTGGGAATAAGGTAGAGAGAGCGGTCATCATCGTAGTAGGCAAGCACCGGTGGTGTTTTGATATGTACATGTACATTATTCTTCCAAAACCCAACATTCAATATGGATTCATTCAGTAAATGTTCTGTTTCTCTATAATGGGTAAGTTAAGGATAAATCCTATCTCTAGGTTCTGAGGATTTACATGGATGGGGATTGCACTGCCAAAGCTGTATGCCAGATGTATCTGAGAAGTTTGCACAACGGTGGTAGTGGCCGATCTAAGGATTTGTTCAACCATGTTTAGGGGAACTAGGTAGGATGGGATCTTTCCCCCACTCAGGCTGTTAACTGACGTGCTAATTTCCCTTACAAGGTCATGCATTAGATCTCTAACCATTCGCACATATGTTATGTCTGATCTCACATCTTCTGACAAGGCACCCAGAGCACGCAAAGTGTTATTTAGAATTGCAGAGTGCATGTTTACAGTGAGTATGGTACCCTGTAGGGTTTTACCCAGTAATTGGGTTTAACCCTGTAATTGTTCTTGTTGTAACAGGAGTTTCTCTTGGATTTCTGGCATTTCCTCATTAAGTTCACCCATTTGTCTTTGGAGTGTACCGAGACTGACGGAGTTGGCAGCCGAAAGGCTGATAGAGAACAGGGAAACAATGGCCGATGCTGCTACTAGCAGACCACAGAGGAACCGCTTTGGTCGTTTATTCCTGCTGAGTTCTTCCACTGTGACTAGGAATTTCTGCAGTTGTTCTAGGATGTGGACAGTTGTCAATTTGGCATGTTCAACTGTGTCCTGGGTTTGGGTTCTGCTTACCCTGCCCTCCATCATCTGTGGAGGTAACTGGATGTGTTTGCGATACACATCCCAAGGGTCTAAACGAATGTATATTCTTTGGATGTAGAGGTGGCAATGGGTGATTAAGAGCCCAGGGGTCTCCTGTAGGACAATACTGGTTGGCGGGCCGGTTTCTACTACCTCATTGGCTTGTGTGAGCTGTAGGTTGAGGAAGATGCCAAGGATCCAAAGGAATTTCATCCTGAAACATACAAGAGTCTTGTTACCTTGTGTTTGCAGGAGTAGCCTTAAGGGTTAGTGCATGCTAATGTATGAGTAAAGCATGCTTCACCCAACTACAAGAGACACTATTGTTGTGGGTCTGCTCCCCTTTGGAGTGGAGACTGTTCAAAGGGTTTGATCTGATTTGAATGGACCCATTTGTACATTGGTGTTTGGTTTGGCTTCGAGAAACAGATTCGGTAAGCTACCGGGGAGAGCTTCCCTATAATCTCAAAGGGGCCTGACCAGCTTGGTAGGAACTTTTTGGCGATTCCCACCGGTTTAGCAAACTTGAAGTAGAGGACTTTATCACCTACTTTATATTCGCGGTCAGACGTTTTCCTATCGTAATAGGCCTTTTGTCCTTTAACACTGGTTTCCAGGTTTGTTTGGGCCCAAGCAAACGTAGTTTGGAGGTGTTTGCGTAACTCGGTCATGTACTGTATGTGCAGTATATGCGGTTGCAACACTGATGTCTTCTGGACAGTACAGCAGATGCAGTGGGAGAGTCATTTCCCTCCCAGTCATCATTTCAAAGCGTGTGACCCCCATGGTGTGGTGTGGAGTAGACCTGATGGCCATCAGTACCAAAGGGAGTTTCACGTTCCAATCTTTGCCATTGCTGTTGACATACTTCTTGAGCATGTTGACAATGGTATGGTTGGTTCGCTCAACCTGACCTGATGACTGGGGGTGGTGTGCAATGTGGAATTTGGCTTCCACACCCAACATTTCCCAGATTGTTTTCATCACAGCCGCCATGAAATGAGTGCCTCTGTCCAAGTCGATTTAAAGAGGTAGCCCCCAATGGCTGAACACATGGTTCATCAGCATGAGTGCTGTGGTTTCAGCCGTGTCATTGGGTGCTGGCAAACACTCCACCCATTTTGTAAAAGCATAGGTGACAGTGAGGAGGTATTTGTTGCCTCGCGTCGACTTGGGTACTGGTCCGATCCAATCCATCTGCGGATTAGACCAAGGAAACGTGATTCCCTTGACCTGCAGTGGAGCTCGATTCAGTGGCCGGGAAGGACGGAACTGACAACAGATCAAACATCCCTTTACATAGGCATTAGTGTCTTTGAGCATAAATGACCAGAATGCAACCTGTTGGAGGGTGTAGTAGGTAGCTTTGTAGCTCCTGTGACCTCCAATGGGAGCATCGTGGGCATGTATTAGCATCACCCCCCTATGGTCGGTCGGAACAACCCACCGGGGTGGACCTGGACCATCGGGAACATAGACCAACAGGCCTTTCTCAATTTTCAGGTGTTGTTGTACCTGACAAAGAGCTTTTAGTTCTTTTGAGTCCTGTAAAGAGGATGGTAGGACCCGTTGTGTTTGAGGTTCCATCAACCACTGCCAGATTGCCTGGATCACCGGGTCCTGTTCCTGCATGGCACTCAAGTCTGTGTCGCCCGGTAGTCGACCCAGGTTCACAGTCTGCAAGCAGTTTTGGGGATTTTCCCGGTTCTCTCTTGCCTGTCTTTGGGTGAGAGCATTCACCGAGCAAGATAGTGGTTTAAGGGAGCCACTCCTCCTTGAATTCCCATAGTGGGCCCTCTACTGCACCTCGCTTAGCTAAACAATCAGCTTCATCGTTGCTTTCTTTGTCGGGGCCAAGAGTTTGTGAATGACCTTTGACCTTCTTCCAATACACAGTCATCCCTCGGTCAGTCATGAGTTGGTCACAAGCCAGGAAGGGTTCAGAGTGTTTGATCTCTTCACTCTGGCATTCTTCATGTCATTTTCTTTCCACGTGGGGAAGTGTGAGATGAAACTGTGGGGGGCGTAGTTAGAGTCGGAGCAGACTACCAACTGCACAATAGCTGACCTAGCGGCTTGTTGCAACACAATGAGTGCTGCGGCAATTTCCGCGTACTGGCTAGTCTTTGCACCAAGTTGGTAACTGTCTGGCGCATGACGACATAATTGACCCAGACTATGCCCACTCCAGCTCGGGTCTGGTCCTCATGGTGAAAAGAGCAGCCATCCACGTAAACCTTCGGGAGGTCTTGACAGACAGTTTCATCATAGTGATTTGAGGGAAGACAAGAAGTGGTAACGAGGAAGGGCGGGGAACCTGTCTGTCCTTCGCAATCACAATGATGGCACTTGGCCAGGCCCTGACCCAAAGCCATCTTGTGGTTCTGAGCGTACCTGACTTCGATATCGTAGCCTTGTAGTGCCATCATCCATGACGCGATGCGACTGTTGGACACTCGTCCTTCTCTTAGCCGCTGGCTATTGAGGAAGGAGACAGGCTGGTGGCAAGTTTCAATGATTACCTTCTGACCCCCGATGTAGCTGCGAAAGTGTTCCACAGCCCAGACTGTGGCTAGGAGGGCTCTCTCACAGTCATAGAACTTCAGCTCTACACTGCTCAGAGGATGGCTTGCGTAGGCAACAACTCGGTTCTCTTTGTCATACCTCTGTGCCAGGGCGGCACTGAGGCAGTGGGAGGAGAAGCTCACCTCTAAATGAAACTCCTTATCCTTGTCTGGGTAGGCAAGACAAGGGGCTGAACAGAGCTTTGCTTTCAGTTCTCTGAAAGCCTGCTCTTGAGGGTCTCCCCATTCAAAGACCTTGTCTGTCTGGAGGAGCTCAGTAAGGGGCCTGGCAATCTCCGCATAGTTCTCGATGAACTGTCTGGAGTAGTTGCAGATGCCCAAGAAGCTCCTGAGTCCCGACACGTCGGTTGGGGCTTTGATGTTTTGGATGGCTTGAACTTTCCCTGCTTGGGGTTCAATGCCATTGGCACCCACCAATAAGCCCATGTACTCAACCTTGGCACAGCACCACTGACCCTTGGAGAGGGCTAGCTTGGCTCCTGCGCTGGAAAGCTGGCTGAGCACGTATCGTATTTCGGTCAGGTGTTCTTCAAATAATCTGACTTCGCATGAGGATGTCATCCACATAGATCAGGTTGACGAGGGCAGCAGCATCACTCATGGCTTTGTGCAAGAAGATATTAAACTCAGCTGGAGAGTTTGAATATCCGAATGGACATCGGTTCCAAGTGAACTGTCGATTGTCAAAAGAGAAAGCCAGCTTGTACTGATCTACTGGGTCGACTGTCATTGTCCAAAACCAATTGGACACATCGATGGTCGAAAAGAAACAGGCTGTTTTCACTTTCGCAAGCTCCTGATCCAGGTGGATCATGGGCCATCGTGAAAGAGGGACCTGTTTGTTCAGTTGTCAATAGTCAATTGTCAAGTGGCACTTTCCATTTGGCTTCAACACCGGCCACAATAGTGTGTGTTGTATGTGGAGTTACACTCCTGAATAATGCGTTTCCTCAGCAACGTGTCAAGTATCTCTTGGATTGACTCGTAGGCAGCTAAAGGAATTCTATACTGGCATACGAATGTGGGTGGTGCATTTGGGTCAGTTGGGATACGAACTGTATGGAGTTCGGTGATTCCACAGTCATTGGAATCCCTTGAAAAGATCTGTAGGAAGTCGTGAAACAACTTCCGCAGTTCTTGTCTTTGACCCTCTGTCGTTAAGGCGTCTGACTTAGTGAGTTGTTGTGCTATTTCATCCTCGAATCCAGGATAAGGTTCCTCTGGTGGGGAACCGGCTTTGTCACCAGTTGAAATCATGTCACCCGAGTGAGCAGTGAGGGCATACACAATCATGTCTGTTTCCATGCCCAAGGCAGTACTGCAGACTTCTTTATTGTGTAGCCCCTCATGACAAGCAACTGTGATCATTTTGTTTGGGAAGGTGAGAAGGAGGGGTTCGAGGTTCTCCCCCCTCGTCAAAGATGGAGGCAGCTCTCCAATCACAGGCAATGTCAGCTCGAAGTCATGAAACGAGCTGTCGATCAGCAACCCTAATGGTCTACATGCTGTCACAACAATTGATATGTTTGCTAGGTTCTGGACAAGCAAGTAAGCTGAGCGGTTGTTGAGCTCAAGCAAAGGTGTACCACAGACGGTCAGGCTGAGTTCCCAGAAGTATGGCAAGGGTTGGAAGAATGCCTGTGAACCAGGTATCATCTGTCCCTTGAGGATCATGAGGCAGACAGGGGCACCTGCAGTTCTAGCTGGGATAGTCAGGTCAAACTCACTTGCTGCCTGACACACCTGAGGGATGGTCTGATCAGACAACATGTGTTCTGGATCAACCGCTGCCGGATGGTTTTCAATGCTTGCCTGAGACCATAGGACCTGGTTGACAGTGACCAGTAGAGCACCTAACCTAACTAGGATATCAGCCTCCATGAGGAGTGAGGGGTCAAGTTGGGGAATCACACTCTTCTTTCCAATTTGAATGGAAAGAGCACATACCCCAATAGCCTTGATGGGCCTCTGCAGTGACTCTGCAGAAAGAAGGCGGTGACTTTTGCACACGAAAGACAGAGAGGAGCTGTTCTGACACAACTTGTCATACAAAGCTTGACTAACAGCAGACTTTTCAGAGTGTGACAAGGACATCAAGTACCAAGATACCGTCAGCATGCACACCTCCAGCTATGCAGGGGCTGTACAAAGCTGGGTTTGAGTTTTCTAGTGAGCAAAGGGATGATTCGTGGGTGCTCATGGGTCCACCAAGCTGCAGTGTCAGTGGAGTCACAGATAACTCAAGAGGCTCAGAGCCAAGATGAGTCTGGATGTCTGGGTAATGACAAAGTGCTGACTCAAGAACAGTGTCACAAGTGGTCTCTCCTGACTCTTGGATATAAGTGACACGGTCGTCTGAAGCATGACGGCTGTGGGCTAGACAGACCGGATTCGGGGTTGCGACCTGGGCCCACATGTGCCCGCGAAGGCAGTCGATCAGCGGGGCCAGTCGGTCCAGCAGGTCATGGCCGATAAGAAGTTTTTCTGTGTCGAAAGCACAGATGTAAATGGGATGATTGAGTGTCGTCTCCTGGAAGGTGATATCAAGCCAAGCGCGTTTTGTGATGGGGTCTCTGTTTTGTGTGTAGCTGACAAGGCTCACATCACAGGACTCTGTCTGCAGTGGTTTACCAAGAGAGAGCATTGCCCTGGCAACTTTTGCGAAAATCTCCTCGCACATTAGGTTGATTTCAAACCCAGTGTCCAGTAACGCACGGATCTCTATACACCTTCCTACCGCCACTGAGGTGTATATGCATCTGGCATTACCCTTGTGGACAAGGTCTCCCAAGAATTGAAAAAGCGGAGCATGGGTATTGGGCATGACTGCCACTGGGTGTGTCTGGGTCTTCCCTGTGTTCTTCTCCCGGCCTACAAAGTAAAAGTAGACTTTGGGGGAAGAGGAGGGAAGTGCATGGGCTAGTCATGCTGACGGACTGTCACCATCGGGTTTTTTTGTGGCCATCGTCTGACCCTTCAATGTGCTTTGTCACGTCCACTAGGCTTTTCTGACGCTTCAGATCAGTCTTTCCAGGAGGCTCTGAATGATATCCTTTGTTTCCATTCCACTTTCTGGGGCTTTTCACAAACCCAACATTCCTTTTCTTTGGAGAGGGATTCTGTTTTTTATGTTTTTTCTGACCCTGTGAGTGACCCTTGTGGTCATTCCCTTGGTTTCTCCAACCCCCCTTGGGGCTGCCGCTTCACAGCTTACTCTAGGTTGAGGTATTTCATAGCCCTCAAGCCCTAAGTCTGCCCTCTCTGAAGACTGGATGTCTAGGACTCTGACATCGTCTTCTGGTTTATCAGTCGGATGCACGACTGTTTCCCAAGTCATGTGGGCAATCTTCCTAATTCCATGCATGGTTGGTCTACCCTGTTTACACATCAGTGTAACGTGGGTTCACACGCAGGGGTGGAGGTTATGGAGGAAGAGAGATCTGAACCCTTGCTCTTCTTCCAGACCTGGCTCATTACTTCCTTGGAAGTATGCATTCCTTAAACACCTATAGTACTCCCTAGGAGGCTCCAACCGCTTCTGTTGGATGCGGATGGCACTGAGGGTGGCTGATGTTTCATCAGTATATGGCGAGTACTCCTTGCACAGAACCCTGCAAAGCCTCGGATGGCTGTCATGAATGCGCGGCAGTTGAGTCTCGATGAAAGCGTGGACGAATCTGGAAGTTGTTTTCCAGATGAGTTTCAACTTCTCACGTGCCGAGGCATGAGGCAAGTCGGCAAGACAATGTTCGATTTCCCTAAGGTAATCGTTGACATTTGAATCTCGGCTTGCTGGGTCGAAACGTTCTATGTCCTTCGCAAAGGAGTCAAGCTGGTGCATGCGTAGACCTGTGTCTTGGTCCCGCTTGTATCCATCTGACTCGTCAGAGGATTAGTACCAGTGCCTGCCCCCATTGTCATGGCGTTGGGTGAGACCACTTCCTCCTTGTGGTGAGGAAGGCGTCCTGCTGGGGCGGGGCCTAAAAGACGCCTGAGGGGAAGATATTCCCGAAATGTGGCCTTGCCCCCGAAACGTGGTGGACTCATGTCCCGAACAGGGATGCGCTCTAACTCCGGGAGTTGGAGCAATGGTTTTGCAATACTACCTGAACCAGGGGTAGGGTATTTCGCCGTAGCACCATCCTCTGAGTCCTCTGCCCCACTCTGGTCAAAGATGGGGTAGCGGAGCACTTCTTGAGCTTTAGCCCGTATGTCTCGACTCTCTTGCCGGACTCGGTCATCAGCGACCTCTCGGCTTTCTTTTTCAGCTGACTGGAGTCTTTCTACACACTCCTCCAGCATAGTATTTGTAGTCTGGAGGTCTCGATGTAAAGCGCGATTGCTTGCATCAAGCTGACCTCACTGGGCTGTAAGTGTCATTACCTCGCTCTTGAGTGTTGCTATTTGCAACTGGGCCTTGTGGTTGTAAAGTAGAAACAGCCTACCAACTACCTCCTGGATAGTGGTTACCTTCCCTTGAGGATCGTGTGCATTATCTACCATGGCGGCCATTTCAGCATCACACTGAGATGGTGTGTAGCTGTTAAGCTCCTCCCTTTCTTCTCTAGAGACAAGGAGGAGGTCAGCGACCCAGTTGGACAGTGAGGTTTCTTCACCTGACCTGGGAGCTTCAGCTCCGGACGCTGATGGGGACTGGCTACTCAAATCTCCCTGGTTTGATAGGTGAGAGGGTGATGTCCAGTGGACCCCTATAGGAACTCTTTATGAGTTCAAAATTCTGAAACCTTAGCTGAGTTTTTAGGGTGGCGACTTACGACACCTGTTGCTCTGTGGTCTTTATCCTGAGAAAAGAATGCACAGGGGGAACCACTTAACTGTCACTCACGAGCAACTGCTTTGTATTATTAACCGTTCCTTGAGCTGCTAATTTAGGTGTTAATAATCACAGTATGACTATCAGCACGTCAGACTACTTTGTTAGTATCTAGCGACTGAATCTCTCAAACACAAACAGAAGGAGTAATAAATTAGTACCAAACTAGCAACCACTAACACAACACTTGCAATGATTCACAACCACAACCAGCCTTGTGTCTTAGCGGTTTGAACTTCCTGTAGAAAAAGGAAGCCAAGAGGGGAAACCTTTGGCTACTCTAAAATATTTAGGAGTTATTTGCAAGAATATTGGAGGAAGCCAACAATTATCATGTCCACACACGGGGCATCAATTATTATGTAGGTGCTACTGGTTGTTTAATTCAGTTTTACTATCAGAAATAATCAATAATTAATTGTTATTAATTATGGAATAATTAAATAATAATTAACTCATTAAATTCTATTCTCGGGGCACCACTCTTTGAAAAGAGAAAAATGATAGCAAGTTACTGATTGAGTCTAACAAAACAAAATCTACCCTGTAGGTTGGGTATCTTAATTGTTAATCAAAATAATCAAAAAGGGGAAAAATAGTTAAATTATTGCCATACAAATCTAATAGTAATCTAGTTACAGTTAGTTTCTAACACCAATAAAATAACAGTACTCTGAAGTAACTTGGGAGTTCTTGACGTGGCAAAGGTTGGCTTCAACACAATATTCAAACAAAAACAAACAGGAGTACTTATAATATAACAAGATTTATTATAATCAAGCAGTAGTGAACACAGCCAATACTATCCAAATATAATCCAAAAATAAATCAAGGAAATCCTAAACTAACAGTGGAGCTATATGCTAGTGTGTGTGTGTGTGTGTGTGTGTGTGTGTGAATATGAGTGTGTGTGTGTCCAGATGCGGTAACAAAGGAATCAAAATGGAGCATCAGGTTCAAAATGGAGGGTTAGATCCAAAATGGAGCTGATACCACGTGAGGGTGGAAATGAGCGGACACACAAAGGAACTGACGAAACAGGTGGGAGAATTTGGTTCACCAGCCTGAGTCGAACATAAACCGCGGCGCTGCTCACTCAATGAATATCAGTGAGAGAGGGAGAATGAGAGCAAGAGAGAGAGGAAAAGTGCATGCAATTTAATTAAGGGTAACCGCTCGTAACAGTGGGACTGAATTACTAGTTCAGATCACTCAACAAAACAAACATAACCCCAAAAGAAAACTAAATACAAATCTCCCAACTCGAAACAGCGAGCAGAGTTAACATACAAATATACTCAAAACATCAGCATTTAGAATCAAAAATACGATTTAGTTTCACAAGGAAAATCAGTTTCTAAACTAAATCTGCCTAGATATCAAGCCTTACTTGGGAAATCCTGTGTGATTTCAGTAGGGTTGTCCGTT
This sequence comes from Myxocyprinus asiaticus, assembly GCF_019703515.2. Lineage (NCBI taxonomy): Eukaryota > Metazoa > Chordata > Actinopteri > Cypriniformes > Catostomidae > Myxocyprinus > Myxocyprinus asiaticus. Next base: position 244,070 of record NC_059354.1, on the reverse strand, counting down.
GGAATTCCTGTTGCATTGAGCGGTCAGGAGAAACGGATGGATGGTCCCTTGTCTTATGCTCATCAGCGAAAAGACGTGTCTCTGCTTTATTCTTTGGATCCAGTGATGGAGAAGAGTCCAGAAAGTAGTCAACGTTGAATGAAAAAGAGGGAGAAGGGAAACTGGTCACCTTTCCTTTTTTCAAAATAAGTTCACTGTTGCTTTACAGTGAAACTGAACCGGTTGTTATAAGTATACTATAAGACTTGAAAAAAGCTAAGTTAATCTTACTCTACCGTGGCCAAATGGTGAGGTTAGAAAAACATGGTCTCTTTGTTCTCAGTCCAAAACAGAGGGAAAACTCCTTCAGTATGTGCACAGTACAGATGTCCCTTAACAGCCAGGCAGAGCTTAGCACAGAGAGGCCCCAAATAAACCCCAATTGATCTATATGTATAAGAGACGTCATAAATTAATCGGTTAGCCAAAAGTTTTGACAATTTTTACATCTAGCTGGATCAGGGAAATTGGACAGTAACTCTTACACTCGCTTGGATCTTTGTCTTTTTTAAGAATCAGACTGATCCAGGCTTGTGTCATGGTTGGAGGAAGTTTTCCATTCTTTAGTGATTCAGTATAAACTTCTAACAAAAGTGGGGCCAGTTCTGTAGCATAGGATCTAAAAAATTCTGCGGCAAAACCATCTGGCCCCGGAGCCTTGCCAGTAGGTAGGGACTTAATTACCTCATTAAGCTCCTCCAAGTTTATCTCAGAATCAAGAGAGTTTTTTTGCTCAGTCGTCAGTTTAGGAAGATCTAATGGTTCCACAAAGTTTCTAATATCTTCATCAGCAGATGAAGACGTGGAACTATAAAGATCAATATAGAATTCTTTAAAGGCATTATTTATTTTTTTGTTATTAAAATTTTTTATTGATTCACACAAGAAATACAACAACATCTATATAATGAATCAAAAACTTTTAACATTAAACCCCCACTATATCCCCTCCCCCTACCAAACTCTCAAACCACCCTGACCCCCCCACGAACACCCCTGTGGTCAATAGAATATAGACACACACACACAGAAAACTAAAACAACAACGTATAATAATAATAAAAAAAATAAAAAAAAAATAAAAAAAAAAACTTTAAATTACTCCCTCCACCGCCCCACCTCGAGATTCCCTCAAAAATGCTAAATAATTGCCCCATTTCTTATTGTAAGTTTTCCTAACCCCCATCCTAATACTCGACCCCTCCTCAAAGGCAGCCACCCTTCTCCGCACACCACTCCGGGAACGAGGGTGCTCCATCCGACTTCCAACTCCTCAAAATAACCTGTCTACCAATCATCACACCGGTCAAAACCCAGTCCTTCATGTACTTATCTACCAAATCGTTGACCTCCCTATCACCCAAAATACAGAGTCTGGGGCAGAACAAGACCTGAGTGCCCAACACATCACATACAAAACTTTGCACCTTCAGCCAAAATTCTTGGATCTTAAGGCACCCCCAAAAAACATGGATGGTGTCTCCATCTTCAGTATGGCATCGCCAGCAGATGGGTGTATCCTTAAGACCAAGCCTATACAATCTAGAGGGGGTCCAATAAAATATATGTAAAATCTTAAATTGCATAAGGCGAACCCTTGCATCTCTAGATGCAGACTTTATGTTTTTTAGAATCCTTGCCCACACTCCCTCCTCCAATACCAAGTTTTTTTGTATTTAACATTTTTATTGATTCATGTGCATATGACAATTAAAAAAACTCCACACATATATAATGAATCAACATTTTACATTTAAACCCTACTAATACAATCCCACCCTGACCCCTAACGAACACCCCTGTGGTCCCACATAAAACACACACAATCCAAAAAAATAAAATATATATATATATATATATATATATATATATATATATATATATATATACATACATGTATACATACACACATACACACACACATACATACACAGATAAACATATATACACTTACACAAATAAATAAAATAATAAACATACATGATTAAACTACACTCTCCACATTCCCTCCCCGAGATTCCCCCAAAAAAACTAAATATTTGCCCCATTTTTTAGCAAATAAGTCCCTCAACCCCAGCCTTCTACTTACCGCCTCTTCAAATGCAGCTACCCTCCCCATTTCCACACACCACTCCGAAAAAGAGGGTGCTCCACTTGACTTCCAGCCCCTTAAAATTACTTGCCTGCCGATCATGAGACTGGTCAGAACCCAATTTTTTATATGATTGTCCCCTAAATGCATGACCGCTCCATCACCCAAAATACAGAGTCTGGGACAAAGCAAAACCTGAGTGTTCAAAACGTCGCACAAATACCTCTGAACCCTCAACCAAAACTCCTGGATCTTAACACACCCCCAAAAGACACGGGTAGTGTCTCCAACTTCTGACTGGCATCACCAGCAAGTGGGTGTGTCTTTAAGACCAAGCCTATATAATCTAGAGGGGGTCCAATAAAATTTATGTAAAATCTTAAATTGCATAAGGCGAACCCTTGCATCTCTAGATACAGACTTCACATTTTTAAGAATCTTAGTCCACACTCCATCCTCCAATACCAAATTCAAATCTTTTTCCCATACTCTCTTGAGAGAAGTCAAGGCTTCATCCCCCAGACTCTGAATTAGTAGGGAGCAATACACTGATGCTTCATGGCCTTTTCCAAAAGCAGCAATCACCTCTCCCAAAGCACCTGACGCTTTAGGGGGGTGCGTGCCACTCCCAAAAATAGTGCAGAGTAGGTGGCAAAGCTGTAAATACTTATAAAACTGAGATCTGGGAATGCCAAAATGTTGAACCAAATTTTAAAAAGATCTCAATACTCCACCCTCATATAGGTCACCAAGTGCATTAACCCCCCTCACAATCCAATCTGACCAACAGAAAGGGGACTTATTAATACATAGTTTAGGGTTCTGCCATATGCTCGGGGCAACATTTAAATAAATATCAGAATTAAACACTTTGGACACTTTTGTCCATATCGAGTGCAAATGCAAAATAACGGGATGCGACTTAACCTCTCCGGCTAGTTTAATCGAAAGGCTATGCAGTGGCGAGATAGGGGCAAGAACTTCCTTTTCAATACAAAACCAGGGAGGGGTCCTCTCAGGTGGAAGCGACCAATGAGCCAAATGTCTAAGACCAAACGTATAATAATAAAACAAAATCTTGGGTAGGCCTAGCCCTCCTCTGTCAATTGGCCTATGTAACTTATTGAAATTTAACCTGGGGCGCTTACCATTCCAAATAAAGGACTTCGCTATGCTATCATATTGCTTGAAATAAGAGAGGGGGACATCTACAGGGAGAGACTGAAGCAGGTAGTTGAATTTTGGAATACAATTCATTTTAATAACATTAACCTTCCCAATCATCGATAAATGTATGAAGCCCACCTGCTGACATCGCTCGAAAACGTTTTTATTAAAGGGTCAAAATTAACTCTAACTAAATCAGACAAATTTGCTGGGAATAAAATCCCCAAATACTTAATGCCCTGTTTGGGCCACTGGAAAGCGCCCGGCTGGAAAGCCGTTTCTGGGCAGTATGCTGTCAGCGCCAAAGCTTCGGATTTAGACCAACTGACTTTGTATCCTGAGAACTTGGAAAAGGAATTAATAATTCTGTGGAGGCAAGGCACAGATCTAGTAGGTTCAGAGACAAATAATAAAATATCATCTGCATAAAGCAGAAGCTTATGTGCCGCACCTCCCGCTGTCACCCCTGGAAAATCATCCTCCTTTCTTATCGCAGCTGCTAATGGTTCCAGGGCAAGACAGAGCAATAATGGGGAAAGAGGGCAACCCTGTCGAGTGCCCCTATCCAGAGTAAAATAATCTGAAATTAATCCATTTGTTTGTACCGCTGCTACAGGGTGTTTATAAAGTAACTTAATCCAAACAATAAATGTACTCCCGAACCCATACATTTCCAAAATCTTAAAAAGATAATCCCATTCTACCATATCAAACGCCTTTTCAGCATCAAGTGAGATGGCAGCGACCGGGGATTGATCATTCGCCACTGACCACATGATATTGATGAGATGCCTGATGTTATCAGAAGAGCTACGGCCCCGAATAAATCCCACCTGATATATATGTATAAGAGATGTCATAACCTTACTTAATCAGTTAGCCAAAATTTTTGACAATATTTTTACATCTAGTTGGATCAGGAAGATTGGATGGTAACTTTTACACTCGCTTGGATCTTTGTCCTTTTTAAGAATCAGACTGATCCGGGCTTGTGTCATGGTTGGAGGAAGTTTTCCATTCTTTAATGATTCCGTATAAACCTCTAACAAAAGTGGGGCCAATTCTGTAGCATAGGATCTAAAAAATTCTGCGGCAAAACCATCTGGCCCGGAGCCTTGCCAGTAGGTAGGGACTTAATTACCTCGTTAAGCTCCTCCAGGTTTATCTCAGAATCAAGAGAGTTTTTTTGCTCAGTCGTCAGTTTAGGAAGATCTAAACAAAGTTTCCAAAATCTTCTTCAGTAGATGAAGACATGGAACTATAAAGATCAATATAGGATTCTTTAAAGGCATTATTAATATCAATGGCTGAGGTAAATATTTCACCACCTGCAGATTTCACTGAGGGAATGGTAGAAAAAGACTCTCTCTGCTTTATATATCTAGCCAAAAGCTTCCCTGCTTTGTCACCTGACTCAAAGTATGACTGTCTTGCCCTGAATAACCAAAACTCCACTTTCCGCGACAAAATAGTGTTATATCTATATTTCAATCGGGTTAATTCTCTGAGGCCATCAGATGACATTCGGCGCTTCAGCTCTGCCTCTGCACTTTTAATATTTCCTTCCAACTCCACAAGTTCTTGTGCTTTGGATTTTTTGATGAATGAGGGATACTGTATGATCCGGCCCCTAAGAACCGCCTTAAGTGCCTCCCAAGCCACGCCCACAGAGGATACCGAGGACCAGTTGGTCTCCATATAAACACTGATTTCAGTCTTTAACATTTGTTGGAAATCAGGATTTTGCAAAAGGGACACATTAAGGCGCCAACTAAAAGATTTATTTTTCTCTATATGTGGCATCACCTCTAAACTCACCAGGATGTGGTCTGAGACTAAGATATTTCCAACTGAGCAATCAACAACAGATGAAATAAGGGATTTGGATATTAAAAAAAAAATCTATTCTAGAATAAATCTTGTGGACTGATGAAAAAAATGTATAGTCCCTACCAGATGGGTTCAAAAGTCTCCAAATGTCTGTAAGACCAAGATTTTTACACACCCTGTGAAGCATCAATGTTGCTCTAGGGGATTTGCACTTTTGCTTCACTATGATCAAGCACTGAGTCCATCAAAAGATTAAAGTCTCCTCCCAATATTATATCATGAGGGGTGCCAACGGTTTGCAACATCCCTTCAAGATCTATAAAAAAGCCATGATCATCAACATTAGGTGCGTAAATATTAGCCAAAATCAACCTTTGCCCTTGAATTTCAGCTAAAACAATAATTACTCTTCCTAATTTATCTTTGCTCTGTTTGAGACATTTGAATTGTAGATGTTTATTTACCAATATAATGACTCCCTTGCTCTTACTTGAGCCAACACTAAAGAAAACATGTCCACCCCATATCTTCCCAAATTTTTCAGCTTCCTGTGGGGAGAGATGTGTTTCTTGAAGAAACACTATATCATATTTCTTACGTTTAAGAAAAGACATAACCTTCCTTCTTTTTATGGGGTGCCCCAACCCATTCACATTCCATGTGGAGAGAGATAGTACACTCATATTAACATTTGACATTTTGATATAGTAAAAAAAATAAATTGTGTGTCAAAAACAAAATTATATAGACCACATTCCCCAATAGTGAAACAATCAACCCCCGAAAAAAACAAACAGAAAAAAGAAAAACGTGCGCATTAACCCCGCGCACGACAGCGCCAACCGGCGACAATCCCTCTAAACTCAAAAGGTCCATGAACGCCCACGAGTCCTCACGACAACTTTGCCGTCGGATTGCTCAAATTTGCCTCACAAATTTGTGAGGCAAAATTACATAACAGAAAATACTTTGTGAAATAAACCCAGTTAATAGGAAGAATGAACACAAAGAATGTGTAGATTCATTCACAGAACTGTCTCAAGGATGTGCTCTTCCACAAAACAAATTCCAGCTGATATAAAACCGTTCAGATTCCTCGGACAGACAAACGAATGTTCCGTGAGCTGGCTGTTATGAGTTCAGCGGATGACGTAATCATTCCAATGTCCCTTAAAAATACTCAACAAAACAAACTACAGCCAGCAGGAGGAATAAGCACAAACAGATTAATCCACAGCTGTTCCAAAGGAGTGTTATTCAATAGAACAAGCTTCAGCCGCTAGGCGGAACCAATACAAAAAGAAACAAAACCGGCACCCTGGTTCCCCGGATGGTCGAGTCAATTCACTCGGAGGCTGCATAAAAGTAAATACCATGACTTACACAATCCGTCAGCTTTATAAAAGACATCCTTTGTGTAAGCATGTAGATATTTTGCAGTCATCCGTAGTGTCCAATCTCAAACTGGCCGGGAACTTCAATGCAAATATAATCTTCTATCAATGCAAAAGTTTCTTTAAGGAAAAGTGTTATTCACAAAACAAGCTCCAGCCGCACGGCAGAGCCAACGCAAAAAACCCAAAATTTCACCCAGCTTCCTCAAGAGTTAGGTACAGCGGGTCAGGCCCGCTCACATGAGAAACATCCAATGGTTTACTCAGTCATTGATTCTATAAAAGACATTGCCAGATTTGGACATGCGAATACTTTGCGACCGTTTTCCGTTTCTATTCTCAGTTTGGCAGGAAACATCAGAGCAAACGAGATCTTTTTCTGATGTAAGAGTTTCTTACATTCCTTGAACCAGGGCGTTCTCTGCACTCCAAATCAACTTTGGTCGCGGGTGGATTAGCGGTTAATTCCCTCTCTGAAGATTCCAGAAAATCAATTCGTTTTTCAACATCAGACACTCTTGTACCTAACTCAGAGAATTTTATTTCCATCGCCATGATCGATCGATGTATTACAGCGAGATCCTACAAGTCAGCAAGAATCTTCGTCAACATCACCAACATGTTGGACAATTGACGCTGGATTCCTTCTCCTGCCGCGCCATCCAAATTGAGTACCCGGTCTGTAGGCCCACCAGAGGTTTCAGCTAGAGCACGTAAGTGTCTTTTAATGTCTCCAGGGTCTGAGGATTTTGACTTCTTTGCCATGATTACCTCAAAGAGCAAATATGTAACTGTGTGTATCAAATCTCACTGAATTAAACATGAAAATAATTAAAAAACTAGCAAAGTGCGCAGAGCCAGTCACTCACACATCTGCTCCTCACATGGTGTCACGTGACCTCCGTTGAGCTGCATTTTTTTGACTATTTATATGCGCCTGGTCCTGAACAAAGGCAAGCTTCCATCATCAACATTTGTGTGTTTGCAAGAATTGATTATAGATCATTTCACGTGAACGTGCTGCTTGTCAAAAATGTACAAGTGTCTGTTATCAGATCTGCTGAAGTTGCAGTTTCTGTTCAGATTGTCTGCCAAGACAGGTATGGTCACTTTAAGTACATAGTTTCAGAGATATAAAATTACTTCAACAGTGATAAAAGATTTAGGTAATTTTGCCCACCTCAGAGTCATTCATTCAATAGAGATAATTCATTTCCTATTTGAACTGCTCTATTAATATGGACATTTTACAACTTTTGAATGCACACCCACACCCATATGTGGCTATATTTCAGGTATTTTGTATTTTCAACCACAATATGTCTCTATGGCCTCCAAGCTTAACTATAGAGCACTCTTAGCTTGTTGGTTATGCCTGAAGTAGAAAGCATGCTCCCTCATTACTATATGGACACAGAAATGTATAAATAAATAAATGTGGAAATAAGTAAATATGGAAATATAAACATGTAGATAAATAAATGTAGAACTCAATAAATGAGGAAATAAATACATGTGGAAATAAATTAAATTGGAAATAAATACATGCAATGATATATAAATAAGAAAATAAAAGTACAAATACTCATTTAAGTTAGATTTGGAAAAAAATATGTATTTATTATTATTTACACGATATTAATTGTTTATATTTCTTTAAAAATATATGTATTTTTTATTTTTAATATTATCACATTTGGTCCTCCATACATTCTCTGTTGTACATTTATATTTATAACATGTTTCCATCATTGCTTACAGTTAGGTTAAACTTCCCTTTTTTAATTCATGTTTATGTTCTTCTATTCTAAATGCAAGTAAATTATGTATGAAAACAGTTTAAAGCAATTCAGAAACTTTGTTTTCCCTTTTATCTTTTGAGGCTACACACAAACAGTTGTATGTTTAAACAATTTAATTATCTCCACATAGAGAGGCTTATTTTTCAATGTTACAGCATTATTCTCAAAACTAATACACAGATACCATCTTCTGGGCATTCAATGGTACTACATTATAAACATTTCAAACAAGGTACACTACATCAAACTTACAAGACATCAATGTTAAAAGAACATAAGGCAAAATATAATAAACTTGTAAGGTTATATTTAAGGATTTGAGTATTATGGTTAATCATGCAGGTAAAATACATAGTATAATTATAAAAGCAACTAAATAATAAAACAGGGTTCTTGCATTTATCCTATCCACAACAGTTATAAAACAATAAAGCAGCAAATCATTGGTATATGCAATTAATTTTAATAAATGTGATTAATTATTCAGCATATCGTGTAACTGATTTAATTAGAAATGGTAGAAAATTGGCAGCACAAATAAAAATATTATGTATAACTGAATAAATAACTGTATACCTGAATGTTTTATTGGTAAGAATAGGGATTACTTGAGCATTTGAATGAGGATTACTTAATGCCATGTAATCACACAGGTAAATTATAAAATTTAAACTTGGCTCTGACAGGTTTGTTTTTCTGAGAGAAGTTTACAGATCCCTGGCCGAGCACCTTCATCATGAGAACCACCAGGTGGAATTTGGTTTTGATTCTGTTGGAAAATAGACAACCTATAAATACATAGTCCAGGTGTAACTTGCAAGACTTTTATACATTTACACTTACTTTATAGGCAATTACATAAAGTTAACCATTTTATGGTGTATAGCAGTTGTTGATTTGGATCTATATACATTTTTTTTTTTTTTTTTTTTGTACAATTAAAGAGTTTTTCCTCAATCCCTGGTTCTGTTGGACGTATACCAGTTTGAAAAATGCTGTTTCATAAAAGTCATCTATATGATCTACAATCTCTGTCTTTTATGAGATTATGTAAAGCCATCAGACAGCCAACATAGTAACACTTATCAGCCAATTTAGACAGAGGATCAGGCTCACAGTATCCAAGTTCCTGAAATGATTTCAGATAAATAAATTATTTCAGATAGAAAACGTTAATGTCCATCCTAAATTTAGATTTACTAATGCATATGATATTAAATAAGTGTGTACTATTCATAAAAGGTATATGACCAAACCCCCACCCTTATTTACAAGTTACAATTTTCAGATGATCTCTGGGAATTATATTTACCTTCTACATGATCTGGCAATTAGTATTTATTAATTATATTTACCTTGTACATGGTCTGGATACATGTAGGCTTTCCATTAAATATTATCATTTGCAGATTTTGGACAGCCAGGTCTATGTATTTCGATTGCTAAAACAAAGCAAGATGAACTCAATGGGATAATTTAATTTCTGCATTGATTATATAATTAAATAGAAACTTTATTATATAATTTAAATAGTAAACTAATTATAATTTAAATAAGCATAATTTCACAAAGCAACTCAATATGTTAATATTTTTTGTGAAAATATTGGTGTTTTGCTGCACCTTCAGGTTAACTACTATTCAAAGTAACTATTGACTATTATTCAAAGTGACCTTGAAAACATTGATAAAATCTTCTTTCTTTTTCATCATATTGACTTCTGCTTTTTTGAAAACTTCCTATGGAAAAAATAGATTTTCATGGTAATTTAATTTATATATACATGATAATGGTGTAGGAATGATAACTGTGAACACTGTTGATAGACATTACCTTTAACCTTGCTGCTACCCTTTTTTTCTGTGCAGCAATTTCTTCGGTTGATGATCTCTCATTTATTTCCATCATATATTCTGAGAACACACTTACTTTTAATTTTGCATATATCTTCCTTAGCTCAGATTCGTTATGTCTTCAGTTAAAGCTCCAGAGCTTCCAATTTCAGCAGTCACCTCAACTGTCATCCTTGAAAAGATGTTAAAATAATTAAGAGCTGAGCATTTTACTTCTTAGTTTTCTTCTTATTAAGGGCCAGGCACTAAAGTTGTGTAGATGCCTTTTCTATCTACTAGACCAATTTTGGTGTCTCTCAGTCAAATTGTATCACATCACCAAACTGATCACAGTTTTCATCACATATTTTTATGACTTTTAAACAAAAGTTATTGATAGTTCCCTATCTGTCACTCACTCAACGTTGTGTCGATGTAGTGACACTAGGGGTCACTCTTGGGAGCCTCGAACGCCTCTGATTTTTTAAAAAAGGCCAATGGGAAATAGCACGTGGAATTTGCATGCCACTTCCCCGGACATAGGGGTATAAAAGGAGCTGGCATGCAACCACTCATTCAGATTTTCTCTTCGGAGACGAGTGGTTGCATTCACTGCACTGAATACAATTCAAACTCAGTTCTCTTTACCGTTCACCTATACTGCTGGATTTTACGGTGCATTTCAGCGGCTTCTCCCCCTCTGCACCATTGGAGTGCAGAGAACGCCCCTGGGCACTTCGGCAGAGCAAAAAATATACTCTAAAAGAGTATATTAAATATATATATATATATTCTAAAAGAGTGTATTTTCTCCTAAAAGAGCGACACAGAGAAACGTCTTTTTAAAGACGCGTCTTTTTAAAGATGACTTACCATTTGTGTGTTATTCCTGGTTGCGGTCGTTATCTCTCCGTTTCTGATGGCCACAATCGTTGTCTTATGTGTCTGGGCGCTGCCCACGCAGAGACTTCGTTCGTGGATGGGTCTTGTTCTCATTGCAAGAACATGACCATGGCAATGGTGTGGTCGCGGCTTGCATTCGTAAGAAAGCAAGCCACCCCAGCGGCTCCCCGCCATGGTCCTTCTACCTATGGGTATGAGGCCATGTCAGTTAGCACTGGGGGCGATTTGGGGACTCCAATGGGACCACCTCCACCGGGTAAATCCCCATGGACCTCCCATTCCCCAGCACGCTTGCTTGCCTCGGTCGTGGAACCCTCCATTCTCCCCTGAACCCTCGCGGCTTGATGATTGGTTCCTGGGCCCACGTTGCCTCTCACAGCTGCGCCCCGCCCGTTCCCTTTCTTCCCAGAAGTGCATGAGGAGCCGACAAGATTGTGGGAGGCACCTTTTACTGGCCGGTCCCAATCTTTCAGCTCCCCGCTCTCACTACCCACGATGGTGGGGCGGCCAGGGGGTATTTGGTGATCCCCCAGGTGGATAAGGCACTCGTGGTGCATTTATGCCCACAGAGTGCCGCCACCTGGCGTGGGTGCCTAAAGCTCCCGTCCAGGGCCTGTAGGTTTACGTCGTTTACGCCTGACGACTAAGGCTTATGGTGCCTCTGGACAAGCCACCTACGCCCTGCATGCCATGGCTCTCCTGCAAGTACACCAAGCCAAGGTGCTAAAAGAGCTGCACGAGGGTAGTTCTGACCCGGGATTGATGCAGGAACTGCATTCGGTGACCAACCTCGCTCTCCGGCTGACGAAGGTCATGGCGCGGTCTCTCGGGCAGGCGATGTCCACCCTGGTGGTCCAGGAGTGCCACCTCTGGCTCAACCTGGTCGAGATAAGAGAGGCCGACAAGGCACAGTTCCTTGACACCCCCATTTCCCAGGTTGGCCTATTCGGCGACACCGTCGAGGACTTTGCCCAGCAGTTCTCAGCAGTGAAGAAGCAGACGGAGGCTATTCAGCACATCCTGCCCCAGCGTGGCTCAAGACCCCGCACCCCGTCTGCTCATCGCCAAGGGCGTCCTCCTGTGGCGACAGCACCGGCTCCACTGCAGGCCGCCCCCATGGCCTTGCCCCGGCGTGGAGCCCACCACAGGAAGCAGACGCCACCCGTCTCACGGCTGGCCGCCAAGAACCTGAGAAAGGCTTGGAAGCACCCATGAGACGGGCGACCTAGGGATGAGGAGACCTGCTGCTCTGGAGCTGGTGAGCAGACCACTCCATCCCCCAGTGGAGGGCCGGGAGGAGAATCTTTTGTTTCCTTTTCATTTAATTTCGCCGGATGCCCAAGTGGCTGCAGTACCCAAAAGTTCAACAAAATAGCGCTTTCCTTGTTCCCTGGGTTACATACCCAGTGCGCACGACCATCATTATGACCACCATCCACCATTCCATTTCGGCAGGTTTGGCACTCCAGCGGCGCCCCCCTCCCGCCCCTGCACGCCCAGCTGTGGCACAAGCATTCCCACACCAAGATGGCTGTGACAGACTCCGGGGACGATATACTTCCTCCCCCTACACGACCGATCCTATGGTGGGTATCAGGAGCCAGGTAAGTGCTTTGTTGTCCCTCGACTCAGCACGACAACGGGGCTCGAGCCCTCTCGACGTGGCACCTCAGGCTCCACCCCGCCACGAGGCCCCACCCGCCGTTACGTCTGACGAGATTGTTCCCTTGATCCCCCTTGTCTGGAGTTTGGACGTGTGGCTTGCACTTTCCAACCTATCGTGATGGCTGATCCGGACCATCTGACTCGGCTACGCGATTCAGTTCACCAGGCATCCGCCCAGGTTCAGCGGCAATATTATAGTATACGACTGTTAGGCCTGCCTTTATCTTCTATCTGAATATATGAGGCCCAACAGTAACAAACACTGTTTATGAACTTTATAGGAATGTATTATAACTTGTAGATCTGGTATCAAACCGCATTTAAGTACAATATCGGCCAATACTGATAAAATGATATTTAACTGCTGAATAAATGATATCATGTTAAACATATACATCGCAGACTATGTTTAATTATTTCTAATAACCTTGTCAAAATAGAAAGTGAATACACGTGTTTCTGAAGAGGTTTTTAAATAATATTTGATTCTGCCTATATAAAGACTTATGGGAACAAGTTTAAAGATTTACTGTTAGGTATTCAACCCCAAATCAACAGTTTTAAATGTAAAGACTGTAGAGTTTCTTTTAAACAAACCCCCAGAGACAATTTTCCAAATCTTTATAGAGTTAAAAGTGTTAACACCAGCAGGTCTCGAATTAATTCGGTGGTAGCTGTGGTTATAACTGTGTTTACAGTCTGACAAAACATATACCTGAATGTGTTTCTTCCTGTAAAGTAGCATCACATTTTTTATTTTATAGTTCAGTTAAATAGTTCAACGCTAGCTTCAAAATAACTGTTTGTCATAAAATTTACAGTTTGCATTTGTTTTAAAACATTTTATAAAGTTCTGCTTGGGAGAGCTTGCTCTTTTCCCAGTTGACCCGAAGCCCCAGTCAGCTGAGGTGCCGGAGCACGAGGTCCCTGTGTGCGCACAGCAACCCTTGAGAGTGAGCTAGGATTAGCCAGTCGTCGAGATAGTTGAGGATGCGGATGCCCACTTCCCTTAGCGGGGCAAGGGCTGCCTCCGCGACCTTTGTGAAGATGTGAGGGGACAAGGACAGGCCGAAGGGGAGGAACTTGTACTGGTATGCCTGGCCCTCGAAGACAAACCGCAGGAAGGGACTGTGTCGAGGTAGGACCGAGACATGAAAGTACGCGTCCTTCAGGTCTACCGCCGCGAACCACTCTAGATGTCGGATGCTTGCTAGAATGCGTTTTTGCGTCAGCATCTTCACCTGGAAAAAAAGGACACATATGTGAGAATGCTGTTTGTAGACTACAGCTCAGCATTCAACACCATAGTGCCCTCCAAGCTAGATGAGAAACTCCGGGCTCTGGGCTTAAACAGCTCGCTGTGCAGCTGGATCCTGGACTTCCTGTCAAGCAGATGCCAGGTGGTTAGAATAGGCAGCAACATCTCCTCATCACTGACCCTCAACACTGGAGCCCCACAGGGCTGTGTTCTCAGCCCACTCTTGTATTCCTTGTACACACATGACTGTGTGGCAACACATAGCTCCAATGCCATCAAGTTTGCTGATGACACGACGGTGGTAGGTCTGATCACTTACAATGATGAAACAGCCTACAGAGAGGAGGTGCACACCCTGACACACTGGTGTCAAGAGCACAACCTCTCCCTCAACGTCAGTAAGACAAAGGAGCTTGTGGTGGACTTCAGAAGAAAAGACAGAGAACACAGTCCCATCACCATCAATGGAGCACCAGTGGAGAGAGTCAGCAGCTTCAAGTTCCTGGGTGTCCACATCACTGAGGAACTCACATGGTCCATCCACACTGAAGTCATTGTGAAGAAGGCTCATCAGCGTCTCTTCTTCCTGAGACGGCTGAGGAAGTTCTCACACGGTTCTACACTTGCACTGTAGAGAGCATCCTGACTGGCTGCATCTCCGCCTGGTACGGCAATAGCACCACCCACAACCGCAAAGCACTGCAAAGGGTGGTGCGAACTGCCAGACACATCATCGGAGGTGAGCTTCCCTCCCTCCAGGAAATATATACCAGGCGGTGTGTGAAAAAAGCTCGGAGGATCATCAGAGACTCCAGCCACCCGAGCCATGGGCTGTTCTCACTGCTACCATCAGGCAGGTGGTATCGCAGCATCAGGACCCGCAGCAGCCGACTCCATGACAGCTTCTTCCCCCAAGCAATCAGACTTTTTAACTCTTGATCTCCCACGATCAAAATACATCAGCACTGCACTTTATTACCATTACTCTTATATCTCACACCGGACTGTCATAAATTATATTATTATTACATTATATTCTCTCTTAACAACTTACTATCGACCAACAGCCTGAATGTCAATACAGTACAATACAACCTACTGTACATTCTATATATACTACTACATATACGTTTTTATATATTTTTTCTTTTTATTGAATAATATGTGTCTACATAGTGCGTATTGTATACTGTACAGTGTATGTTATTATTTGTATATTGCTGTGTGTAATTATGTGTATATCAGACATTTAAATTGTGCTGTGTTAATTTGATATTATTGTAAATTGGTATATGTCTCATCACTGTCACGACTGCTATGTTGATCGGAACTGCACCCAAGAATTTCACACACTTGTGTATATGGCTGTGTGACAATAAAGTGATTTGATTTGATTTGGTTTGAGCTCCGAACGACGCGGCCTCAAACCTGTAGGTAGAAGAACCGGTGCAGGGAACGAAAGCAAGCCGCGACCGCAACGTTGCCATGGTCATGTTCTCGCAATGAGGACATGACCATCCACAAATGCTGCCTCCGTGTGCGTCGAGCCCAGACAGGAAAGACAGCGATCATGACCATCCGAAGTTGAGAGATAACGACCGCAACCAGGAGTAACACACAATCGGAAAGGCGTTTTTAAAAAGACGTTCCGTGTGTGCCGCTCTTTTAGAGAAATATATACTTTTTTAGAGGAGGAAAAGCTCTTTCTGAAAATATACTCTCTTGTTTTTCTGCCGAAGCGCCCAGGGGCGTTCTCTGCAGTGCATCAGTGCAGAGGAGGGAGAAGCCACTAAATGTGCCATCAGATCCAGCAGAGGTGAATGAACAGTAGTATTCAGCTCAATGAGCATGACCGTTCGGCTCCGAAGAGAAAATCTGAATGAGTGGTTGCATACCAGCTCCTTTTATCAGCTCCCGTATGTCCAGGGGAGTGGCATGCAAATTCTACTCGCCAATTTTCATTGGCCTTTTATCAAAGACCAGAGGTCTCTCGGGCTCCCAAGAGTGACCCCTAGTGTCACTACATCGACACGTCGAGTGAGTGACAGATAGGGAACAACTAGTATGAGGGTCATGCAAAAAAAAAAAAAAAAAAAAAAAAAAAAAAAGAAATATAATATTTCTACATCATCCTGTTAATACACTGTGATGGCTTCTTGTGTGATTGATAAAACTACCTTGAGGATAAAAAAAGTAATGATCCGACGTCTATAGAGTGATACTTCCTGAATGTTTCCATGCTTTATTAATTGATGGGCACTGTTTACTAAATCATTGACAGTGTAACAATAGTTTCTTATGGTACAGAAGTATCATAAGTAAATCATAGTATCTTAGTAAAATGTTATTGAGGGAAGGTAATGAATCAGGAGCTTAGTGATCTGTTTATGCTTAGATCCAAACACAGTAAATGAAGAAATACTAGTATAAATTGCTATAAAATATTATTTTGTTGTTCAAAGTTTACATACCCCAGTGTACGGAAATGTTCATACACTAGGGTGTGTAAACTATTGATAACTATACACACACAGTTCACATTGTACATAAACACCTTGTACAGCATATGTATGTGTTACAATGTGTATTACAGACATTATGATACACACATGCTGTGTTTTAGACTGTGTTTGTGTATACCTGACTGTCATACACTCCTGTGCATCTCTCTCTGTGTAATAAACTCATAGGTTCAGCATTAGAGTGTGTGTGTGTGTGTGTGTCTCAGTGTGCTTCTTATTGGAACAACAACTAATAATTATTATTATTAATAATAATCATCAGACTAATGACTCATTTGACTGTGTGAACATGTATAAATCCAGCATTTGATATAAAAGGCAGTGTAGTCACCTGAACTTAAATCACACTGTTTTTAAAAGTGAAAATAGCCATCAAAGGTATGTAGCCTAATAAACTGTGAAGTTACGTATGTACCCATGGTTCTATGAGTGGGAGCAGCTCCCTCCATTTCACTTTTGGGATATGCGCTCACATAGGTCAAGCTTCTGAGACTTCAATGTCAAATCTGCCATAGGCCCTGCCTCTGCGGTGATGTGCTTCCCCCTCTAAAAGTACCACCATGCAGCAACCATCTTCCTCTTTTCGCACAAAAGCCTAGACAGAACCAGAACCAGAACCAGGGTTTTCCCTAGCTTTTATATTTTTGTAGTCAGTAGTGACTAACCCTTTCAGTAAACTTTAGTCACTGGAGAAATTTGCTAATCAGTACTGGTACAACACTCCACAGCTTTTATTCCACCTGTACTATAGATAGATAGATAGGCAGACATATTGTACAGATACACTTGTGTTATACATTACTCATGCATCATAATATAATCTATTTTGCTTCCTTGTTAATTTTGCAATTGGTTTACTCTTTTGCAATATAACATGGCAATAAAACACATAACATTGCACTAAAACAGAAAGATTCCAGTATAATTTATATAGCCTGCCAAGTGCTCTATATATAAAATATAAATCCTATTAATTTCAGGTTTTCCTTTCTAAATAACAGGTATAGTGCAATATCTTAGTCTGTACAAGACAGGAACTAAAATCTTATTTAAAAAATAAAAGCAGGGTTAGAAACTAACGGGTGTCCATTCACCTGAGGCAAGTTCAAACTGACGAGGACTAGTTGATGTCTGTGTCTCAGTATTCCTGTGGGCGAGTGCTTGATAAAAGTGTACAGATATACTCTTACGTTCACCGGCTTGTGTTTAAAAAATGCAGGAAAAGTACATTTTCTAACGGGTTGTAGTGTACAAAACAGTCACTCGGGACTGAACCCACCCTTCATCTCCCCTTGTCATGCTGAATTTTGCATGATGCAAATGTGTTTCATTGACTTTTGTTATTCATTTATTCATCACCGTGGTTTAACTGTGAACAAAATATACTTTTTAACATTAAAACAGTATAAAAATGGCCATTTCCTCATGTCTCATTTTCAATTATGTATTTCTATTTTAAAAAAGCCCAATTGCTTGAACACAACAAACTTATTTGGTAGGTCGATCTTTAATCAGTGTAAAATATTAAAGTATTTAAAATGATATAGATTTAAGGGATTATTGCTAAACTATATTTTACTAGCTTATTTGTATTACAAGATTTAGTGTAAAATATCAGAATAACAATTACATATGGTTTCAAAGAAATGTTTTAGTGTGCAAGGTATTTGTTACTTTTGGACTAGTTTAAAGTTGTAATCATATAATACCTTATTTTAATTCAAAATCATGTGGACCCCACCTGAAATAATCAGATGGCACAATGCTTCTAATGAATATAAACCCATAAGAAACAAAAATATATTTTAAAACATTATAAGATAGTTATATTTTCCCAACATTATTCTTGAATTAAATAGAATATGATAAAAAATATATTATCACAATGT
Source organism: Myxocyprinus asiaticus (assembly GCF_019703515.2). Taxonomy (NCBI): domain Eukaryota; kingdom Metazoa; phylum Chordata; class Actinopteri; order Cypriniformes; family Catostomidae; genus Myxocyprinus; species Myxocyprinus asiaticus. Next base: position 225,677 of record NC_059354.1, on the reverse strand, counting down.
TTTATAAATTTTTAATACACCAAAAATGCCCCCTTTTCTAGATATGAAATATATATCAGAATCAGAATCAGCTTTATTGCCAAGTATGCTTACAGAAGAGGTTGGATGTGTTGGATAAATATAAAAAAGTTGGGGTGTTCCTCCTAAAGTCCACAATCTTCTCCACTGTTTTGAGCGTGTTCAGCTCAAGGTTGTTTTGACTGCACCAGACAGCCAGCTGTTCAACCTCCCTTCTGTATGCAGACTCATCGTCATCTCAGTTTGAGATATATGAGATAAATGGTAAATGTATGTTTTATGTATTTAAAATATGTAAATGTGTATATATGATAAATATACCGTTGACGCTAAGAAAATACATTGAGAAATATCAAATTCATAGGAGAAAAATACATTATGTATAGATGTGAAATTTGACATTTAATATACAGTATGTACTTGTATATGCCACATAATAAACACTGAAAGGCACCTTTATGGATTAATAAATAAAACAACACAGCTCTTTTATAAAACCAAAGATGTTATTTGGCAGAGATTGCCAAGAGCATTGAGTCACTGCTCACTAACACAAACACATCCACACAGGCACCAACCCCACTCTTGCACACACCTCTCTGTGATTTTCACCGATTAATAACAAATCACAGAAATATTCCCAAATGAACCATAAACATATAAAACAATAACCTGAACAATTATCACAAAACAGTAACCAAAGATTTACATTAATAAACAAATAATTGCAATTTCCACACAAAAATCCCAACCTCCAGCATCCTTTGCAAGCAACTAGTTTACATGAGTCTGCTCCGGCAATATCCATATACTGTATGATAAATACAGGCAAGATGAACTGAATGGCCTCTTCTCATTTGTAACCTTTCTTATTGTCACAGATGGTTCTGGCATGTCCCTTTTGTGCTATAAGTCATTAGATCCTTTTGCATGGAAGGCAATGTGTTTGCCCACTGACAAAGGGAATGAAAATGTAGAGATGGGAGCCCAGCTAACAAGACTGAAGTTTTAGCAGGTATCAGGCTTTTAAAGACTATCACCCACACCTGTGAGCAGAAACGTCATGGTTACTGGTGTAACCTCCATCCCTGATGGAGGGAACGAGACATTGTGTCGATGTAGTGACACTAGGGGTCACTCTTGGGAGCCCGAGACACTTCTGGTCTTTGATAAAAGGCCAATGAAAATTGGCGAGTGGTATTTGCATGCCACTCCCCCGGACGTACGAGTATAAAAGGAGCAGGTATGCAACTACTCATTCAGGTTTTATGCTGAGGAGCCGATATAAGGTCCGGCCATTTCAGCTGGTTCAGCGTTGTGGCAGGAGGGACACAACGTCTCGTTCCCTCCATCAGGGAATGGAGGTCACACCAGTAACCATGACATTCCCCATCTGTCACTCACTCGACGTTGTGTTGATGTAGTGACACTAGGGGTCCCTATCCAAAACGCCACAAGGCTGAACTGTGTTACGTGAAATGGCAGTGTGTAGTGGGCAGACTTGCTGTGTGCTTCATAGCCAGCACACCATGTCTGTTAGAGAGGCACCCCTGGCCAGGGCCCAGGGAGCCGCTACACCCCTGGTAGAATGGGCCCGTAGCCCTACCGGGGGCAGCATGTCCTAGGCGACATATGCCATAGTTATGGCATCAATGAGCCAGTGGGTGATCCTCTGCTTGGAGACAGCACTTCCTTTCCGCTGTGCACCAAAGCAGACAAAGAGCTGCTCAGAGATTCTAAAGCTCTGCGCACGATCCAAATAGATGCGTAAAGTGCGCACCGGACACAGCGACGACAGGACTGGATCTGCCTCCTCCAGGGGCAGCGCTTGCAGGTTCACCACCTGGTCCCTAAAGGGGTGGTGGGAACCTTGGGCACATAGCCCAGTCAGGGTCTCAGGATCATGTGAGAGTAACCTGGACCAAATTCCAGGCACGTTTCACTGCCTGAGAATGCTTGCAGGTCACCTATCCTCTTGATGGAAGTGAGCGCAATCAGGAGAGAAGTCTTCAAGGAGAGTGACTAAAGCTCGGCTGACTGCAATGGCTCAAAGGGGGCTCTCTGTAGACCCTGAAGAACTACAGAGGTCTGATGAGGGAACGAGGTGCGGTCTGGAGGGATTCAGCCTCCTGGCGCCTCTTAGGAACCTGATGATCAGGTCGTGCTTCCCTAAGGACTTACCGTCGACTGCGTCGTGGTGTGCTGCTATGGCAGCAATGTACACCTTCAAGGTGAAAGGGGACAGCCTCCCTTCCAACCTCTCCTGCAGCAAGGAAAGCACTGATCTGACTGCGCACCTCTGGGGGTCTTCCCAACGGGAAGAACACCACTTAGCGAACAGACGCCACTTCATGGAATACAGACGCCTCATAGAGGGGGCCCTAGCCTGAGTGATTTGTCTACCACCACAGGTGGTCTTCCGTGTCCCATCCAGGGGCCAGACATGGATATTCCAGAGGTCTGGGCGCGGGTGCCAGATGGCGCCCCGTCCCTGAGAAAGAAGGTCCTTCCTCAGGGAAATTTGCCAAGGGGGAAGCTGTCGCGAGGAGCGTGAGATCCGAGCACCACGTCTGGGTGGGCCAGTAGGGTGCTACCAGGATGACCTGCTCCTTGTCCTCCCTGACCTTGCATAGGGTCTGTGCAAGCAGGCTCACTGGGGGAAATGCATATTTGCGCATGCCAGGGGGCCAGCTGTGTGCCAGCGCGTCTATGCCGAGGGGGCCTCGGTCAGGGCGTACCAGAGCGGGCAGTGGGGAGGATTCTTGGGAGGCGAACAGGTGCACCTGTGCCTGTCGAAACAATTCCAAATTAGCTGGACCACCTGAGGGTGGAGTCTCCACTCTCCCCTGATGGTAACCTGTCCTGACAGTGCGTCCGCTGTAGTGTTGAGGTTGCCCGGGATGTGAGTGGCTTGCAGCGACTTGAAGTGCTGCTGACTCCAGAGGAGGAGACGGCAGGCGAGTTGTGACATACAACGAGAGCGCAAACCACCTTGGCGGTTGACATATGCTACCGTTGTTATGTTGTCTGTCTGAACTAACACGTGCTTACCCTGGATCAACGGCCGCAACCTCCGCAGGGTGAGCAGAATTGCCAACAACTCGAGGCAGTTGATGTGCCAATGCAGTTGCGGACCCGTCCAGAGGCCGGCGGCTGTGTGCCCGTTGCAAATAGTGCCCCAGCCCGTTTTGGAGACATCTGTCGTGACCACGATGCGCCTGGGGACCAGTTCTAGAGGAACGCCTGCCTGTAGAAATGAGAGGTCGGTGTAAGGGCTGAAAAGACTGTGACAGACCGGCGTGATGACCACGCGACATGTCCCTTGGCGCCATGCCCATCTCGGGAATCGAGTCTGGAGCCAGTGCTGAAGTGGCCTCATATGCATCAACCCGAGCGGGGTGGCCACTGCCGAGGATGCCATATGCCCCAGGAGCCTCTGAAAAAGTTTCAGTGGAACTGCTGTTCCCTGTTTGAACGCCTTCAAACAGGCCAGCACCGGCTGGGCGCGCTTGTTCGTAAGGCGCGCCGTCAAGGAGACTGAGTCCAACTCCAAACCGAGAAAAGAGATGCTCTGAACCAGGAGGAGCTTGCTCTTTTCCCAGTTGACCCGAAGCCCTAGTCGGCTGAGGTTTGAGAGCACCAGGTCCCTGTGTGCGCATAACACATCTCGAGAGTGAGCTAGGATTAGCCAGTCGTCGAGACAGTTGAGAATGCGAATGCCCACCTCCCTTAACGGGGCAAGGGCAGCCTCTACGATCTTCGTAAATACGTGAGGAGACAGGGACAGGCCGAAAGGGATGACTTTGTACTGATACGCCTGACCCTCGAACACGAACCGCAGGAAGGGTCTGTGTCGAGGAAGGATCGAGACATGAAAGTAAGCATCCTTCAGGTCTACTGCCGCGAAGCATTCTTGATGCCAGACGCTTGCCAGAATGAGTCTTTGCATCAGCATCTTGAACGGGAGTCTGTGTAAAGTCCGATTCAGTACTCGCAGGTCCAAGATTGGCCGCAACCCACCACCTTTTTTCGGTACGATGAAGTAGGGGCTGTAAAACCCTTTCTTCATCTCGGCTGGAGGGACAAGTTCTATCGCGTCCTTCCGTAGGAGGGTAGCGATCTGCGCGCGCAGGGTGACAGCGTTTTCACCCTTGACCAAGGTGAAGTGAATACCGCTGAACCTGGGCAGGTGCCTGGCGAACTGAATCGCGTAGCGGAGTCGGACGGTCCGGACCAGCCACCGCGACGGATTGGAAAGCGCAAGCCACGCGTCCAAATTCCATGCAAGGGGGACCAAGGGGACAACGTCGTCAGACGTACCGGTCGGTGGGGCCTCACGGCGGGGCTGAACGCGAGGTGCCACAGCACGTCGTGGCCGTGCTGAGTCTAGGGACATCGAAGCACTTACCTGGCTCCTTGTGACCACCCCTGGAACAGCCTGAGATGGGGGAGGAAGAGGCCTGTCCTCATAACCCGTGGAGGCTGTCACATCAGGGGCGGCTGTGTGCCACAGCTGGGCGCTCAGGGGCAGAAGGGGCACCACTGGAGTGCCAATTCTGCAAGAAAAATCCCGTGGACGGTAGTCGTGGTGACGACCGTACACACCGGGTATGTGAGTCAGGGAGGAAGGAAGCCGCTCTTCTCCGTATCGGCTTCCTGCAGTGACTGCACCGGCGTGGAGCCCACAAGGGGGACGCCCTTGGCGACGAGCAGACGGGGTGCAGGATCTTGAGCCATGCCGGGGCAGGATGTGCTGGATTGCCACCGTCTGCTGCTTCACCGTCGAGAACTGCAAGGCAAAGTCCTCAACGGTGTCGCCAAATAGGCCTCCCTTGGAAATGGGGGCAGCAAGGAACCGTGTCTTGTCGGCCTCGCCCATCTCGACCAGGTTGAGCCACAGGTGGCGCTCCTGGACCACTAGCGTGGCCATCGTCCGCCCGAGAGACCGTGCCGTGATCTTCGTCGCCCGGAGGGCATGGTCGGTCGCTGAGCGCAGTTCCTGCATCAAATCTGGGGCGGAACTACCCTCGTGCAGTTCTTTCAGTGCCTTGGCTTGGTGGACCTGCAGGAGAGCCATGGCATGCAGGGCAGAGGCGGCTTGTCCAGCAGCACTGTAGGCTTTAGCTGTCAGGGACAATGTGAGCCTACAGGGCTTGGACGGGAGCTTAGGGCGTCCATGCCAGGTGGTGGCATTCTGCGGGCATAAGTGCACCGCGAGCGCTTATCCACCGGGGAAATCGCCGTATAGCCCTTGGCCGCCCCGCCATCGAGGGTAGTGAGAGCGGGGGAACTGCGGAGTCAGGCCGGGCAGTGAAAGGTGCCTCCCACGACTTAGTCAGCTCTTCATGCACTTCCAGGAAGAATGGCACTGGAGCTGGGCGCGGCTGTTTTGAGCGGCGCCGCGAGCCCAGAAACCAATCATCAAGCCGCGAGGGTTCAGGGGAGAGCGGAGGGTTCCACTCTAGCCTGACGCTCGCGGCCGGCCGGGAAAGTATGTCCATCATTTTGGCATCGGCCTGTGACTGGGTGATCATCCCCGAAGGGGGAAGCCCAGCTGAGGCTTCTGCGTCCGACTGGACAAGCCCGCTCTCCGATGTTGCACTCAACAGCTCATCATCTTCGCGAGCTCCGAACAAGAAGCCAGACTCGCCGTGCGCTGGGGAATGGGAGGTCCGTGGGGGGATACCCAGAGGAGACGATCCCATTGAGGTCCCCAAATCACCCCCAGTGCTAGCCGCGCTGACCTCATACCCGTAGGTAGAAGGACCGAGGCGGGGAGCCGCTGGGGTGGCTTGCTTTCTTCTGTGGGTCGCGCCCAGACACGAAAGCCAGCGATCATGACCATCCGAAGTTGAGAGAAAACGTCCGCAACCAGGAATAACACACGATCGGAAAGGCATCTTTAAAAAGACATTCGGTGTGTGCACTCTTTTAGAGAATATACTCTTTTAGAGGGGAAAAATGCTCTTTCAGAAAATATACTCTCTAGTTTTTCTGCCGAAACACCCAGGGGTGTTCTCTGCAGTGCACCAGTGCAGAGGAGGGAGAAGCCACTGAAATGCGCCGTCAGATCCAGCAGAGGTGAATGAACAGTGATATTCAGCTCAATGAGCATGACTGTTCGGCTACGAAGAGAAAATCTGAATGAGTTGTTGCATACAAGCTCCTTTTATACCCGTATGTCCGGGGGAGTGGCATGCAAATACCACTCGCCAATTTTCTTTGGCTTTTTATCAAAGACCAGAGGTGTCTCGGGCTCCCAAGAGTGACCCCTAGTGTCACTACATCGACACCAACGTCGAGTGAGTGACAGATAGGGAACTAAGAAGTATAATGCTCAGCTCTTAATTATTTTAACATCTTTTCAAGGATGACAGTAGAGGTGACTGCTGAAATGGGAAGCTCTGGAGCTTTAACTAAAGATATAACTAATCCTTGCAGAGAATCTGAGCTAAGGAAGATGTATGCAAAATTAAGAGTAAGTGTGTTCTCAGAATATATGATGGAAATAAGAGAGATCATCAACCGAAGAAATTGCTGCACAGAAAAAAAGGGTAGCAGCAATGTTAAAGGTAATGTCTATCAACAGTGTTCACAGTTATCATTCCTACACCATTATCATGTATATATAAATTAAATTACCATGAAAATCTATTTTTTCTATAGGAAGTTTTCAAAAAAGCAGAAGTCAATATGATGAAAAAGAAGATTTTCTCAGTGTTTTCAAGGTCACTTTATATAGTAGTTAACCTGAAGCTGCAGCAAAACACCTATATTTTCACAAAATATATTAACATATTGAGTTGCTTAATGAAATTATGCTTATTTAAATGATCATTATTGTAGCATAGAAAATATAAAGTTACTATTTAATTATATAATCAATGCAGAAATTAAATTATCCCACTGAGTTCATCTTGCTTTGTTTTAGCAATCGAAATACATAGACCTGGCTGTCCAAAATCTGCAAATAATAATATTTAATGGAAAGCCTACAGGTATCCAGACCATGTACAAGGTAAATATAATTTAATAAATAATAATTACCAGATCATGTAGAAGGTAAATATAATTCCCAGAGATCATCTGAAAATTAGACTTGTAAATAAGGGTGGGGGTTTGGTCATATACCTTTTATGAATAGTACACACTTATTTAATATCATATGCATTAGTAAATCTAAATTTAGGATGGACATTAACATTTTCTATCTGAAATCATTTCAGGAACTTGGATACTGTGAGCCTGATCCTCTGTCTAAATTGGCTGATAAGTGTTACTACGTCGGCTGTCTGATGGCTTTACATAATCCACCTTTGCAGCTTGACTGGGAGAGCAAAGATAGAAATTAGCAATTAGACATCTTCCCACCTATTAAGAGTAGAGAGACTCTATAAAATACAAATGCATGCAATAAACATAAGTTGTAAGTCTCATAAAAGACAGAAATTATAGATCATATAGATGACTTTTATGAAACAGCATTTTTCAAACTGGTATACGTCCAACAGAGCCAGGGATTGAGGAAAAACTCTTAAATTGTACAAAAAATAAATAAAAATAAATAAATTATATAGAGCCAAATCAACAACTGCTATACACCATAAAATGGTTAACTTTATGTAATTGCCTATAAAGTAAGTGTAAATGTATAAATGTCTTGCAAGTTACACCTGGACTATGTATTTATAGGTTGTCTATTTTCCAACAGAATCAAAACCAAATTCCACCTGGTGGTTCTCGTGATGAAGGTGCTCAGCCAGGGATCTGTGAACTTCTCTCAGAAAAACAAACCTGTCAGAGCCAAGTTAAAGTTTATAATTTACCTGTGTGATTACATGGCATTAAGTAAACCTCATTCAAATGCTCAAGTAATCCCTATTCTTACCAATAAAACATTCAGGTATACAGTTATTTATTCAGTTATACATAATATTTTTATTTGTGCTGCCAATTTTCTACCATTTCTAATTAAATCAGTTACATGATATGCTGAATAATTAATCACATTTATTAAAATTAATTGCATATACTAATGATTTGCTGATGTATTGTTTTATAACTGTTGTGGATGGGATAAATGCAAGAACCCTGTTTTATTATTTAGTTGCTTTTATAATTATATTATGTATTTTACCTGCATGATTAACCATAATACTCAAATTGTTAAATATAACCTTACAAGTTTATTATATTTTGCCTTATGCTCTTTAAAATTGTTGCCTTGTAAGTTTGATGTAGTGTACCTTGTTTGAAATGTTTATAATGTCGTACCATTGAATGTCCAGAAGATGGTATCTGTGTATTAGTTTTGAGAATAATGCTGTAACATTGAAAAATAAGCCTCTCTGTGAGATAATTAAATTGTTTAAACATACAACTGTTTGTGTGTAGCCTCAAAAGATAAAAGGGAAAACAAAGTTTCTGAATTGCTTTAAACTGTTTTCATACATAATTTACTTGCATTTAGAATAGAAGAACATAAACATGAATTAAAAAAGGAAGTTTAACCTAACTGTAAGCAATGATGGAAACATTTTATAAATATAAATGTACAACAGAGAATGTATGGAGGACCAAAAGTGATAATATTAAAAATAAAAAATACATATATTTTTTAAAGAAATATAAACAATTAATATAGTGTAAATAATAATAAATAAAAAAAATTTTTTTCCAAATCCAACATAAATGAGTATTTGTACTTTTATTTTCTTATTTATGTATCATTGCATGAATTTATTTCCACATGTATTTATTTCCTCAATTATTTAGTTCTGCATTTATTAATCTACATGTTTATATTTCCACATTTATGTATTTCCACATTTATTTATTTATACATTTCTGTGTCCATATAGTAATGAGGGAGCATGCTTTCTACTTCAGGCATAACCAACAAGCTAAGAGTGCTCTATAGTTAAGCTTGGAGGCCACAGAGACATATTGTGGTTGAAAATACAAAATACCTGAAATATAGCCACATATGGGTGTGGGTGTGTATTCAAAAATTGTAAAATGTCAATATTAATAGAGCAATTCAAATAGGAAATTAATTATCTCTATTGAATGAATGACTTTGAGGTGGGCAAAATTACCTAAATCTTATAAAATTACTTCAACAGTGATAAATCTCTGAAACTATGTACTTAAAGTGACCATACCTGTCTTGGCAGACAATCTGAACAGAAACTGCAACTTCAGCAGATCTGATAACAGACACTTTGACATTTTTGACAAGCAGCACGTTCACGTGAAATGATCTATAATCAATTCTTGCAAACACACAAATGTTGATGATGGGAGCTTGCCTTTGTTCAGGACCAGGCGCATATAAATAGCTAAAAAAATGCAGCTCAACGGAGGTCACGTGATGCCATGCGAGGAGCAGATGTGTGAGTGACTGGCTCTGCGCACTTTGCTAGTTTTTTAATTATTTTCATGTTTAATTCGGTGAGATTTGATACACCCAGTTACATATTTGCTCTTTGAGGTAAACATGGTAAAGAAGTCAAAATCCTCAGACTCTGGAGACATTAAAAGACACATACGTGCTCGAGCTGAAACCTCTGGTGGGCCTGCGGACCGGGGACTCAATTTGGATGGGTTAGGTCAACTGTCCAACATCTCGGTGATGCTGACAAATGTTGCTGCTGATTTGGAGGATCTAGCTGTAATACATAGATCGATTACGGCGATGGAAACAAAATTTTCTAAGTTTCACAAGAGTGGCAGAAGTTGAAAGAAAGATCGATTATCTTGAGTCATCAGAAAGGCAGTTATCCGCTAACTCACCCGCGTCAAAAACAGATTTGGAATCCATTTTGGAAAAATATATGAATTGTTGGAATTCCTGAGCACAAAGAGGGCAGAGATATGATGAAATTACTGGATGAGCTCTTCCCGAGTCTGCTCGACATAACAGGCCATAAACTGGAAATCGAGCGAGCTCACAGAGTCCCTGCTCACAGATCTGCTGAGGGAGACAGGCCCAGATCAATTCTGGCCAAATTTCTGAGATTATCCAAGGCGAGGAGCAAAGGAAAGCTTTCTTGGAAGAATCACAATATTTTCTTGCTCCTGGACTTTGTGAATTCGACAAGAGAGAAACACGATTGGTTCAAGGAATGTAAGAAACTCTTACATCAATGGAACATCGCTTTTGCACTGATGTTTCCGGCCAGACTGAGAATAGAAACGAAGGATGGTCGCAGGGTATTTACGTGTGCAAAGCAAGCACTGTCTTTAATAAAAACAATGGGTGAGTAAGCCCATTACGTCATCTGCTGCACTCATAACAGCTGGCTTACTGAACACTTGTCTGTCTGTCCGAGGAAACTTAATGGCTTTATATCAGCTGGAATTTGTTTTGTAGATGAACACACCTTCGAGTCAGTTCTGTGAATGAATCTACATGTTTTTTGTGTTTACTCTGCCTGTTGGCTGGGGTTTGTTTTACAAAGGATTTTCTGTTATGTCATTTTGCCTTAAAAAATTTGTGCAGAAGCACTGGACTTGAGCAATCTGATGGCAAAGTTGTCGCAGGGGGCTCTCATATGCGTACATGGACCTTTTGAGTTTAGAGGGATTGATGCCGGTTGGCGCTGTCATGGTTAATGAGCACATTTTTCCTTTTTCTGTTGGTTTGATTGTTGCAGTAATGGGGAATGTGGTCTGTATAATCTTGTTTTTGACACACAATTTATTTTTTCTATTATACCAATATGTCAAATGTTAATATGAGTGGACTGTCTCTCTCCACATGGAATGTGAATGGGTTGGGGCACCCCATAAAAAGAAGGAAAGTTATTTCTTTTCTAAAGCGTAAGAAATATGATATAGTCTTTCTTCAAGAAACACATCTTTCCCAGCAGGAAGCTATGGGGTGGACATGTTTTCTTTAGTGCTGGCTCAAGTAAGAGAAGGGGAGTCATTATACTGATAAATAAACATTTACAATTCAAATGTCTCAAACAGATTAAAGATAAATTAGGAAGAAGTCATTATTGTTTTAGCAGAAATTCAGGGGCAAAGTCTTTTTTTGACTGATATTTACGCACCTAACGTTGATGATTAGGGCTTTTATATAGATCTTGAAGGGATGTTGCAAGCTGCTGGCACCCCTCATGATATAATATTGGGAGGAGACTTTAATCTTTTGATGGACTCAGTCCCTGATCATAGTGAAGCAAAAGTGTGCAAGCCCCCTAAAGCACATTCACAGGATGTGTAAAAATCTTGGTCTTACAGATATTTGGCGACCTTTGAACCCATCTGGTAGAGACTGTGCATTTTTTTCATCAGTCCGTAAGATTTATTCTAGAATATAATTTTTTTTATAAGTCCCTCATTTCATCTGTTGTTGATTTGCTCAACTGGAAACATATTAGTCTCAGATCACGCCTTGGTGAGTTTAGAGGTGTTGCCACATATGGAGAAAAAGAGATCATATAGTTGGCGCTTCAATGTATCCCTTTTGCAAAATCCTGATTTCCAACAAATGTTAAAGACTGAAATCAGTGTTTATATGGAGACCAACTGGTCCTCAGTATCCTCTGTGGGCATGGCTTGGGAGGCACATAAGGCGGTTCTTAGGGGCCGGATCATACGTTATGCCTAATTCATCAAAAAATCCAAAGCACATGAACTCATGGAGTTGGAAGGGAATATTAAAAGTGCCGAGGCAGAGCTGAAGCGCCGAATGTCGTCTGATGGCCTCAGAGAATTGACTCGTTTGAAATACAGATATAATACTATTTTATCGCGGAAGGTGGAGTTTTGGATATTCAGGGCAAGACGTAATTTGAGTTGGGTGACAAAGCAGGGAGTTTTTGGCTAGATATATAAAGCAGAGAGTCTTTTTCTACCATTCCCTCTGTGAAATCTGCTGGTGGTGAAATTTTTACCTCGGCCATTGATATTAATAATGCTTTTAAAGAGTTCTATCTTTATCTCTATAGTTCCACGTCTTTGTCTACTGATGAAGATATTAGCAAATTTGTGGAACCATTAGAACTCCCTAAACTGACAACTGAGCAAAAAAATCCTCTTGATTCTGAAATAACCTTGGAGGAGCTTGACGAGGTAATTAAGGCCTTGACTACAGGCAAGGCTCCAGGGCCAGATGGTTTTGCCGCTGAATTTTTTAGATCTTATGCTACAGAATTGGCTCCACTTTTACTAGAAATTTATACCGAATCATTAAAGAATGGAAAGCTCCCACCAACCATGACACAAGCCCGAATCAGTCTGATTCTTAAAGACAAAGATCCAAGTGAGTGTAAGAGTTACCGTCCAATTTCCCAGAACCAGCTAGATGTAAAAATTATCAAATTTTGGCTAACCAATTAAGTTATACATCTCTTATACATATAGATCAAGTGGGGTTTATTCGGGGCCGTAGCTCTTCTGACAACATTAGGCATTTCATCAATACCATGTGGTCAGTAGTGAATGATCAGACTCCAGTCACTGCCATCTCACTTGACTCTGAAAAGGCATTTGATATGGTAGAATGGGATTATCTTTTTAAGATTTTGGAAATGTATGGGTTCGGGAGTACATTTATTGGTTGGATTAAGTTACTTTATAGACACCCTGTAGCGGCGGTACAAACGAATGGATTAATTTCAGATTATTTTGCTCTGGATAGGGGCACTCGGCAGGGTTGCCCTTTTTCCCCATTATTGAACGGTCTTGCTCTGGAACCATTAGCAGCCACGATAAGAAAGGAAGATAATTTTCCAGGGGTAATGGCGGGAGGTGTGGCGCATAAGCTTTTGCTTTACGCAGATGATATTTTATTATTTATCTCTGATCCCACTAGATCTATGCCTTGCTTCCACAGAATGATCAATTCCTTCTCTAAATTCTTGGGATACAGAGTTAATTGGTCTATATCCGAAGCTCTGGCTCTGACAGCGTTCTGCCCGGTAACGGCTTTTCAGCCAGATGCATTTCAGTGACCCAAACAGGGCATTAAGTATTTGGCTATTTTATTCCCAGCAAATTTATATGATTTAGTCAGAGTTAATTTTAACCCTTTAATAAAAAAAGTTTTCGAGAGATGTGGAATGGTGGGCTTCATTACATTTATCTATGATTGGGAAGGTTAATGTTATAAAAATGAATTTTATTACAAAATTTAACTACCTATTACAGTCTCTCCCCATTGAAGTTCCCCTCTTTTATTTTAAACAATTTGATAGTATGGCTAAATCTTTTATCTGGAATGGTAAGCTCCCTCTAATGAATTCTAACAAGTTAAACAGGCCAATTGACAAAGGTGGGTTAGGTTTCCCCAAAATATTGTTTTACTATTATGCTTTTGGTCTCAGACATTTGGCACATTGGTTGCTTCCGCCTGAAAGAGCTCCTCCCTGGCTCTTTATTGAACAGGAGGTCCTTACTCCTATCTTGCCATTGCAGTGTCTTTCTACCAAGCTGCCCGGAGAAGTAAAGACACATCCCATTAACTCACACATGCAGTTAGTGTGGACAAAAGTTTCCCGCATGCTCAATTCAGACATTTACCTGAACGTTGCTGCAAGCATTTGGTTAAACCCTAAATTGTGTTTTAACAAGTCCCCTTTTTGCTGGACAGAATGGATTGAGAAGGGAGTTGACTCCTCTGCTCAATCCCTCACCAGTTCAACCCCAATCCATCCCTCTTGCAAGTCATGGTTTAAAAATAGTAAATGAAGTAAGCGTTAAGGGCCGGTGTTTAACAAATATTTTGTACAAACTGTAAGAATAATAAATAATATCTTTGAAGTCCATCCTGGATTAAATACAGAAGTTCACATAGATGAATCGTCCTTGTTAGTTGGCTGATGAAGGCTTTTGTTGGCAGTTAATTAGACAATAAGGCACTTCAGTTACAGCTTGCTGGTGCAGATGAATCCATGGGACTCAAAATGTATCCAGTTCTAACCACTTTCAATCCTGCCTTAGTGAACCATGTCCTCACTTGGAACTCCTGAGAGGGGCTTCTTCACCAAACTTGACCTACGAAGCACATCCGACCTTATCCGCATTTGCGAGGGTGATGAATGGAAGACCGCTTTTATCACCTCCAGTGGGCACTATGAGTACTGCATCATGCCATATGGGTTGGTCAACACCTCCTCAGTGTTCCAGGCTGACATGAGTGAAATCTTCTATGATTACCTCCATGGGTTTGTCATTGTGTATATTAACAACATTCTCATCTACTCTTCTCAATTCCACAAACACATCCATCATGTTAGACTGGTTCCACAGCACCTTCACCAACATAATCTGTACCTTAAGGTGGAGAAGTGTCAATTCCATCAGACATCCATCCACTTCCTGGGGTATATCATTGCCCCCGAGGACATCCAGATGGATACCACCAAGGTTCAGGCCATCACAACCTGGCCTAAGCAATCCATGGTGAAGGGGTTCCAGTGGTTCCTTGGCTTTGCCTACCTCTATCTGCACTTTACCTGAAATTTTAGCATGGTAGTCCCTTTTCAGTCTTCTGAAAGGCAAACCCAAATCTCTTCCCTAGTCTCCCGAATCCACTACAGCCTTCCAACACCTAAAAACCACCTTCACCACTGTTCCCATTCTCAAGTGCCCCAATCTGGTGCCCCGTTGCCATTTAAGTTGATGCCTCCACCACTAGAGTAGAAGCAGTGTTATCTCAGTGGCAAGGCATTCCTCCCAAACACTGTCCCTGTGCCTTCTTTTTGAGAAAGTTAACAACGGTCGAACAAAACCATGATATCGGGAACAGAGAGTTAATTTCCATTAATATGGCACTTGAGGAATGCCAACACTGGCTTGAGGGGGCCCGGTTTCCATTCCTGGTCATCACCGATCATCGGAATCTGGAATATCTCCACTCTGTGAAGAGGTTGAATCCAATCCAAGCACGTTGGGCCCTCTCCTACACTGGATTCCATTTTACGTAACTTACCAACCTGGATCCAAGAATACCAAGGCCGACATTCTATCCCATCTTCACTTCACAGACAAGGCACCATTTTCTCCTGAGCCCATTCTTTCTCCCTCCGTCCTTGTTAGACCCATGGTAATTGGATCAACAAATAGCCCACATCCCCATGACATCAGCTACTAAACTGGCTCCATTCATCTCCTGGATCTTGACACCTAGGGGTATCGCAGATGCTCTTGTTAGTCCAGAACCTGTACTTGTGGCTTAAACTCTCTCAGAACATCACAGATTATGTTTGTGCCTGTCCGGAGTGTGCAAAAGCTAAGGTCCCTCGTCATCTTCCTGGAAAACTCCAACCCCTACCACTGCCACGAAGACCATGGTCCCTTCTTGGAGTCATTTTTATTACAGACCTCCCTCCATCCATGCGCCATACCTATGTTCTGGTGGCATTTGACTGATTCTCTAAGGCATTCCATCTGGTTCCACTTAAAGGACTTCCCATTGCCCTAGAGTCAGCCGAGGCACTGTTCCAACATGTCTTCAGGAAGACATAGTGTCCAAATGAGGGCTACAGTTCATTTCAAGGGATTGGAAGGCTCTCTTTAATCTCCATAAGCCTCTCCTCAGGATACCATCTGCAAACCAATGGTCTGACAGAGAGGATGATCCAGGAGATGGCCATTTCCTAAGAACTTACTGCCACACCAACCAATGTGAGTTGAGCGTTACCTCCCCTGGGCCAAATATGCCCAACTTTATCGCTGTCATCCCTCTACCTGACTTACCTCATACCAGTGCATTCTCAACTTCCAGCCTCCTCTGTTCCCCAGGTCTGGAGAGCCACTGGAAGTACCGCCAGTGGACCACTGGTTCAAGAACAACTTAGAACCTAAAACACCGCTCATGTCCACCTATAGCGTGCTGTTTGCCGCCAAAGATACATCCTAACGCTCGATGATCAGAAACCCCTCAATATCATCCTGGTCTGAAAGTGTGGCTCTCCACCATGGACATCCGACTTACATATAAAGTCCTCTCAAAAAGTCCTCATTTCATAGATCCTTTCACTATATCTGAACAAATTAACCCAGTCACTTACCACTTACAACTCCCCTCTCAATATTGTATATCACCTATATTCCACGAAACCTTACCTGTCTTCTTGTCATGTTCCCCCTCCACCGTTGCTTTTGCATTTTGGACTCAGCATTGACAGGCAAGGTTGGAATACCTTGTGTACTGGTAGGGGTATGGTCCAGAGGAACAGTCATGCTATCCCCAAAATAACATCCTCTACCAGACTCTCCTCACCTACCATAAGGACTAACCAGACTGTCCTGCTCCTTGTGGACAAGGTCGACCTCAATGTCAGGTGCTGCTTGCCTCGAGAGCATCCTGGGGCAGGGGGGTTGGTGGTGGTGGTGTGTGTGTGTGGGGGAGGGTTACTGTCATGCCTCCAATGATCTCCCCATCATCTGCTGTCACCCACTCTAACTCCCTCCCATTCTAATTACATTGTCATTAACATCATTAAGGACTAAATTTATACTCTACCTTTCCTTTCAGACATTGTCTAGTCTCATCTTATGCAGTCCAGACCACACCACACTCTCTCCTTAAGAGCAAACTGTTAACTACCTGATTGTCTGTGTTGTGTTATTCTCCCTGTTACTTGCTCACTTGTGTTCCTGCTCATCTGTTCTATTAAAGTCTGTGCATTTGAGTTCTCACCTACATTCTGTGTTTGTCTTCATCCATGACAATAATATGATTTAATATTAGGGTAAAACAGGCCTAAGCCCCCTTGGGACTTTTTGTTTTTATTTTCACCTAAACACTATATAACAACAAAAACCACCACAGTACTTTCTAAATCTTGTTTGTCATTAGGCACTTGTGCGCTGTTCAGGTCTTTTTGGACCCGTTGCTTTTTTTTTTTTGTATCCTTTATTTGAGGGGTTAATGACTTGGTGACTTTTCCTTCTAGCTATTTTAACACAAAAAAATAAATAATCTGGACTTGATTCGCTAAGGCTAAGGGGTCGTAAAAAAGAAACACGTGATGTTTTGGGTTATTTTTGACCCAGCATAGGAAATAAATGTTTCTCTCCGCCCACATTCGCGGCCATATTCTCTGGCCGGAAATCTTGCATGACATACTCTCCAAGAGAGTCACGTCCGCCATTTTGTGTACGTCACTTCTGTTGGGCCTCATGTATTCAAATAGAAGACAAAGGCAGGCCTAACACAGTCGTAAAAACCTAACTCAAGCCCCCACATTCCAAGTCGTAAATTATACTGATAAAAATCACGCCAAAACAGACTACAAATCCCATGAAGCCTTGCTCACTAACGGATCGAACTCTCAACTCCTATTGGATGAGGCACACAACAGAATATCCCTCAAACATGACATCATCAGGAGTTGAAATATCTCTGAAATGCTTCCGGGATTTGCTTCCAGCAATGTTGTTCGTCCTGTATAGATGCAGCTCATCGCTGCTCTCAGGTGCAACCTCGTGGCACAAGGAAGTAATGTCCGACTTGAAACTGTGGCCATACAATCTCCATCTCGCTGGATGAGTTGAGATTACTCTGTGTTCAACCGAACACTCTAACGGATCCGAAGGAGACCGCCGAGCAATTCGCATCTTCATCCGTTTGCCTACAGAAGTGAAGAGATTAAAGATTTCTCTTCCATCTTCGGTCAAGTCGGTCAAGTCGACATTTCTGAGTTCTCCGCCAGCCCGCTGAGAATCAACAGCCGTACCGCCCGCCGACAGAGTGAGGAAACGGCCTCCCGTCATCACCCGAGCCTCAAGGAACCGGGTCAGAGTTAAAGGATGGAGGAAAACACATTCTACCTGTGTCCTCATGCGATTCAAGTAAGAGGTTTACATCTGGGCAGAGATAGAATATTATAGTGTGTTATTCTTGTGTTTCAAGGTTTTTGCTTGTACAGTTTATGGACCGCCATGTCCGCTCATTATTAATACTCAAGGTATTAATTATCACAAATTTGTTTTGCTGTATTGTGGTCCAACCAAATTGGACTGTTGCGGGTGAGACAGGTAAACTGAGTTAATCCATTAAAGAGTCAGAGTACGCGGGACTGTTTATGAGCCGTCCACCGCATCTCTGAGCGATGAACTAACAGCTGCTTTCTCTCCCACGATCGCGAAATTGGCTTTAGGGCCGTCACTTCTCTCTCTCTCTCGTATTAACAACACACACACACACGCACGTGACCCCTCACAAACATTTTTGGCTCCTAGATAGCTTAATGCTAAAGCCCAGCTTTGTTCCTAAGCTATCGTACAAGCGGATACACGCGGTAACTGGTAGACGCCTTTGACTGGTTTCTCGCCACCCCCATTCGCGGTCATATTCCCTGGCTGAAAGACTCGCGTGACATACTCTCCACGAGAGTCATGTCCGCCATTTTGTGCGCGTCCCTCCTTACGTGTTATAGGATTATTTTTATTTCCATATCTAATCATATCACTGTTTAGTTTGTAGTTGTAAGTCGGAAGATTATTGACTGCACTGTATTAATTATTAATTGATATTACTGCATAAATAAACTTTGTTTATATTACAAAGAGAATTGTTTTGGCTTGTTTTGCATATGCCTGTGTCATGCTGACGGGATGTCAGTGCTTGGATTCAAACCTTCATTCATTGTTTTTTTCCTGAAAATCGATATTCTTCGGATGTCGATTTTCCTAAGAAAACAATCTAATATTGAGTCTGGTTATTAGTCCCTGATTCCAGGGTGGTGCCCTGTCAATGTCGATCCTTATTAATATTCTTTTGATGATTGTTGAATGATCAATAAGCTAGTGTTAATTTTAATTAATGTTTCATCGATGTTAACAGTTAACGATTATCTTTGATAATTGTTGATTTAAAGGATTAAAAAAGCTAACATTGATTCTCATCAATGTCCTATTGATTTTAATAATTAATGCTAATAACCAAACCCGCTCCTAAACGTAGCACACTACATTTACTGGAGCCCCATATGAGGTTTTAATGAGTTAGATTCAATTAATTAATAACTAAAGAAATAATTAATTATTTCTGATAGTAACACTGATATAAACAACAAGTAAAGCCCTACACTCCTTACGCACACACACCCATTCTCTCTCTCACACACACATATACACACACACCTTTCTCTCATGTGTTAGAATTATTTTGGTTACCATATCTAATCATGTCACTGTTTAGTTTGTAGTTGTAAGATGGAAGTTTATTGATTGCATTGTATTGATTATTAATTGATATTACTGCATAATTAAACTTTGTTGTATTTTGGTCTGTTTTGCATAAACCTGTGTCAATTGCTGGCAGGTGATATCAGTGCTTGGATTCAAGCCTTCATTGTTTCCTTTTGAATGTCGATTTTCTTAAGAGAACAATCTAATATTGAGACTGTTATACTGTCTGGTTATTAGTCCCTGATTCCTGGGTTGTGCCCCGGCGATATTAATCCTTATTAATATTCTATTGATTTTGATAATTTATAATTATCTTTGATGATTGTTGAATTTGAAGGATCAATAGCCTTGTGTTGATTTTAATAATTAATATTATTTTGAATTTGATGGTGATATTTTATAGTTGATGTGAAGGATTAAAAGAGCTAACATTGATTCAAATCAATATTCTATTGATAATTATCTTTGATAAATATTAATTATTGCTTATAATCAAACCTGCTCCTGAACGTAGCACACTACATTTACTGGTGCCCCGTGAAAGAATCTGGGCTTTAATGAGTTAGATTCTATTATTTAATTTAAATATTAATTAATAACTATAGAAATGATTAACTATTTCTGATAGTTACACTGACTAAACAAACAGTAGACCCTACATAATAATTGGTGCCCCATGTGAGGCATCCTATGTGCCAGTTTGTCACCGTATGTATGCATAAGAATCCAAAGTAATAACTTGAATCATTACTTCAAAGTTTGGTTCTGTTTGACAATTGACTTCTCGCAACTTGCCAAGCATAAGCCAGTGTGATGTGAAAGTGCTCTTAAGAGTGAATTAGGGGTTGGTATGTTTACGATGGTCTGCTTAAAGACTGCTGTTGTTATTTACCTCCTAACGCTTTCAGCTAGATGTTACAGAGAGGTGCCAAGTCACTTCATTGATGTCCAGCATAGAGAGAATGTAGTGAAATTTGCACATTACATAACAGTAGCCTGTAAGCCACAGGTTGAAGCCTCTCACCTGTGCGTTCATGTCAGCATTATAGCCACTGTGTTGCAAGGATTTTTACTGCCACAATAAAATGAGTCGCCAATCGCCCCACTTGGCTGGAGCTGAAGCTCCACAGAGGTCAGTCGACCCAGCACTGCAAGATGTGGTCGCTGCTGTCCTCAATCTCTTCGTAGAGGAGAGAGATAACCTTTACGTCTACAATATTAGTCGTTGTGATGAAGCATTGCAGGAACTAGTTGATTGTCAACATCCCGGTCGGGAAGCCAAAGAGCACAATCCCGGACCTAGTGGGCCAAATGTTCCTTCTTCATCACCGCAGAGCACCAGGCCCAGCTCGCCCAGCTGCAGAGCAGCTACCAAATGGTGCAGAGGGAAAATCTCAGCCTGCACCAAGAGGTTAGGTGCACCCAAGCTGAGAAAGTCCAGGCACAGGAAGATAATGCCCGGATGCAGGAGGAAAACAAAACTCTGCACAGGCAGCTTCAAGCTGCCCAGCTAAGAGTAGAGTCAAATCAGGTAAGTGCAGCTGAAACGCACAGCACAACATCTGACATAGAAGAGGGCCCCCTCTTTAGCGCTACACATAGAAATATGCCCCTGAGAAACCCAGGAACACACGCTAGGAGCCGAGCCGCCCCTAGTGGTACAGTCTCTGACTTCATCCTCCGAGACACCTTTCAAGCTCCTCCAGCGGCCCGCTGGTTGGATGCAGGTGCCCCTCCTTACATTTGCCCCTCCCAGCCAGTCAGATATGACGTCAGGATGCACTGCAGAACGGGCAACCCCACCATGCAGGAAATCAGAAGGTACATGCAACTGGCATGGGAGACAAGTGTGCGCCCTGCCCAAGGGCACAAAGGCGATGCCAGAGCACTGGGGATCCAAGCCTCAAAATATGCAGACCTAGTGCTTGAAGGCAACAAAATGCCTTGCGTTAAGGTGAATGCTAGAACAGGACCCCAGAGTCGCCGTGCCAGAAGGGTAGGCAACAGAACCAGGGGGGTGGTGACCAGACACCCCCAGGGTCACGGCAGGCCTAAACAACAAATTGTTCGTCGGCCGAAAGCAAAGGCACGGTTCCAATGAAAACCCAAACAAGAAGGTGGGTGGGCAGAAAAGGTTTCAAACCCCCTCAGAGAACAAGATTTGAGAAAGGAAATAGAGGATATAAGGAGATGATTGACTGAGTTAGTAAGGAAGCTTGAAGTGCTCCGTCATTCACCAGATCCGCTGAACTCCTCAAAGGAACACGGCACTGAAACCCCGTCAGTATGACTAGACGATGTACCCCCTCCCATTAACGACAAAGTTTACTTTGTAGGTTGGGGAAAGGGGAACAGGGTCCAAGTTGCTCCCCAAAACAGTCACTCCTAACACGCCACACCCTCCTTTTCTGACCTTCTTGGGCGGTCTGTACCGTAAAGGCAAAGCCTGACACATGGGTGCATCAGCTCCCACGCGCTACTCGACACTGGTTCCAAAATAAGTTTAATGGGTTCCAACACCTTCGCAGAGGTGGCTAGAGCAAAGCTCTCCCTTGGCAAACTGTTACAGACAGAACTGCAGCGTAAGCATCACAAGCTACACACAAGAGGTCGTCTATCACAAAATGGGTGTGGATCGACATTACCTTTCAAGGGATGATGCTAGTACACCCTGTTTACATATGTCCCATTAATACGGAACCACTGTTAATTGGCCAGGACCTACTGAACCGACTGGCTCCGCTCATTGACTGCCGTCGTGGACACATGTGGGCTCAGGTTGACACACCGAGACCACTTGGTCCAGAAAACAGTTCGCCAGCTTCAGATGGACAAGTCGCCATCATCCAAAATCCAGCAGAGACGACAACTCGAACAAGAACAATTACAGGGCCTGGGTAAAACCCTTCAGGGTTCTATAGTCACTGTAAATTTGCACTCCGCTCTTATAACACTTTGCATGCTTTAGGGATTTTGTCAGGGAAATTAGATCCTCTGTCAATAGTCTGAGTGTTGGAAGGATTCCAGCTTACCTGGTCTCCCTAGACCTTGTCGAACAAATCCTTATATCTGCTACTACCTCCGTTGTGCAGCCTTTACAGATACACCTGGCATATAGTCTTGGCAGTGAAATTCCAATCCATGTAAATCCTCAGAACCTCAAAATAGGATTTATCCTCAATCTACCATCATAGAAAGGCAGAATATATACAGACTAAAGTCTGTATTTAATGTTGGTTTTCAGAGAGGTAACACACACATTCACCTCAAAACACCACCAACACTCGCCTCCCATGATGAGGACCCCTCGCTCTACCTTATCCCTAACCTACACATGTGTACCAAGACAAAGGACATTCAGTGGGTTTGTCCAAACACAACCCTTTGTTAAAGAGGTGACTAACTACCTCTACGGCCTAAGAGCCGAATTCCCTGAACAAGTGTCAAGGTAGCATGTCCATCAAAAATGAAGGAACAGAGACAAGGGTAGAGCGAGCAGGCAATTGCTGGCTCGTTAACACACCAGCCACCGAAGTCCCAATGTTATACAACAGCCATGATACAGCCACTAAACTACGGCTACCAAACCAAACAATGTTGTTAATGGTTTCCCAAGGAGCCAATGTGCACATTGACGATATTGTCCTCCATCTCCACATTGATAAACATGACGCAGAAATTGAGATCATGGACACATTTAGAGGTCACAACCTCACCATTGATGACATCCTTCGACAGCAGCTTCAGGCTGAAGGGACGGAATTAGTGAAGTTCAGTCTCAAACCAACTGGCTTGACCACTATATTTCCTAGTCACATAAGCAGTTTGTCATCTTACCAAGAACATCCTATCAGTTTGGTTGCCCTCTGGCTCCTCCTTAGTGGTTAGATTATCACAGCAATTATTGCACACGCCATGTACATGTACATTCAACACCTACAGGCCAGACTGGACTCCCTTCTCATACAGCCTTGTTTTACACACCAGTCTGAGCCCATCCCACGCCTGAATCTCGTCGGACATACTGGCGGGTTGGGCATCACGGCGGGGTGGTGCCACTTGGGCATGCGGCACAATTAAATGCAAAGGTAACAATAAATTCTCCTCCCGGCCCTCCACCGGGGAATGGAGTGGTCTGCTTACCAGCTCCAGAGCAGGGGGTATCGTCATCCCTGGGTCACCCGTCTCAGGGGCACTTCAAAGCCTTTCACGGGTTCTTGGCGGCCTTGAGAGGGGTGGCGTCTGCTTCCTGCGATGGGCTCCACGCCGGGCCAAAGGGGCAGGCTGCAGCAGAGCCGGTACAGTCACCGCAGGGGACTATTTACATTAGGTTATCAATACATCTTTGTAGAGTGGATCCACTTGATGCTTGAGGCGCCAATTATCGGCGCTATCTGTGAGCTCATCACTGCGTAGCAGGTCATAATGGATGGCACGTTCCTCAATTTGATGTTCTAGTTTCCTCCTTTATAAAGATCATAACATTTAAGTGATCCCTGAACTTATAGGAGGCTGATGTCTGACATATCGCGGTTGGACCGTCTCAATGATCGTAGTCCCCTCCCTGATGGTCCGTAGATCAATCCTCTACTAAAGATGATTATCGGTATGTGGGTTATCAGGGTTTTTGTATCAGTCCAAGATGTGACTGCCGTGTTGTTGTCTGGAGAGCCATACTTTGTGATCTTTAAACGTTAGCTCTCCTCCATCCTATAGCCTGCAACGATTGACACGTCCATGATTGTTATTCGACTTTTATTGGTGATCATGATGTCTGGCTTTATGAAACTGGTCTTGGTGGGTATGACCGTTTCAATCCATGTCTGATCTAATTTGTCCTTCAGGGGTTTTTAAATCAAATTTACTACCCTGTAATGCCTGGCACATTGTGCGTTGTGTGTGATTTTCCATATCTGTAGTATATGATTTAAAGTCTCCTTTGTGTGACATGTCTCATTCATATCCTTCATCCTTCCTCTTGATGCTCATGCTTTATTATGCAATATCCCTCCGTGGAGGTGGAAAGACGTTGTCTGGTCTCTCCAACCAGTGGAAGCTGGCCTTATCTACCTCCGCCATCATCGGATCTCTCCCATCTACGGATGCCTGTAGCAGTTTTGTCCACTCCTCCTTCACTTCCTTGGTGGTACATACTATTTCCTGACCAATTTTGCAGGGGATGTTAATTCTGCGTAGTATTGTCTTAAATGAGGGCTGTCCGGTCAATGCCTTTTCAAAGATGTTATTATTGGATAGCAGTTTTTCGAATCTGTTCTTCTGTAACAGTGGAATTGAAGATCCAAGATGTGGAATACCCAGTGCTCCAGTTGTTAAAGGCGCATAAAGAAAGCTGAGGGGTGTATCCGTAGGTAGGCGGAGCCACTTCCTCACTGCTCTCCTTATCATCCCATCCATCTTTGCAATCATGTTTCTATGGGCACATCCAATCACCATTTCATGGTTTAATTTTGGAACTAAGAATGTTTTTAACAGTTCCAGCCGCTGGTATGGTTTCAGTGGTGCTGATGTTACTTCATTCAACATCCTCTCTAGTTCAAAAGTTTGCTTGGGTATGATCTTTCCCTTCCATCCAAACTCTATTCCCAGGTATTTCTGTTTGTCTGTTGTTTTCATTGGTGGTATTAGTCTGTCTTTGGTGTTATAGGAGTGTGGAAGCAATACCACATGCTTCAGTCTTCCATCTTTTGCGATTGTCATTGTAGGGCTTTACTGGATGTTTAGATCAGTGTTACTATCAGAAATAGTTAATAATTATTTCTGTAGTTATTAATCAATATTTAAATTAAATAATTGAATCTAACTCATTAAAACCTCATATGGGGCTCCAGTAAATGTAGTGTGCTACGTTTAGGAGCAAGTTTGGTTATTAGCAATAATTATTAATTATTAAAATCAATAGAACATTGATGAGAATCAATGTTAGCTTTTTTTAATCCTTAAATCAACAATTATCAAAGATAATCGTTAATTGTTAACATCGATGAAACATTAATTAAAATTAACACTAGCTTATTGATCGTTCAAATTCAACAATTAATTATCATTGACGGGGCACCACCCTGGAATCAGGGACTAATAACCAGATAGTAAAACAGTCTCAATATTAGATTGTTTTCTTAGGAAAATCGATATCCGTAGAATATCGATTTTCAGGAAAAAAAAAACAATGAATGAAGGCTTGAATCTGAGCACTGACATCCCATCAGCATGACACAGGCGTATGCAAAACAAACCAAAACACTTCTCTTTGTAATATAAACAAAGTTTATTCATGCAGTAATATCAATTAATAATTAATACAATGCAATCAATAAACTTCCGACTTACAACTACAAACTAAACAGTGATATGATTAGATATGGAAACTAAAATAATCCTATAACACATAAGGTGTGTGTAAGGAGGGATGCGCACAAAATGGCGGACATGACTCTCGTGGAGAGTATGTCACGCGAGACTTCCAGCCAGGGAATATGACCGCGAATGGGGCCGGAGAAAAACCAGTCAATGGCGTCTAGTAGTTACCACGTGTATCCGCTTGTACGATAGCTTAGGGACAAAGCTGGGCTTTAGCACGAAGCTATCTAGGAGACAAAAATGTGTGCCAGAATATTTGTGAGTGTGGTTAGTACAAGAGAGAATAAAGTGATGGCCCTAAAGCCGATTTCGCGATCGTGGGAGAGAAAGCAGCCGTTAGTTTATCACTCAGAGACGCGGTGGATGGCTCGTAAACAGTCCCGTGTTGTTTAACTCTTTAATGGATGAACTCAGTTTACCGGTCTCACCCGCGATGGCGAAATTGCACAACAGTCCAATTTGGTTGGACCACAATACAGCAAAACAAATTCATGATAATTAATACCCTGAGTATTAATAATGAGCGGACATGGCCGTCCGTAAACTGTGCAAGCAAAAAAAAACCTTGAAACACAAGAATAACACACTATAATATTCTATCTCTGCCTAGACATAAACCTCTTACTTGAATCGCATGAGCATGCAGAATGTGTGTTCATCTGTCCCTTAAATCTGACCTGATTCCTTGAGGCTCGTGTGATGATGGGAGGCTGTTTCCTCGCTCTGTTGGCAGGCACGGCTGCTGATTCTCGGCGGGCTGGCGGAGAACTCAGAAATGTTGACTTGAAGATGGAAGAGAAATCTTTAATCTCTTCACTTCTGCAGGCAAACGGATGAAGATGCGGATTGCTTGGCGGTCTCCTTCGGATCCGATAGAGTGTTCGGTTGAACACAGAGTAATCTCAGCTTGTCCAGCGAGATGGAGATTGTTTGGTCACAGTTTCAAGTCGGACGTTACTTCCTTGGCCACAATGTTGCACCTGAGAGCAGCGATGAGCTACGTCTATACATGGTGAACAAAGTTGCTGGAAGCAAATCCCGGAAACATTTCAGAGGTATTTCTACTCCTGATGATGTCATGGTTTGAGGGACGTTCTGTTGTGTGCCTCTTCCAATAGGAGTTGAGAGTTCGATCCTTTAGTGAGCAAGGCTTCATGGGATTTTTAGTTTGTTTTGGACTCCCTTTGTTTGATTTTGGCGCGACTTTTATCAGTATAATTTATGACCTGGTATGTGGGGGCTTGAGTTAGGTTTTACGACTGTGTAAGGCCTGCCTTTGTCCTCTATCTGAATACATGAGGCCCAACACTGCCTTTTCCAGGGCCTCACAAAGGCAGTTGAGCTTTTCCTGTAGTTGCTGTGGATGTTCTGCCAGCAAAATCAGGTCATCAGCATAGGCCATGGCTGCCACTAGTTGTTCCCCTATCTCCAAACCAATTTCTGGTGTTGCCTTCTGTACAATGTCTCCCATTGTCAGGATAAATAGAATTGGTGAGATTGGGTCCCCTTGCCTCACACCTCTTCCACATGTCATGGTCAGTTCTCCAAGATGTAGTTCTGAGTGAATGTATAGGTGAGCCAAGTATCTTAAAAGAGGTGGTGGCATTCCAGCGCCTTCCGCCAATTGAAGTATCGCTTCATGTGCTACAGTGTCAAATGCCTTTGCCAAGTCTAGGAATAGTGCAGTCATCGGACGGATTTCATCATGGGCACGTCTAATAAGTGCGTGGAGTAGGGCTGAAGCTTCCAGACAGCCATCCCTTTGTAGGAATGCATACTGTAGCGGAGAGTATGTGATGTGGTCACGCATTCTTCTGGCCAAGATTTTATGGAGGGCCCGGGCTAGCACTGATGAAATTGCAATTGGCCTGAAATCCCCTGGGTTCAACGGGTGTTCTACTTTTGGTATGAATGTTACTCTGGCACATGATAGTGTTGTAGGCAGAGCTTCTGTTGCCAAGATGAGATTGAATGATCCTGCCACTGAGGGCTGGTGCCATCGTAGTATTTGCAATGATGTTACTTTGTCCAAACCAGGTGCAGAGTGTCCCATAGTATGTAGAGCCTCCGTGACCTCCTCTGCTTCAATTGGGGCTACCAATTCCCATTTCGTCTCCCCCACTGCCGGTGTTGTGTTGTCTTCGTTGCTGGTTGTTGTTGATTTGTAAACCTTGGCCCAGTACTCCTCCATTCCATCTATTCCACTGTCCAATCCTCTGTAAGCCTCTCTCCATCGGCCTTGCAGGATTGTATGTGCTGCATCTTTCTTCTTCAGTCTGTACAAAGACTTTGCCACCGAATTTCAGCTAAAACAATTATGTTTCTTCTAATTTATCTTTAATCTGTTGAGACATTTGAATTATAGATGTTTACTTATCAGCATAAGGACTCCCCTGCTCTTACTCGAGCCAGCACTAAAGAAACATGCCCACCCCATATTCTCCCAAAATTTTCAGCTTCCTGCTGAGAAAGATACATTTCTTGAAGAAACACTATATCATATTTCTTACAATTAAGAAGAGAAATAACCTTCCTTCTTTTTATGGGGTGCCTCAACCCATTCACATTCCACGTGGAGAGAGACAATCCACTCATATTAACATTTTACATTTTGACATATAAGAAAAAATAGATTGTGTCAGAAACAAGAATATAAAGATCACATTCCAACATTAGTGCATCCATCAAACGCCGAACAAGAAAAGCCTTCCTTTACTCCACGCCCAGTGTAACACAAGATCTTTATGGGATGATCTCAGAAATTTGGTCAGAATTGATGACAGGGCCTGTCTCCCTCCACAGATCTCCGAGCCGGAACCCTGTGAGCTCGCTCTATTTCCAGCTTTTGGTCTGTTATTCGAGCAGATTCGGAAGGAGCCCATCCAGGAATTTCACCATATTCTGACCCTCTTTGGCCTCAGGATTTCTGACAATATGTACGTTGTTCCGCCAGCTACGATTCTCTACGTCCTCCAACTTCTCCCAGGCATGCTCCAAATCCACCTTGGTCGCTTGCGGATTAGCAGATAATTCCCTCTCCGATGACTCCAGATAATCGATCCATTTCTTGACATCCCCCACCTTAGAGAACTTCATTTCCATGGCAGTGATCGATCGACATATCACAGCAAAATCCTCCAAGTCAGCATTGCTGACATGCCCAGCATCTCTTGCCACATCTCCCGCACTTCCCCGACCAAATTAGCTCCCAGGCTCTCGGCCCGCTCAGGGGTGTCAGCTTGAGCATTTAAGTGTATTTTAATGTCTCCAGAGCCTGAGGATTTTGAATTCTTTGACATATTGTCCTCCTAGAACAGATATGGATATCAATAAAAGTGTTAAAACTAGCAAAGTGCGCAGCGTTCACCGTTCACACGTCCGTGACTCAGTACAACGAGCCAGTTCTTGAAGCCTCGTCTATCCCAGAGCTGGTGTCTGAAGTCTCATCCGTCCCAAAGGCGATGTCTGAGGTCTCGTCTGTCCCAGAGCCAGCATCTGAAGCCTTGGCTAACCCAGTGCCAGCGTCTTAGACGTCTGCTCCCACAGCAGTGCTCCCAGCTGCCCGGAAGAGGAGGAGGAGAAGGGCTTCTGTTCCCCAGTTTGCTGCCAGCACTCCTGGCCACAGAGGCCATTCCCCAGTCACTTCCTGCGCCCAAGCCTTCCATGGCTCCACCCCCTGTGCCATTCCCTCCTGACCCCCGTCCAGCAGCCTCCTCCCAGGCTGCCAGACCCCGCCTCTGCCCTTAAGTCTCTTCCCAGGCCACCAGACCCTGTCTCCACCCTGAGGCCTCCCCCCAGGCCATGGACCCCACCCCTTTCCTTAAGTACCCTCTCTGGTTTCCTTCCATTCCCTCCCTTTCTGTTGTGTTTTATGTTTTATGTTAGTGCTCGTTTTGTCTGCCTCGTGTATTGTTTAATGTTAAACGCCGGGAGGCCCATGTCTGTCTTGTATTTCATTGTCTGTCTTTGTGTGGGCACAATGTTTCGGTTGTATTCATTGTCATGTGCTCTTCGGTCTGTCTTGTTTCATGTCTGGAGTATTGTGTCTGGGTCCTGACTTCCTGTCTGGTTTGGTTTGGTCGGTGTCGGGATCCAGACACTCATGCTCCATGTCTGTCTGTTATTGATGTGGGTGCATCACGCTTATGTCATCTTGGCAGCATGCACTTGCATCAATAGTTTATGTCTGCCTCTCACGAACATGGGTGCACCTCATTTCGTGCTCTCGTTGCATGCCCAGGTCACGTCTTCATGTTGTGTTCGGTCACTTCGGTCTAAGGTGTTGGTATGTGTGTTGCTGAACTCTCTTGCACAGGTGTCCTGTCTCGTTTTTGTCACCTGTTGTGTGCATCACATGGCGTTTGCCTCACGATATATGCTTAGGTTTCATTTAGTGTGAGAATGCATGGTATTGCTTTGTTTGCCATTGTGATGCACTCTCTCATCTTGTTGGTCAGTTGGTATGGGTGTATATTGCCTCATTGTCTTGGCGATGTGCACTTATGCCATTCGGGTGTTTTGTTGTCTTGTGAGAGCACGTGGCTTTGTTTTGTTTCTGTATCGCCGTGTGTCTCTCTGTCCTACGTCATACCCCACCTCCTTGTTTGCCTATTATTAGTTCATTTGCCTCACCTGCCCCATAATAACCCATTTGATTTCTCTCCCTATTTTAGTCTCCTCGTGTTTGCTGTCCAGTACCAGTTCTTGTTTCCAGTCTTGTGTGCTTATATGTTTCTAGTCGGACTGTTGGTCAGTGTGTTGATTCGTGTTCTTGTTATTCCCTGTTCCCATTTCCAGTCCGGTCAATCCTGTTATTCTCCGTTACCCTCTGCCCCAGCCTGGATACCTTTTCCCCCAATGGGGTAGTTTATGTTTGTTTTTCTCCCTTGTGGGAGTTTATGTTGGATTTTTATGTTTTATGTTTGTATTTAATAAACCTTTATTTTTCACTCTGTGTTTGGTCCCTGAGCCTCTCTATTCCTGACAGTGAAGTGCACCTTTCAGAAAATTTCAGTGATCTGTTTCTCAGAAATATTTTCCTCTTCTACTTGAAATTGCATGAGCAATTTTTTGTCCAAGCCCTGAATTGGGTGTGTCAGAAAAGGGAGATATACAAATTGTGTAGTGTTGGGGGGCTTCCAGGAACAGGGTTTGGAAACACTGCTATAACAGATGCCGGAAGGAAGTAATGTAAACTCGCTAAACAGTGGGTGGTTTTGATCACCAAGAATAACTCTTGTTTTCTGTAAAACAAATATGTCATGTAAAACAAAAACATTTGATAAACTGGTCTGTCTTGATCCTATAATGTTACCACTTTGATGGACAATTGTATTTAATGAGTTTTTGTTAGCCAGTGTTGTGGGAACATTCCCTGCTAGCTGGGACATCACTGCGGCACATATGTTGCTATCTTCTTAATACTGTATAATTAATGCTTATGTTGTTTAAAATTAAAAGCAGTTCATGAGCATGCTGTTGTTATTTTGCTAGCCATTTTAAACAAATCTTTAACTTTATATGTCATTCTTTTGATAAACATAGTTAGCTGAAGATAGTTACACATATTTGGACTATACATAATGTACTAAAAAGGGATCCCTTCTTGACACGACCCACAAAATCAGAGAAGTGACTGAGAAGGGTTATTTTGGAAATTATTCAACAATGGAGCTTGGCTGCCCTCTGTTGGACATTTCTGGTACTGCGTCTGAACTGGGTTAGACATATGGCTATGATTTTTTTATTTATAAAAAAAATAAAGATTGTGCAGTACATTTAATTACAGTAAACAGACTTCTATAGCTTTTTTATTTCACATTAAAAACTGCAATGGCAACAGTATTTAAGATATCAAATATTCCTTTACAATTTTACATCAGCAGTATCTTGACATTATTCTAAAGAATTTTTAAACAATTCATGTAAACACAAGAGCTATTTAAAAGTCTGATAAAACTGCCTTACTTCCTGGTGCCAGTTGGTTGCGTTATGACTGTGACCCATAATAGCTGTGTAAATGTGATCAGCTCCCATTACCATGCATACAGCTGAATTTTCATCAAAATCATACAATGCACACAGAAGTTATAAGGAAATTCCTGTTTCACATTTTTGCCCTTAATTTATTGTTGCCATGGCAACATCATTCAAAATAGGAGTATTCAAAAGTTCAGGGCCTGCAATTTAAAAAAAAATGCACATTCAATCCAAAATAGCCGACTTTTTGTTGGGTGGAGCTAATGACTGTAATTCTGAAAGTTGTCCAGCTTGATAAGAACAATATATGTAGCAAGTTTGGTGACCAGAGAAGAAACTGACCCCATCACTTTTGTCAAAAGGTTGTGCTACAGAGCTCCCCAGCCACGCCCATGTGTTAACTTTTGCCCTGGCCTAATGGCCGACAACTCTGATGTGTGTGCAAAATATAGTGAAAATTCAAGCATGCCAGGTACCTCAAAAACATGTAAATATACATAAAAAGGAATTATGACATTTAATGCATTGCCATGGCAACAGTATTTACGATATCAAGAATTCTAAATCTGCACTGTCTTGACATTATTCTAAAAAATGTAAGCAATTCAGGTAAACATAAGAGGGATATTTCAAAGTCTGTTAAAAGTGCCACACTTCCTTCCGCCAGTTGGTGGTGCTACGACCGTGACCCACATCAATGCGATCAGCCCACAGGGCCAAACATTTGGCTCAATTTTGATGTAAATCACACAATGCACGCAGAAGATATGAGACACTTCCTTTTTCCCAATTTAATTTATCACGTCGCCATGGCAACATCATTCAATATATCAAAAATCCGTTCACAATTTAGTATCATCATTGTCTTGGCATGATGTCGCCCACATTTGGTACCTGTAACATGAAATCTCTAGGAGGAGTATTTCAAATACCAGAGCATGCATTTTTCAAACAATCCAAAATGGCCAACTTCCTGTTGGGCAGAGGATATGATTGTCAGTGCAAAAGTTGTCCGGCTTGATGATATCTATAGGAGATCAAAAGGGATGTGTTACAGAGCCCCCCGAACATGTCCATCTTCTAGGTGGTGCTACAGAGCCCCCCTGCATGCCCCCCAACCACCCTCCCGCAACTTTGCCAAGCCCTAAGGGCCGATGACTCTGATGTGTGTGCAAACTTTCAATAGTTTTCACGCATGTTAAGTACCCCAAAAGTACCGAAAACCTTGAAAATAAGAATAGGAAGAAATATAGCTGGAAGCACTGATGACAGGCCCAAGCACCGATGATGGGCCCAAGCACCATGGGTCCATATCCACCTGTTGACTTTTGGAAAACAATTCATGATGGACACTACAACAACTCAACATTCATGTAAAATTTGAACCTAATCATACAATGCGTAATAGATATATGCCACCATTCCAGTATGACTACAACACCATGTAATTTTATCCGTTGCCATGACAACACTATTTAAGATATCAAGGATCCCTTCACAACTTTCCATCAGCAGTGTCTTGACATTATTCTAAGATTTGGGTAAATGGAAGAGGACTATTTCAAAGTCTGTTTTAAGTGCCACATTTTCTACTATGACCGTGACCCTCAATAGTCACATCCTTGTGATCATCTCCCATTACCAAACATACAGCTCAACAGACCTTTTTCACAGACTGTGATGGCACGTTTCCATCTTATTTATCACCGTAAATCTCACAATTTTATATATTCTAATTTTTAAAAAAAAAATATTAAGTATACATTTATAACATTATACTTTTTGTTATATTACCCTGGAATTAGTTTACAAAAAGAATTACCACAGCTGGGGGTTTCTATTGCAGCTGCTGAGACTGACAGTAAATTTGGCATCTTCTCCCACTTTACTGCCTTAATCCACCGCTCTCTATATATTTTTTTCTCTTCTGGAAAGTCATTCAAATGTAATAGTGGATTTTTTCTTTTGGTCTTGGAGCAAATGGGTAAGTGAAAATAGTATTTGCTGTGATCTTCCATTCAATCCCATTCGCCGCTGTTGAAGTTTACCCTGCAAACATTTACTTCTGCATTCAAGAACCCTGTGTGTGAAAAAGGTCTATTTTGATCTAAATCACATAATGTATGCAGAAGATATGCTAATGTTAAATGCCAAATACATGGGTCCACCTTGCATTGTTTTCCAAAAGCCACCGGCTGGAAATGGACCCATGCATTTAACATTTAACATTATTCTAAACAATTTTGTTAAGTACTATTTTAAAGTCTTTATGGCCGTGTCCCAAAATAGTCACATCCATGTGTTTTGCTCCTAAGA
Source organism: Myxocyprinus asiaticus (assembly GCF_019703515.2). NCBI lineage: Eukaryota > Metazoa > Chordata > Actinopteri > Cypriniformes > Catostomidae > Myxocyprinus > Myxocyprinus asiaticus. The sequence continues at coordinate 191,834 of NC_059354.1, read as the reverse complement.
CTAAACATACATCTCAATTTTGATGTATATCACACATTGCACACAGAAGATATGAGACACTTCCTGTTTCCCATTTTCACCATTAATTTAATGTCTTGCCATGACAACACCATTCAATATCAAAAATCTGTTCACAATTTAGCATCTTTAGCGTCTTGGCATAATGTTGTCTAAATGTGGTAACAGTCTCATGAATACCCTAGGAGGAGTATTTAAAAGTTTAGAGACTGCAATATTAAAAAAAAATATTGGGAGTTCGGTTGGGTGGACCTATTGACTATAATTATGAAAGTTCTCCGGCTTGATGAGAACTATATACGTACCAATTTTGGTGACTGCATGTGAAAATGAGGGTGCTTACATGCCCATTTTAAACCTGTTAACTGTCACTGGCCAACAGGTGGGCCGTTTGAGTGTGGCTAAAAAACAAATGCTTTGTTTTATATAAAAATTTCATAAGTGTTCACATACTTGGTATCAAATTTAATTGAAAAACTCAGCTTTCATCTTCTGCAGTCTATTTTGCAATTAGATCATTACAGTGAAAACATATTTTAAATTGTTAAAAGAGTACATTTTTAAAACATGCGACATGTGAGCGACAATAGGTTGCTTATGATCCAATCCAATGATTGAAGAAAAAACAGCACGCATTTCATTAGGCTCATTTGAGATGAGCAAGTTCTGTGCAGAACCAATCACCGGTGATCATCGACAGGTGCATGCCGGTTAGAAATCTGTCTGACTTGCTGTAATATCATGACCACATATGTCAAAAATACTCCCACGATAGCGAAGTGGCCGTAGGCAGGCTACACAGAAATATGATACCTATCACATATCCCATACAGAGATTGCACTGTCATAGTGTTGGGAATATTCACATATAATTTATACACATAAAAACATTGTATTATAGATAAAAAAATCTAACATTTTAGAAGATAACAAAACATCACAGTTGTTTAAGCCAATGAGCATTAAGCTGTGTCGTCAGCCAGTCATTTCCCATCATGCTTGCAGTTCGCATAGCTTGGAAAAAGCAACTGTGCCACCTTCCTGCTACAACTTGCTGTACATTTTTTGACATACATCTTCATGACATCACAGCAAGTCGGACAGATTTCTAACTGGCATGCACCTGTCAGTGATCACCGGTGTTCGGCTCTGTACAGAACTTGCTAATCTCAAATGAACCTGTTGAGTCTGTCCTCGCTGCAGCCTGTAGCGCAATGACGTACTGGATTAAATCCACTACATACTGGATGTTTTTAACCTCCATGAAGTTACCACCCCATATAATTAAATCATTACCAAATCCATACCATTTGTCTGTGCTCTGTTTGTGCTAGTTTGGTGTTTGAGATATTAGACATAATTTTTTGGGCTGTGTGACGTCACTTTCCACCCCATGTGGTCCAAATTGCTCCAAATCGGTGTCATTCTTTTGTGCTTGATTTGTGCCATTAAAAAAGCACTATATCTATTTCCCTGAATTCCTTAGAAATAAGAAATCGAATTCAGTAGCAGTGACGTCACACTTCACCCCATGTCATTTATTTTGCACCAAACCTGTGTAGTTCATTTGTGCTCGATTTGTGTTGATTTGTGCCATTAAAATTAATCTTGTGTCTATTTCCCTTCCTTAGAAATAACATGAAACTTTTTGGGAGCAGTGACATCACTCTCCACCCCATGTTCTCCAAATCGCTCCAAACCGGTGTCATTCATTTGTGCTCAATTTGTGCCATTAAAAGAAACATCATAACATATTCCTTTCTTTGTATTTAACAAGATAGCTTTTGGGAGCTGTGAAATCATGCAGGCTAAACCCCATGTCAGTCACTCTCACCTGTCTTCATCGTTTGTGCCGTGTTTGGTATCATTGAAGCATTAATTTTTGGCAAAGATTTAATCTTTCACCACATCAAACTCCAAATGCAAAAAAAAAAAATAAAAGTGTGTTTGTGCTGCAAATTATGATTTGTTTATAAGCTATATGTGACACTGCTGAACAAAGCTGTACATAATGTTTATATAGGTTAATTATTCCAAGTTTTTTCACAGTATTCAGCTCTGAATTTGTTTATTAGTTTTAATTTAGCTAGAAGCTGGCGCGACGTGTTGATGGTTTTTGTGTAATTGCATAGTCCAATATGTTAGCTAATATTCAAAATATTTGTTTGAAATTTCAGTGCAATGTTTGAAAACATGTTAGGTTGCTGTTCCACTAAAATTACACGCAGCACCGCATTAGAGCAAAACGTAGGTGTCTCGACTCGAGATGTTTAACAGTTTAGGTTCTTTTTAACTTGACATGGCATCTAAAAACACAAACAAGCCATCAAAGATGTGTGTCTAGCGCACATTTACATTGAAAGCAATTATAAAAAAGTGTGGACAGATACAAAAACGCGCTCAATGTGAATGCCCCCTCAGTGTAAGACTGGAACTCTGTAGAAAAGTTTGGTCAAACTTGCCTATTCTTTATTATTTGTTACTGCACATTTTATATTTTAGAGTATAGCATCATCAAAACTAAGAAATAACACAAATGTATGGATATTATGCAGTGACCAAAACAAATTAAATCAGAAACATCTTATATTTGAACTTCTTCAGTGTTGCCTTTTGTCTATTCCAGCTCTGCACACAGTTCATTTTCTCGTTCAACTTCAGGTGCATCCTGGGATGCTTTTTAAACAGTATTGAATGATTTCACATGCTGGACACTTGCTGGCTACATTTCTTTAAAAAATATTAAATAAATAAAAGGTTTGTATAGATATCTATTATTAGACAAAATTTATTTTGGAGTACAGAAATAATCCCAAGCATTTGACCATAAGCCTTTAGATCAAAAGGTTTTAAGATTATGAGAAACAAACTTATTTAGTGTCCTTTGGACTGGTTGTGTAGGCTATATTTATAAGTTCTTGATATTAATTTTATTTACTAACTTTTACTATTTTTTTATTTGATTTGTATTGTATCTTGCTATGTTTTGCTATTGCTGTAGATTAATCAATATCTGAATTTCAAATTTTTAGTTAAAGTTTTTAATCTTAAAGTAACCATTTAAAGTGATTTTAATAAGGACAATTTAGAAATTTTACCAAACAATTTGGTCAAATTAGCTTCAGAAAAAGAAACTTTACCTGAAAGGTGAGTAGTTTGCATCCCTGGTTTGTATGCTTCAGTGATACCAAACACGGCACAAACGATGAAGACAGGTGAGAGTGACTGACATGGGGTTTAGCCTGCACGATTTCATGGCTCCCAAAAGCTATCTTGTTAAATACAAAGAAAGGAATATGTTATGATGTTTCTTTTAACGGCACAAATTGAGCACAAATGAATAACACCGGTTTGGAGCGATTTGGAGAACATGGGGTGGAGAGTGACGTCACTGCTCCCAAAAAGTTTCATGTTATTTCTAAGGAAGGGAAATAGATACAAGATTAATTTTAATGGCACAAATCAACACAAATCGAGCACAAATGAACTACACAAGTTTGGTGCAAAATAAATGACATGGGGTGAAGTGTGACGTCACTGCTACTGAATTCGATTTCTTATTTCTAAGGAATTCAGGGAAATAGCTACAGTGCTTTTTTTAATGGCACAAATCGAGCACAAAAGAATGACACCGGTTTGGAGCAATTTGGACCACATGGGGTGGAAAGTGATGTCACACAGCCCAAAAAATTATGTCTAATATCTCAAACACCAAACTAGCACAAACATTAATTTGTGCAGCACAAACACAGCACAGACAAATGGTATGGATTTGATAATGATTTAATTATATGGGGTGGCAACTTCATGGAGGTTACAAACATCCAGTACATCATCACGCTACAGGCTGCAGCGAGGACAGACTCAACAGGTTCGTTTGAGATTAGCAAGTTCTGTGGAATATTTTTATCAAGTTAAATATAAATTAATCAAGTATAATCAATATAAATATAGCCATTTTTGTCTACAATTATTTCTAAAGGTCAAGCATGGATTTTACTGTGTGTTTGGGTGTGTTTGGAGGCCTGTGGGAATGAGGCCCCTGAAAATGGAATGTGTAATCACATATGGTACTCATATATGGTAAACTTGAGTCTCATGTTTTGACACTAGAGAAAATATAGGATAAGGCCCCGTACAGAGGTTCCAGATGGAGAGGGTCCTCTCTCATAGTTTAATGTTCTCTAAACAGACTAAAGACACAGAACAAAATGTATGGGGTGTATTGGTCACGCCCTAGGTGAATATGTGTATATAGGCCTGTTTGAATACAGAAAGTCAGTTGTGCTGGGAGCAACTCGGCTTTGCTATCTCTGATAATAAAGTCTATCTTCTGGCATCAAAACCCTAAGACTTCAAGAGTGATGTTTCACAGAGGTGGCAGAAGCCGCAACAAATTGGCACCCCGGATGGGACACTGGAAAGGAGCAGAGTGGAAGCCACAGTGAGCTATCTGGACAAGCAACTCAAACAGTGGCCACTTAAAAAAGGTAAGCATTTTTTGCTTATATAATTAGTTTGTGTTGCTTGCCAGAATCTGCCCGTGGTGGTAAGGACATTCAAAAAGCTCCTCCAAATTAAAAGAACAAAGGGTTCTGATTCCAGAAGAAATAATTGCATGCAATGATCTGTTTTTACTGTTAAGGGGGCCTTGACGGATAACAGTAAATGAAGAGCAGATATAATTGCATGCAATGATCTGTTTTTACTGTTAAGGGGGCCTTGACGGATAACAGTAAATGAAGAGCAGATATAATTGCATGCAATGATCTGTTTTTACTGTTAAAGGGGCCTTGACGGATAACAGTAAATGAAGAGCAGATAAAAAACATAGGTAGGCAAATCCTGCAATGATCTGTTTTTACTGTTAAGGATGAATAACAGTAAATGAAGAGCAGATAACATTTTAAAACTTTAAAATAAAAAAGCCAGGAAGGCAAGAGAGGCAAATCCTGCAGGACACCAAAGAGGGGTGTTTGGATAGTTGTGTTTAAGAATTTTATAGTATTTTTTTGAGAGCTCTGTGTTTATAAAGGCCTTGTGTTTGTAAAAAGTGTGAAAGTTTCTGTGTCTGTGAGAGTGTTTGTGTCTGTGTTTGAAAGTGTGTGAAGTGTGACTGAAGTGCAATTGCGTATGGAAGTGTATGACTGAGTACAAATATGAGCCCAGTAGAGGGACTGGAATGTATGATGTGTCCTTAAAATAAAAGGAACACAAAGAGTATGTTATAGGAGTCCTATAAATAAGAAGACAAGTGTGAATTTGAATGAAATATGAGCCCTAAATATATATATATATATATATATATATATATATATATATATATATATATATATATATATATATATATATATATTTTTTTTTTTTTTTTTTTTTTTTAAAGGGACATGATGAATGGAGTAAATGTCTAATAAAGAAGGATTGTCTTTTATATGCTGAATGAATGTCGGGAATGATAGTCTATCTCTTGTGAAAATTTGGAAAGGAATTTCCTTCGTTAACACAGAGAAAACTAAAATGTTTCAAGATATTGGCATTGTAGATTATTCTAGAAGCAAATAAATTAAAGTAGTAAGATATAAGTTTATCCTCTAAATGTAATGATTCATCTAAATGAATGATGATAAAATAATTTTTCATTCTTTATATGCCAAGTAAAAATAACAGTGAAAGAAATAAAGACTCAGCTAATCTAAGAAAAAACAGCTGTTATTGTGATTTGGCACTATTTGGATACAGAGTGATCCTAAAAGTAAATTGACAACATGTAGAAAATTTGGACATGTATGTGGCATAATAATTATTAAAGTGCATGTTATAGAAGAAGAAAAGGGAAATTGGTTGATAAATAAATGAAAAAAAAAAATAAAAAATAATAATAATTAATTTCTTTGGGAAGATGATGTTATTCGAACAAATAAAAAATTGTTACAAAAACTGATACATTGGTAAATTTGTAAGGGTTTGTTGTATTATAGGAAAAATCATGGCAGCCACTCCTGTGGACAAATTAAAGATTAAAATATCCATTGTGTAGAGAACTCATAAATAAGCTCTCAAGCAAATGGCAAAAGAGAACAAAGATATGATGACAAAATGGCCAAAGGAAGGGACATCTGATGTAGCGTTGTGTGAGAAAATGGAAACTTTGATAAAAAATTATAAAACTAAAGATCAGAGTAAAAAAGTAAAAAGAGAAATGTGCTAGTACTGAAAGGAGAAAATTCTAAGAAAAGATATGTCAAGAAAAATACTGAAGGATGCAGAAAAAGAGATAAGTAAAAAAGGAGAGGTCCTTGTCAAATCACCTCCATATGTGCCCTCAGAAGGTCAGTTCCCAATACTCAAGGGAACTGTAGAAGTTTTAGGAGAAATGCAGATGGAGGGTCATGTGGAGTTTGAAAATAAAGAAAAACAAGGCTGGGACCAAAGAAGGGAAAGGATAGAAAAAATGAGAGAAACAGAAAAATTTATATGAGACACAGATAAATTGGTGAGAAATAAAAGTAGACTATTAGACAGTAGGGAGAGAAAAAATTAAAAGTATTCATCATTTGATGGAGGAAGGTAAGCACAGGGAAAAGAAAAAGGCTACAAATCAGACTCCTGTTAATGTGTTAGGGAGAGATGCATTATGTAAATTGGGAATGTTTTTTGGAATTGCAATAATGATAGGAGGGCTATTGTTTTGTTATGTACTTCCTTTATTGAGGTCAGTAGTTATCAAAGCCACGGTTAAGCAAATGGAAATGTAAGATGTCAAGAAAATAAGGAAGAGAAATTAAAAAGGGTGAAAATGACTAATAAGAAAATTGTATTTTGTAACTTGAGTATGAAAAGTAAACCATAAATGTGAAAACTTCACATTCATGTGTCTGTTTTATGTTCTGTCTGGTCCAGTTTATGAGAGTATACAATTTTTAATATTAAATTAAACACTATAAAGTCTTAATATCTAAATGTAAAAACCCATGATTATTTGTTTTGTTTTTGATTTTCTATGTGTTTAAATATGTCTGGAGAACAAATTTACATGTGAGTTGCAACTTTATCTGTGTAAACTTGATCAACCAACAAAACTAAGATAGGTAGAGTTTATTATTTTTGTTAGGGACTGTCTGGTGGAGAGATTGAGTGAGACCTGTTAGACCCCTGAATAAACAGGGACCTATGACCCCATGCTCTGTAAGGAGAGGGAGTGGGAGGGGTTATACCCCTTACTTTCTAAGGATGGTGTCTGCAGACTTTGAATGGGAGAACTCATCTCTCTTGGTGTCTCCACTCAGACGGGGCGCCCCGAATTTAGAAAAAATAGATAGCAGATTGTTTTAGTTAAGATTAGATATTTTTTATTTTATTTTTTGTTTTATATAACAGTGTAGACAATGGTTGATCGTGTGTATACTGAGAAGATGCCTTTGAAACAAAAATTAAAGGAAAGAACATTAAGAATAATTTGGATCATTTCATGTTCTCTGTTTTTTCAATTTGCTGAAGTTGTGCTCTTAATATCTGTTCTCATGATCTTTGTGTGACAACCTTACCAACATTGTGATGCATTTTCTTAGGTTTGTTCTGTGACCAATCATGCCAGATAAAATGGAAAATAAAGTCCCAACCTCCAATAAGGAGGCAGAACTAAGCAAACGTTGTAAACAGTTTTGCTCAGATGCTCTGATATCTAACAAAATAGAAGTTTACTTGCACTAGAAGTTCTGATTTGAAGATGTAAGAAATACCTTGGACCTATTTGATTGTAAAAATTATTGATAATGCTAAGGAAAAAAATTGGTGATTGGTAGTAAGTGAAACCCATGAAGAAACATTAAGATTAAAATTGAAAATCATAAATAACTTCATACTCATGCATCTAGTCTTTGATACCAACTATGTTTTATTTCTGTTATCATCATTATGCATATGTTGTTTCATTAACTCAGTCTGGAACCAGTCTCTCACCATTGCAGATAGCTAGGCCAGATGATTTATTAAGCTGATAATACTGCAGGAAGAAGTCCGGAGAAAAAACACTGAGAATGATGTGGGCTTTTATACGATTGATCCTCCCGCTCACATGACTGCTGGTAATCATTACTGATTTAACATTTCAAATGTGGATTCAAATCTCTCTGGATAAGTTGATTTCAGTCTTATACCATCAATGAGATGTATAATTTACCAGACTGCCATCAATGGGTTGAATACCCAGGTCTAAATTGTTCTGAGGGTCTAAATTTAAATCCAGCATCTAACCGCTGATTTATTGATGTGAAAAGTAAATATTACAAACTTGATGGCAAAGTTAGAGTTACCTATTGGATTGGTTACTCCCTCAAATTTTCCAGAGAGTACCCTCACTTTAAAGAAAAAGGTTAGTGGGTGCTACAAAGAGTTGATTGAGTATCGCTTTCTAGTAAACTATTTCTATTTGGAGATTAATCCATGAAAGTATCACTTTAGAGGCCTACAGTTTCTGCACTGTGAATCTTGGTTTTGCCATTTAACTGAATCATTTGTCAAAAAATACTGAGAAGTATAAAAGAATAATAACTGAAAAATCATATTGTTAAATGATGCTGAAACAGTAAATAAATAAATAAAACAAGAGAATGACGGGAAAAAGAAAGTTGTATTAAATGTAAAGTGAATGTTGGGGAAAGAAAGGCAAAGGATGTGTTTTACTAAAGATTTGATCATTTTTGTTTTAGGGATCATTTGGGAAATCATGCAAGATAAGCAGTTGTGAAAAAAGACAGATTATTTTCACAATATTGCATTCGATCTCGTTCTGCTCAACTAACAGAATTAAAATCTCTTACTACTGCATGTCAGTTAGCTAAAAGACAAACAGTTAACATTTTCACTGACTTGGCTTATGCTAATGGTTTTTGACATCTATTTGAAGCAATATGTAAACAAAGAGACATAACTTCTAGAAAAAGTAATGGAAGTTTAATTTAACATGCAGAACAGATTGAACAGTTGATTTCTGCAATGATGTTACCTAAAAGATTGGCTATCATTAAATGTCAAGCCCACAAAAAGGGCAATGACTTTGTCCTTAAGGGAAAATGCTGTAGAGTTAGAAGCCAAGAAGGCTTCTGGCTGTCAATTGAAGTATTATTGAATCATAACCACAATAGGATGATATAATTCAAAATAAAGGTCCATATGAACATACTACATAGGAAAATAGGGATGCACAGAAAATCCACAAGGTATATGGCATTCTCATGAAGGACAGATTGTTGCATAAACTACATTTCTCAATGTTTTTATTTACGATGCGCATGGCTTGACCATTGCGCGAGGGGGGAAGTGATAAGGAAAATTAAACAGCAGGGATATTGGTCTCCATACTTATATGCAAGGATAGACGATTTTCTGTCCACATGTGAAGTCTGTACTCAAAACAATGTCAGAAAAGAAATAAAAACACCTATAGGTAACATACCAGTGCCAGAAGGACCATTCAAGCATTTGGTTATGTATTATGTGGACATGATAAAGAAAGTGCATGGAAAGCATTATATGCTTGTAGTAATATGCAGACTTAGCAGATGGCTGGGAGCAGTACCATCAGCTGCTCAGGGGTTAGGAACACTAATCAAATTTATAACAAGAGAGGTAATACCTAGATTCAGACTACCAAAAGGTTCTACAGTTTTTGATGTATGTTGTTTGAATGGACAAAAGAATGTAGGGAATGAGTAGATTGAAAGTTCTGGAAGAAGTTTTTGTGAAGATGATTTAAGATGGGAAAGTTTGAAAGCAGTTAATATAATGAATTATTATAATAATCACTATTTTTACTGTTGAAGAATAACTTAAATATGTTATTGTTGATGTAAAATGAAAAAGAAGGAGTGACTGTAATGACAGTGGAGACAGTGTGAGGGAGTGGAGTGTCCCCCTCCGAGTTCCTCCCTCACCCGGCACTCTTTCACACTCTCAGTCTAAGTTTGATAAGTGTCTGCTTGAGACAAACACATAAACAGATGTTGAAGAGTGTGCTAAAAGCACATCTCTAAACTGTTTTATTTTCTTTTGATTTTCTTTTCTTTTCTTTTCTTTTTAGATGTAAAATGATGTGATTTGGCAATGATGTTAGATACAGTGAAATGAAGGAGAGGTTCAAACAGCTTTCCTCATCATGATTAAAGATTTTATATATTCAGAGGACATTTTGAAGTTGTGTTTATACTAAAGATATGAGATTCAGTTTAGCGTTTATCTGAAAGAATAAATGTACCTTCAAAAACTATCTAGAGACTATTACTGAATTAAGGTGATGTTTTTTAATTAAGCTTCCTAGAAGTTTGACAGAGGCTACACTTTATTTTGTTTTGTTTTGATGTTAGTCCCCACCATGATACATGGTCTTTTGTGATGTTTGCTAAAGGAGCAGAAATACAACTTGAATGAAAATTAATGAACTGTAAATGAGTTCAATTGTAGCATTCTTACTTTTACTTTTAATTTGGGCAATTTTAATAGATTGTTGAATTTCGAATAATGCTTTGTGAATTTAACCATGTTTAGAACTGTCTCCATATTTAAGCAGTTGTAGATGGTTCTATTGGCTGTGACGGTTCTCAGGTGATACTCCCTGAAACAACAGAAAATATCTGTTTACTGATACAAATTATTAAGGATTGGCTAATAGGACTGAGCGGTATCAAGACCAGTGGCAAGAGGTGATGGCCCAATGACGGGTAAGACTCTCCAATGGCAAGAAAGGGGGGCAACCTAAGGCAGGGCATCACCATCCTGAAAGGGGTGATATGGGTTTAAGGAAGTGGATGAATGTTTTTAGGTCAGAAGCATCAAAAGGGAGGTATAGAAGAAACCTGCCCGAAAATTGTGAGTTCCACTTAACCCGACTGCATTTCAAAAACTGCTTTATTAAAACATTTTATCACAGTGTTAAATACCAAGCATTCTGACACTGTGCCAACAGGGAATCATACCCTGTGTAGAAGATTAATTATAGATTTTGGGGGTAAAGTTTTGAGAACCGTTGCAGACAAACGAGTGCCTGACTTATTAAAGAAGTATTAAACAAACCTGGGAATATTTGTATGATGAAGAATTAAGATTGAAAGATGATTTATTACTTTTACTTATACATTTTAATATTAATGAAGAATGGAAAAAGAAGACATGGTGGTGACTAAAGATTAACATTGCTTGTCTTGTTTGTTTATAACCATTTAAATAGAATTGTTTAAAAAATGGGGTACACGATTGGCTAAAAGTAATATAATGATTGGAATAACAATCCTTGTGGGAGGAATAATATTCTGTTGTGTTACCATTAGTAAAATTATTCTTGATCCAAGCAACAGTGAAGCGGATGACACTGACCAATGTGAATGATCCAATGCAATACAATTACAACTACCCTGAATGGACAGAAAGACCAAATTGGGAGGAAATTGATTCCTCCAATGAATATATATGATGAAATAAATGATAAGCCATGCCCCGGGATGAAAGTGCTAGCCTAACCTCTCCCCGGAGGTGACCCTCTATGATGCGCAAAGTATCTGGGTTGAAGATATATTCACTACAAAAGAGAACTCTTAATATGATAATGAATATTTGTTTCATGTACTCTACATAACTGTAACAACCACAGGCAAGACTGAACCAATTGCACACTCATGATTACAGTATAACATGCTTATAGGTTTCAGTTATTGAATGAAGAGATAAGGAGACAGAATATTTTTCATCCGTTCTTAATCAAATTTAGATGGAGACGTTTGGTTCTGTAATCTCCACCGGAGTGCGGTTGCATAATCTGGTCATTGGTAATGAAGCTGTGTGACTTAACTTAGTCACTAAATAGCATAACTGAGGCAACTGAATTATGAAACTGCACTCTGGATAAAGACAGTGAAGGTGAGACTTATGTAAGTCTCAGAGGGGGGATATGTGGAATATTTTTATCAAGTATAATCAATGTAAATATAACCATTTTTGTCTACAATTATTTCTAAAGGTCAAGCATAGATTTTACTGTGTGTTTGGGTGTGTTTGGAGGCCTGTGGGAATGAGGCCCCTGAAAATGGAATGTGTAATCACATATGGTACTCATATATGGTAAACTTGAGTCTCATGTTTTGACACTAGAGAAAATATAGGATAAGGCCCCGTACAGAGGTTCCAGATGGAGAGGGTCCTCTCTCATAGTTTAATGTTCTCTAAACAGACTAAAGACACAGAACAAAATGTATGGGGTGTATTGGTCACGCCCTAGGTGAATATGTGTATATAGGCCTGTTTGAATACAGAAAGTCAGTTGTGCTGGGAGCAACTCGGCTTTGCTATCTCTGATAATATAGTCTATCTTCTGGCATCAAAACCCTAAGACTTCAAGAGTGATGTTTCACAGAGGTGGCAGAAGCCACAACAGTTCTGTACAGAACCGAACACCGGTGATCACCGACAGGTACACGCCGGTTAGAAATCTGTTCGACTTGCTGTGATGTCATGAAGATGTATGTCAAAAAATGTACAGCAAGTTGTAGCAGGAAGGCGGCACAGTTGTAGCAGGAAGGCGGCACAGTTGCTTTTTCCAAGCTGTGCGAACTGCAAGCATGATGGGAAATGACTGGCTGACGACACAGCTTAGTGCTCATTGGCTTAAACAACTGTGATGTTTTGTTATCTTCTAAAATGTTAGATTTTTTTATCTATAATACAATGTTTTTATGTGTATAAATTATATGTGAATATTCCCAACACTATGACAGTGCAATCTCTGTATGGGATATGTGATAGGTATCATATTTCTGTGTAGCCTGCCTACGGCCACTTCGCTATCGTGGGAGTATTTTTGACATATGTGGTCATGATATTACAGCAAGTCAGACAGATTTCTAACCGGCATGCACCTGTCGATGATCACCGGTGATTGGTTCTGCACAGAACTTGCTCATCTCAAATGAGCCTAATGAAATGCGTGCTGTTTTTTCTTCAATCATTGGATTGGATCATAAGCAACCTATTGTCGCTCACATGTCGCATGTTTTAAAAATGTACTCTTTTAACAATTTAAAATATGTTTTCACTGTAATGATCTAATTGCAAAATAGACTGCAGAAGATGAAAGCTGAGTTTTTCAATTAAATTTGATACCAAGTATGTGAACACTTATGAAATTTTTATATAAAACAAAGCATTTGTTTTTTAGCCACACTCAAACGGCCCACCTGTTGGCCAGTGACAGTTAACAGGTTTAAAATGGGCATGTAAGCACCCTCATTTTCACATGCAGTCACCAAAATTGGTACGTATATAGTTCTCATCAAGCCGGAGAACTTTCATAATTATAGTCAATAGGTCCACCCAACCGAACTCCCAATATTTTTTTTTAATATTGCAGTCTCTAAACTTTTAAATACTCCTCCTAGGGTATTCATGAGACTGTTACCACATTTAGACAACATTATGCCAAGACACTGAAGATGCTAAATTGTGAACAGATTTTGGATATTGAATGGTGTTGTAATGGCGAGGCATTAAATTAATGGTGAAAATGGGAAACAGGAAGTGTCTCATATCTTCTGTGTGCAATGTGTGATTTACATCAAAATTGAGCCAAATGTTTGGCCCTGTGGGCTGATCGCATTAGCACCACCAACTGGCGGAAGGAAGTGTGGCACTTTTAACAGACTTTGAAATATCCCTCTTATGTTTACCTGAATTGCTTACATTTTTTAGAATAATGTCAAGACAGTGCAGATTTAGAATTCTTGATATCGTAAATACTGTTGCCATGGCAATGCATTAAATGTCATAATTCCTATTTATGTATATTTACATGTTTTTGAGGTACCTGGCATGCTTGAATTTTCACTATATTTTGCACACACATCAGAGTTGTCGGCCATTAGGCCAGGGCAAAAGTTAACACATGGGCGTGGCTGGGGAGCTCTGTAGCACAACCTTTTGACAAAAGTGATGGGGTCAGTTTCTTCTCTGGTCACCAAACTTGCTACATATATTGTTCTTATCAAGCTGGACAACTTTCAGAATTACAGTCATTAGCTCCACCCAACAGAAAGTCGGCTATTTTGGATTGAATGTGCATTTTTTTTTAAATTGCAGGCCCTGAACTTTTGAATACTCCTCATAGGGGATTCATGTAACTGGCACCAAACTTAGGCAATGTTATGCTAAATTGTGAACTGATTTTGATATTTTGAATGATGTTGCCATGGCAACAATAAATTAAGGGCAAAAATGTGAAACAGGAATTTCCTTATAACTTCTGTGTGCATTGTATGATTTTGATGAAAATTCAGCTGTATGCATGGTAATGGGAGCTGATCACATTTACACAGCTATTATGGGTCACAGTCATAACGCAACCAACTGGCACCAGGAAGTAAGGCAGTTTTATCAGACTTTTAAATAGCTCTTGTGTTTACATGAATTGCTTCAAAATTCTTTAGAATAATGTCAAGATACTGCTGATGTAAAATTGTAAAGGAATATTTGATATCTTAAATACTGTTGCCATTGCAGTTTTTAATGTGAAATAAAAAAGCTATAGAAGTCTGTTTACTGTAATTAAATGTACTGCACAATCTTTATTTTTTTTATAAATAAAAAAATCATAGCCATATGTCTAACCCAGTTCAGACGCAGTACCAGAAATGTCCAACAGAGGGCAGCCAAGCTCCATTGTTGAATAATTTCCAAAATAACCCTTCTCAGTCACTTCTCTGATTTTGTGGGTCGTGTCAAGAAGGGATCCCTTTTTAGTACATTATGTATAGTCTAAGTATGTGTAACTATCTTCAGCTAACTATGTTTATCAAAAGAATGACATATAAAGTTAAAGATCTGTTTAAAATGGCTAGCAAAATAACAACAGCATGTTCATAAACTGCTTTTAATTTTAAACAACATAAGCATTAATTATACAGTATTAAGAAGATAGCAACATATGTGCCGCAATGATGTCCCAGCTAGCAGGGAATGTTCCCACAACACTGGCTAACAAAAACTCATTAAATACAATTGTCCATCAAAGTGGTAACATTATAGGATCAAGACAGACCAGTTTATCAAATGTTTTTGTTTTACATGACATATTTGTTTTACAGAAAACAAGAGTTATTCTTGGTGATCAAAACCACCCACTGTTTAGCGAGTTTACATTACTTCCTTCCGGCATCTGTT
This sequence comes from Myxocyprinus asiaticus, assembly GCF_019703515.2. Taxonomy (NCBI): domain Eukaryota; kingdom Metazoa; phylum Chordata; class Actinopteri; order Cypriniformes; family Catostomidae; genus Myxocyprinus; species Myxocyprinus asiaticus. The sequence continues at coordinate 176,618 of NC_059354.1, read as the reverse complement.
ATAGCAGTGTTTCCAAACCCTGTTCCTGGAAGCCCCCCAACACTACACAATTTGTATATCTCCCTTTTCTGACACACCCAATTCAGGTCTTGGACAAAAAACTGCTCATGCAATTTCAAGTAGAAGAGGAAAATATTTCTGAGAAACAGATCACTGAAATTTTCTGAAAGGTGCACTTCACTGTCAGGAATAGAGAGGCTCAGGGACCAAACACAGAGTGAAAAATAAAGGTTTATTAAATACAAACATAAAACATAAAAATCCAACATAAACTCCCACAAGGTGGAAAAACAAACATAAACTACCCCATTGGGGGAAAAGGTATCCAGGCTGGGGCAGAGGGTAACGGGGAATAACAGGACTGACCGGACTGGAAATGGGAACAGGGAATAACAAGAACACGAATCAACACACTGACCAACAGTCCGACTAGAAACATATAAGCACACAAGACTGGAAACAAGAACTGGTACTGGACAGCAAACACGAGGAGACTAAAATAGGGAGAGAAATCAAACGGGTTACTATGGGGCAGGTGAGGCAAATGAACTAATAATAGGCAAACAAGGAGGTGGGGTATGACGTAGGACAGAGAGACACACGGCGATACAGAAACAAAACAAAGCCACGTGCTTTCACAAGACAACAAAACACCCGAATGGCATAAGTGCACATCGCCAAGACAATGAGGCAATATACACCCATGCCAACTGACCAACAAGATGAGAGAATGCATCACAATGGCAAACAAAGCAATATTATGCATTCTCACACTAAATGAAACCTAAGCATATATCATGAGGCAAACGCCATGTGATGCACACAACAGGACACAAAAACAAGACAGGACACCTGTGCAAGAGAGTTCAGCAACACACACACCAACACCTTAGACCGAAGTGACCAAACACAACATGAAGACGTGACCTGGGCATGCAACGAGAGCACGAAATGATGTGCACCCGTGTTCATGAGAGGCGGACATAAACTATTGATGCAAGTGCATGCTGCCAAGATGACATAAGCGTGATGCACCCACATCAATAACAGACAGACATGGAGTGTCTGGATCCCGACACCGACCAAACAGGAAGTCAGGACCCAGACACAATACTCCAGACATGAAACAAGACAGACCGAAGAGCACATGACAATGAATACAACCAAAACATTGTGCCCACACAAAGACAGACAACGAAACAAGACAGACATGGGCCTCCCGGTGTTTAACATCAAACAAAACGAGCACTAACATAAAACATAAAACACAACAGAAAGGGAGGGAATGGAAGGAAACCAGAGAGGGTACTTAAGGAAAGGGGTGGGGTCCATGGCCTGGGGGGAGGCCTCAGGGCGGAGACAGGGTCTGGCAGCCTGGGAGGAGGCTGCTGGACAGGGGTCAGGAGGGAATGGCACAGGGGGTGGAGCCATGGAAGGCTTGGGCACAAGCAGTGACTGGGGAATGGCCTCTGTGGTCAGGAGCGCTGGCAGCAAACTGGGGAACAGAAGCCCTTCTCCTCCTCCTCTTCCGGGCAGCTGGGAGCACTGCTGTGGGAGCAGCCGTCGAAGACGCTGGCACTGGGTTAGCCAAGGCTTCAGACGCTGGCTCTGGGACGGATGAGGCTTCAGACACCAGCTCTGGGATAGACGAGGCTTCAGACACTGGCTCTGGGATGGACAAGGCTCCAAGAACTGGCTCGTTGTACCAAGTCACGTGATGCCATGCGAGGATCGGACGTGTGAACGGTGAACGCTGCGCACTTTGCTAGTTTTAACACTTTTATTGATATCTATATCTGTTCTAGGAGGACAATATGTCAAAGAATTCAAAATCCTCAGGCTCTGGAGACATTAAAATACACTTACGTGCTCAAGCTGACACCCCTGAGCGGGCCGAGAGCCTGGAAGCTAATTTGGTCAGGGAAGTGCGGGAGATGCGGCAAGAGATGCTGGGCATGTCAGCAATGCTGACGAAGGTTGTTGCTGACTTGGAGGATTTTGCTGTGATATGTCGATCGATCACTGCCATGGAGACGAAGTTCTCTAAGGTGGGGGATGTCAAGAAATGGATCGATTATCTGGAGTCATCGGAGAGGGAATTATCTGCTAATCCGCAAGCGACCAAGGTGGATTTGGAGCATGCCTGGGAGAAGTTGGAGGACGTAGAGAATCGTAGCTGGTGGAACAACGTACATATTGTCAGAAATCCTGAGGCCAAAGAGGATCAGAATATGGTGAAATTCCTGGATGTGTTCCTTCCGAATCTGCTCGAATAACAGACCAAAAGCTGGAAATAGAGCGAGCTCACAGGGTTCTGAGATCATCTGATAAAGATCTTGTGTTACACGGGGCGTGGAGTAAAGGAAGGCTTTTCATGTTCGGCGTTTGATGGATGCACTAATGTTGGAATGTGGTCTTTATATTCTTGTTTCTGACACGTCAAAATGTCAAATGTTAATATGAGTGGATTGTCTCTCTCCACGTGGAATGTGAATGGGTTGGGACACCCCATAAAAAGAAGGAAGGTTATTTCTCTTCTTAATTGTAAGAAATATGATATAGTGTTTCTTCAAGAAATGTATCTTTCTCAACAGGAAGCTGACAATTTTGGGAGGATATGGGGTGGGCATGTTTCTTTAGTGCTGGCTCGAGTAAGAGCAGGGGAGTCCTTATGCTGATAAGTAAACATCTACAATTCAAATGTCTCAACAGATTAAAGATAAATTAGGAAGAGACAATTGTTTTAGCTGAAATTCAGTGGCAAAGTCTTTGTACAGACCGAAGAAGAAAGATGCAGCACATACGATCCTGCAAGGCCTATGGAGAGAGGCTTACAGAGGACTGGACAGTGGAATAGATGGAATGGAGGAGTACTGGGTCAAGGTTTACAAATCAACAACAACCAGCAACGAAGACAACACAACACCGGCAGTGGGGGAGACGAAATGGGAATTGGTAGCCCCAATTGAAGCAGAGGAGGTCACGGAGGCTCTACATACTATGGGACACTCTGCACCTGGTATGGACAAAGTAACATCATTGCAAATACTACGATGGCACCAGCCCTCAGTGGCAGGATCATTCAATCTCATCTTGGCAACAGAAGCTCTGCCTACAACACTATCATGCACCAGAGTAACATTCATACCAAAAGTAGAACACCCGTTGAACCCAGGGGATTTCAGGCCAATTGCAATTTCATCAGTGCTAGCCCGGGCCCTCCATAAAATCTTGGCCAGAAGAATGCGTGACCACATCACATTCTCTCCACTACAGTATGCATTCCTACAAAGGGATGGCTGTCTGGAAGCTTCAGCCCTACTCCACACACTTATTAGACGTACCCATGATGAAATCCGTCTGATGACTGCACTATTCCTAGTCTTGGCAAAGGCATTTGACACTGTAGCACATGAAGCGATACTTCAATTGGCGGAAGGTGCTGGAATGCCACCACCTCTTTTAAGATACTTGGCTCACCTATACAGTCACTCAGAACTACATCTTGTGGAAGTGGTGTGAGGCAAGGGGACCCAATCTCACCAATTCTATTTATCCTGACAATGGGAGACATTGTACAGAAGGCAACACCAGAAATTGGTTTGGAGATAGGGGAAAAACTAGTGGCAGCCATGGCCTATGCCGATGACCTGATTTTGCTGGCAGAACATCCGCAGCAACTACAAGAAAAGCTCAACTGCCTTTGTGAGGCCCTGGAAAAGGCAGTATTGGGCCTCATGTATTCAGATAGAGGACAAAGGCAGGCCTTACACAGTCGTAAAATCTAACTCAAGCCCCCACATACCAGGTCATAAATTATACTGATAAAAGTCGTGCCAAAATCAAACAAAGGGAGTCCAAAACAAACTAAAAATCCCATGAAGCCTTGCTCACTAAAGGATCGAACTCTCAACTCCTATTGGATGAGGCACACAACAGAACGTCCCTCAAACCATGACATCATCAGGAGTAGAAATACCTCTGAAATGCTTCCAGGATTTGCTTCCAGCAACTTTGTTCACCGTGTATAGACGTAGCTCATTGCTGCTCTCAGGTGCAACCTTGTGGCCAAGGAAGTAACGTCCAACTTGAAACTGTGACCATACAATCTCCATCTCGCCAGACAAGCTGAGATTACTCTGTGTTCAACCAAACACTCTATCGGATCCGAAGGAGACCGCCGAGCAATCCGCATCTTCATCCGTTTGCCTGCAGAAGTGAAGAGATTAAAGATTTATCTTCCATCAAGTCGATATTTCTGAAGTTTCCGCCAGCCCGCCGAGAATCAACAGCCGTTCCCGCCAACAGAGCGAGGAAATGGCCTCCCGTTATCACACGAGCCTCAAGGAACTGGGTCGGAGTTAAAGGACGGAGGGACAAACATTCTACCTGTGTCCTCATGCGATTCAAGTAAGAGGTTTACGTCTGGGTAGAGATAGAATATTATAGTGTGTTATTCTTGTACAGTTTACGGACCGCCATGTCCGCTCATTATTAATACTCAGGGTATTAATTATCACAAATTTGTTTTGCTGTATTGTGGTGCATTTTCACCATCGCGGCTGAAACCGGCAAACTGAGTTATCCGTCAAAGAACGCGGGACTTTTACGAGCTGTCCACCGCGTCTCTGAGTGATAAACTAACAGCTGCTTTCTCTCCCACGATCGCTAAATCGGCATTAGGGCCATCACTTAATTCTCTCTCTCTCGTACTAACCACACACACCTTGTGTTATAGGATTATTTTTATTTCCATATCTAATCATATCACTGTTTAGTTTGTAGTTGTAAGTCAGAAGTTTATTGACTGCATTGTATTAATTATTAATTGATATTACTGCATAAATAAACTTTGTTTATATTACAAAGAGAAGTGTTTTGGTTTGTTTTGCATACGCCTGTGTCATGCTGACGGGATGTCAGTGCTCGGATTCAAGCCTTCACTCATTGTTTTGTTTTTTCTCGAAAATCGATATTCTTCGGATGTCAATTTTCCTAAGAAAACAATCTAATATTGAGACTGTTTTACTATCTGGTTATTAGTCCCTGATTCCAGGGTGGTGCCCCGTCAATGATGATTGTTGAATTTGAATGATCAATAAGCTAGTGTTAATTTTAATTAATGTTTCATCGATGTTAACAATTAACGATTATCTTTGATAATTGTTGATTTATGGATTAAAAAAAGCTAACATTGATTCTCATCAATGTTCTATTGGTTTTGATAATCATTATTGCTAATAACCAAACTTGCTCCTAAACGTAGCACACTACATTTACTGGAGCCCCATATGAGGTTTTAATGAGTTAGATTCAATTAATTAATTTAAATATTAATTAATAACTAAAGAAATAATTATTAACTATTTCTGATAGTAACACTGATCTAAACAACCAGTAAAGCCCTACAATGACAATCGCAAAAGACGGAAGACGGAAGCATGTGGTACTGCTTCCACACTCCTATAACACCAAGGATGGACTAATACAGACAAACAGAAATAACTGGGAATAGAGTTTGGATGGAAGGGAAAGATCATACCCAAGCAAACTCTTGAACTAGAGAGGATGTTGAATGAAGTAACATCAGCACCACTGAAACCATACCAGCGGCTGGAACTGTTAAAAACATTCTTAGTTCCAAAATTAAACCATGAAATGGTGATTGGATGTGCCCATAGAAACACGATTGCAAAGATGGATGGGATGATAAGGAGAGCAGTGAGGAAGTGGCTCCGCCTACCTACGGATACACCCCTCAGCTTTCTTTATGCGCCTTTAACAACTGGAGCACTGGGTATTCCACATCTTGGATCTTCAATTCCACTGTTACAGAAGAACAGATTCGAAAAACTGCTATCCAATAATAACATCTTTGAAAAGGCATTGACCGGACAGCCCTCATTTAAGACAATACTACGCAGAATTAACATCCCCTGCAAAATTGGTCAGGAAATAGTATGTACCACCAAGGAAGCGAAGGAGGAGTGGACAAAACTGCTACAGGCATCCATAGATGGGAGAGATCCGATGATGGCGGAGGTAGATAAGGCCAGCTTCCACTGGTTGGAGAGAACGTCTTTCCACCTTCACGGAGGGATATTGCATAATAAAGCATGAGCGTCAAGAGGAAGGATGAAGGATATGGATGAGACACATATCACACAAAGGAGACTTTAAATCATATACTACAGATATGGAAAATCACACACAACGCACAATGTGCCAGGCATTACAGGGTAGTAAATTTGATTTAAAAACTCCTGAAATTAGATCAGACATGGATTGAAACGGTCATACCCACCAAGACCAGTTTCATAAAGCCAGACATCATGATCACCAATAAAAGTCGAATAACAATCATGGATGTGTCAATCATTGCAGGCTATAGGATGGAGGAGAGCTAACGTTTAAAGATCGCAAAGTATGGCTCTCCAGACAACAACACGGCAGTCACATCTTGGACTGATACAAAAACCCTGATAACCCACATACCGATAATCATCTCTAGTAGAGGATTGATCTACGGACCATCATGGAGGGGACTACGATCATTGAGACGGTCCAACCACGATTTGTCAGATATCAGCCTCCTATCAGTTCAGGGATCACTTAAATGTTATGATCTTTATAAAGGAGGAACCTAGAACATCAAATTGAGGAACGTGCCATGCATTATGACCTGCTACGCAGCGATGAGCTCACAGATAGCGCCGATAATTGGCGCCTCAAGCATCAAGTGGATCCACTCTACAAAGATGTATTGATAACCTAATGTAAATAGCCAAATGCCTCGTCATCTAATTAGTAATGTGCATGAATGGATGAACGAGATTCCCGCTGTCCGAAACCACAGCCAAGGGAATGGGCTTGGCGGAATCAGCGGGTAAAGAAGACCCTTTTAAGGGTGGTGCACCTCGGCTTGAAGTGATTTCATGCGGCCTGGATAAAATGAAGCGGAACTCTAAGCGTTGTGAGGAGGTGCCTCGCTGACAGTGATGCAAGCCGTGGAGGGTGGTGCCCCTCAGCTTGAAGCAGGTTCTTAAAGGCCTGGATGTTTGAATCTCTAGTCAGCAGGTGAATGGAGCATTGCTGGCCGGACACACACTTTTCCCCCCGCCTCTTACCTCTGATCGATTGGAGTACATGACGCACCTGGGGCAGGCCCCTGCCTGGTCTTTTTGACCGCTATGGGCACCGGTTCCTCCCCACTCAGCACGTCGGATCGCCCCGAACCCCCTACTTGGGAGACTCAGACGGCCGGTCTACCTCAAAGGCACGAGCACGGTGGCTGCTGCGGGAACGGTGAGGGTGTTCGCCCCTCCGCCTCCTCTCCTTTCTCCCAGAGAAACACACCTTTCCCAGTCACATGGCTCTAGGGCCATACCCCCAAACACTTTAGCCGGAGTACGGTCTGCTTCGCGCCCCTATGAGCGGCCGCGTGAGACCCGGGTGTAGGACACCAGTGCACGATCGCTGGTCACGTTGGCTACCTGGTTAATCCTGCCCGTAACATATGCTTGTCTCAAAGATTAAGCCATGCAGGTCTAAGTGCACACGGACTGTACAGTGAAACTGCGAATGGCTCAAATCAGTTATGGTTCCTTTGATCGCTCCACACATACTTGGATTACTGTGGCAATTCCAGAGCTAATACATGTAAATGAGCACTGACCCCACGGTCCTTCAGGGGGTCACGGGGGATGCGTGCATTTATCAGATCCAAAACCCATCTGGGAAGGGCCTCGCATCTGCCCTGGGCCGATCGTGCACCCTCCGCGACGGCGACGACTCATTCGAATGTCTCCCCTATCAACTTTCAATGGTACTTTAGGCGCCTACCATGGTGACCACGGGTAACGGGAAATCAGGGTTCGATTCTGTAGAGGGAGCCTGAGAAATGGCTACCGCATCCAAGGAAGGCAGCAGACACGCAAATTGTGACGAAAAATAACAATACAGGTCCAAGCTCTGGGCGAGGGGGACCAAGGGGACAATTTTGTCAGATGTACCGGCGGGTGGGGCCTCGTGGCGGGGCGGAACCTGAAGTGCCACGCCGTGTTGTGGCCATGCTGAGTTCAGGGACATCAAAGCACTTACCTGGCTCCTTGTGACCACCCCCGGAACAGCCTGGGATGGGGGAGGAAGAGGCCTGTCCTCGTGACCCATGGACACTGTCACATCGGGGGCGGGTTTGTACCACAGCTGGGCACACAGGGGTGGGGAGACCGCCGCTGAAGTGCCAAACCTGCCAAAATGGAATGGTGAATAGTGGTCATGATGACGGCCGTGCACACCGAGTATGTGACCCAGGGAACAAGGAAACCGCTCTTTTGCTGAACTCTTGGGTACCGCAGCCACTTGGGCATGCGGCGAAATTAAATGAAAAGGCAACAAACGATTCTCCTCATGGCCCTCCATCGGGGGATGGAGTGATCTGTTACCAGCTCCAAAGTAGTGGGTTTCGTCATCCCTGGGTCACCTGTCTCAGGGGCGTTTCGAAGCCTTTCGCGGGTTCTTGGCGGCCGGCCGTGAGACAGGTGGCGTCTGCTTCCTGCGGTGGGCTCCGCACTGGGCCGAAGGGGCGTGCTGCAGCGGAGCCAGTGAAGTCACCGCAGGGGGATGCCCTTGGCTGCCCGGGAAAGCATATCCATCATTTCCACAACAGCCTGTGACTGGGCAACCGTACCTGAGGGGGGGAGCCCAGCTGAGGCTTTCACGTCCGACTGGACATGCTCGAGAGCTCATCAGCTTCACGGCTCCGAACAAGAGGTCAAACTCGCCATGAAACGAGCCGGCGGACTCATCCAGAGACCGATCGGGCAGAAAAGCGTGCTGGTGAATGGGAGGTCCATGGGGGGATACCCGGCGGAGGTGGTCCCATTGGGGTCCCCAAATCACCCCAAATGCTAGCCACACTGGCCTCATACCCGTAGATAGAAGGACCGAGGCAGGGAGCCGCTGGGGTGGCTTGCTTTCTTATGAAGGTAAGACGCGACCACAATGTTGCCATGCTCAAGTTCTCTCAATGAGTACATGATCCATCCACAAATGCTGTCTCCACATGGGTCATGTCAAGACATGAAAGACAGCGATCATGACCATCAGAAGTTGAGAGATAATGACCACAACCAGGAATAACACACAGATGGAAAGTCATCTTTAAAATGACACGTCTTTAGAAAGACATTCCGTGTGTGCCGATCTTTTAGAGAAATATACTTTTTAGAGAAAAATACTCTCTTATTTCTGCCAAAGCGCCCAGGGGCATTCTCTGCAGTGCACCAGTGTAGAGGAGGGAGAAGCCGCTGAAATGCGCCATCAGATCCAGCAGAGGTGAATGAACAGCCAGCTCAATGAACATCAACTGTTCGGCTCCGAAGAAAAAATCTGAATGAGTGGTTGCATACCAGCTCCTTTTATACCCGTATGTACGGGGGAGAGGTATGCAAATACAATTTTTATTGGTCTTTTATCAAAGACCAAATGTGTTTCGGGCTGCCAAGTGTGACCCCTAGTGTCACTACATCGACAAAACGTTGAGTGAGTGACAGATAGCACTTATAATGCATGAAACCATGTTGTAATGCTTTATTTTGCAATAGATAGCTGCCAATGAGTGACATTTGTGAAATGTCATGTTTCATTGATAAAGAAGTGAATTTTGATTGAAAATGACTCCAAACAGCTTTCTGAGGTTAAAAAGTTTCTTTTGGTCTTTTGAGAGCTGTTTCATGAAGTTTGCACAGTTCTTTGCTGACATTCAGATTCTTTCATTAAAATTATGTGTAGCGCTTATAATGCATGCAAACAATGTTGTAATGCTGCATTTTCACTGGTAATGCTTTCTTTTGCAATAGATAGCTGCCAGTGAGTGACATTACTGAAATGTCATGTTTCATTGAAAAAGAAGTGAATTCTGATAAATAACAAACAGCATTCTGGGCTCAAAAATTTGTTTTTGGGACTTTGAGAGCTGTTTCTTGAAGTTGGCACATTTCTGTGCAGACATTCAGATTCTTTTGAGGAAGCTCCACCTTTGGCTCAAACTGGTCGAGATGGGAGAGAACCACAAGGCACGGTTCCTTGCTGCCCCCATTTCCCAGGTTGGCCAGTCAGGCGACACAGTCGAGAACTTTGCCCAGCAGTTCTCAGCGGTAAAGCAGCAGATGGAGGTTATCTGGCACATCGTGCCCCGGTGCGGCTCAAGATCCCACACCCCATCTGCTCGTCGCCAAGGGCGTCCCCTGCGGTGACTGTACCGGCTCCGCCGCAGCCCGCCCCTTCAGCCCGGCGTGGAGCCCATCGCAGGAAGCAGATGCCACCCCTCTCAAGGCCGCCAAGAACCCATGAAAGGCTTCGAAGTGCCCCTGAGACGGGTGACCCAGGGATGACGATACCCCCTGCTCTGGAGCTGGTAAGCAGACCACTCCATCCCCCGGTGGAGGGCCGGGAGGAGAATTTATTGTTACCTTTGCATTTAATTGTGCCACATGCCCAAGTGGCTGCGGTACCCAAGAGTTCAGAAAGAGTGGTTTCCTCGTTCCCTGGGTCACATACCCGGTGTGAATGGCCGTCATAATGACCACCGTCCACCACTCCATTTTTGGGCAGGTTTGGCACTCCAGTGGCGTTTCCCTGCCCCTGAGTGCCCAGCTGTGGCACAAATCTGCCCCCGATGTGAAAGTCTCCACAGGTCACGAGGACAGGCCTCGTCCCAAGCTGTTCCGGGGGAGGTCACAAGGAGCCAGGTAAGTACTTCGATGTCCCTGAACTCGGTGTGGCACCTCAGGCTCCACCCCGCCGTGATGCCCCACCCGCCGGTATGTCCGACGAGATTCAGGCGTGGGATGGGCTCAGACTGGTGTGTAAAACAAGGCTGTATGAGAAGGGAGTCCAGTCTGGCCTGTAGGTGTTGAATGTACATGTACATGGCGTGTACAATAATTGCTGTGATAATCTAACCACTAAGGAGGAGCCAGAGGGCAACCAAACTGATAGGATGTTCTTGGTAAGATGACAAACTGCTTATGTGACTAGAAAATATAGTGGTCAAGCCAGTTGGTTTGAGACTGAACTTCACTAATTCCGTCCCTTCAGCCTGAAGCTGCTGTCGAAGGATGTCATCAATGGTGAGGTTGTGACCTCTAAATGTGTCCATGATCTCAATTTCTGCGTCATGTTTGTCAATGTTGAGATGGAGGACAATATCGTCAATGTGCACATTGGCTCCTTGGGAAACCATTAACAACATTGTTTGGTTTGGTAGCCATAGTTTAGTGGCTGTATCATGGCTGTTGTATGACATTGGGACTTCAGTGGCTGGTGTGTTAACGAGCCAGCAATTTCCTGCTCGCTCTACCCTTGTCTCTGTTCCTTCATTTTTGATGGACATGCTACCTTGACACTTGTTCAGGGAATTCGGCTCTTAGGCCGTAGAGGTAGTTAGTCACCTCTTTAACAAAGGGTTGTGTTTGGACAAACCCACTGAATGTCCTTTGTCTTGGTACACATGTGTAGGTTAGGGATAAGGTAGAGCGAGGGGTCCTCATCATGGGAGGCGAGTGTTGGTGGTGTTTTGAGGTGAATGTGTGCGTTACCTCTCTGAAAACCAACATTAAATACAGACTTTAGTCTGTATATATTCTGCCTTTCTATGATGGTAGATTGAGGATAAATCCTATTTTGAGGTTCTGAGGATTCACTGCCAAGACTATATGCCAGGTGTATCTGTAAAGGTTGCACAACGGAGGTAGTAGCAGATATAAGGATTTGTTCGACAAGGTCTAGGGAGACCAGGTAAGCTGAAATCCTTCCAACACTCAGACTATTGACTGAGGATCTAATTTCCCTGACAAAATCCCTAAAGCATGCAAAGTGTTATAAGAGCGGAGTGCAAATTTACAGTGACTATAGAACCCTGAAGGGTTTTACCCAGGCCCTGTAATTGTTCTTGTTCAAGTTGTCATCTCTGCTGGATTTTGGATGATGGCGACTTGTCCATCTGAAGCTGGTGAACTGTTTTCTGGACCAAGTGGTCTCGGTGTGTCAACCTGAGCCCACATGTGTCCACGACGGCAGTCAATGAGCGGAGCCAGTCGGTTCAGTAGGTCCTGGCCAATTAACAGTGGTTCCGTATTAATGGGACATATGTAAACAGGGTGTGCTAGCATCATCCCTTGAAAGGTAATGTCGATCCACACCCATTTTGTGATAGACGACCTCTTGTGTGTAGCTTGTGATGCTTACGCTGCAGTTCTGTCTGTAACAGTTTGCCCTAGCCACCTCTGCGAAGGTGTTGGAACCCATTAGACTTATTTCGGAACCAGTGTCGAGTAGCGCGTGGGAGCTGATGCACCCATGTGTCAGGCTTTGCCTTTACAGTACAGACCGCCCAAGAAGGTCAGAAAAGGAGGGTGTGGCATGTTAGGAGTGACTGTTTTGGGGAGCAACTTGGACCCTGTTCCCCTTTCCCCAACCTACAAAGTAAACTTTGTCGTTAATGGGAGGGGGTACATCGTCTAGTCATACTGACGGGGTTTCAGTGCCGTGTTCCTTTGAGGAGTTCAGCGGATCTGGTGAATGACGGAGCACTTCAAGCTTCCTTACTAACTCAGGCAATCATCTCCTTATATCCTCCATTTTCTTTCTCAAATCTTGTTCTCTGAGGGGGTTTGAAACCTTTTCTGCCCACCCACCTTCTTGTTTGGGTTTTCATTGGAACCATGCCTTTCCTTTCAGCCGACGAACGTTTTGTTGTTTAGGCCTGCCGTGACCCTGGGGGTGTCTGGTCACCACCCCCCTGGTTCTGTTGCCTACCCTTCCGGCGGGGTGATCGGCGACTCTTGGGTCCTGTTCTAGCATTCACCTTAACGCAAGGCATTTCGTTGCCTTCAAGCACTAGGTCTGCATATTCTGAGGCTTGGATCCCCAGGGCTCTGGCATCGCCTTTGTGCCCTTGGGCAGGGGGCACGCATGTCTCCCATGCCAGTTGCACGTACCTTCTGATTTCTTGCATGGTGGGGTTGCCCGTTCTGCAGTGCATCCTGACGTCATATCTGACTGGCTGGGAGGGGCAAATGTAAGGAGGGGCACCTGCATCCAACCAGCGGGCCGCTGGAGGAGCTTGAAAGGTGTCTCGGAGGACGAAGTCAGAGACTGTACCACTAGGGGCAGCTCGGCTCCTAGCGTGTGTCTCTGGGTTTCTCAGGGGCATATTTCTATGCGTAGCGCTAAAGAGGGGGCCCTCTTCTATGTCAGATGTTGTGCTGTGCGTTTCAGCTGCACTTACCTGATCTGACTCTACTCTTAGCTGGGCAGCTTGAAGCTGCCTGTGCAGAGTTTTGTTTTCCTCCTGCATCTGGGCATTATCTTCCTGTGCCTGGACTTTCTCAGCTTGGGTGCACCTAACCTCTTGGTGCAGGCTGAGATTTTCCCTCTGCACCGTTTGGTAGCTGCTCTGCAGCTGGGCGAGCTGGGCCTGGTGCTCTGTGGTTTGCAGTTGGGTTTTGCGGTGATGAAGAAGGAACATTTGGCCCACTAGGTCCGGGATTGTGCTCTTTGGCTTCCCGACTGGGATGTTGACAATCAACTAGTTCCTGCAATGCTTCATCACAATGACTAATATTTTAGCCGTTAAGGTTATCTCTCTCCTCTACGAAGAGATTGAGGACAGCAGCGACCACATCTTGCAGTGCTGGGTCGACTGACCTCTGTGGAGCTTCAGCTCCAGCCAAGTGGGGCGATTGGTGACTCATTTTACTGTGGCAGTAAAAATCCTTGCAACACAGTGGCTCCTTTAGCTTGTTGTGTTACAGTTTCTATAATGCTGACACGAACGCACAGTTGAGAGGCTTCAACCTGTGGCTTACAGGCTACTATTATGTAATGTGCAAATTTCACTGCATTCTCTCTTTGGTGGACATCAATGAAGTAACTTGGCACCTCTCTGTAACATCTAGCTGAAAGCGTTAGGAGGTAAATAACAACAGCAGTCTTTAAGCAGACCATCGTAAACGTACCAACCCCTAATTCACTCTTAAGAGCACTTTCACATCACACTGGCTTATGCTTGGCAAGTTGTGAGAAGTCAATTGTCAAACAGAACCAAACTTTGAAATAATGATTCAGGTTATTACTTTGGATTCTTATGCATACACACGGCGACAAACTGGCATGTAGGATGCCTCACATGGGGCACCAATTATTATGTAGGGTCTACTGGTTGTTTAGTCAGTGTAACTATCAGAAATAGTTAATTATTTCTATAGTTATTAATTAATATTTAAATTAAATAATAGAATCTAACTCATTAAAGCCCAGATTCTTTCATGGGGCACCAGTAAATGTAGTGCGCTACGTTCAGGAGCAGGTTTGATTATAAGCAATAATTAATAATTATTAAAATCAATAGAACATTGATTTGAATCAATGTTAGCTCTTTTAATCCTTCACATCAACTATAACCATCAAATTCAAAATAATATTAATTATTAAAATTAACACAAGGCTATTGATCCTTCAAATTCAACAATCATCAAAGATAATTATAAATGATCAAAATCAATAGAATATTAATAAGGATTAATATCGCCGGGGCACAACCCTGGAATCAGGGACTAATAACCAGTATAACAGTCTCAATATTAGATTGTTCTCTTAAGAAAATTAACATTCAAAAGGAAACAATGAAGGCTAGAATCCAAGCACTGATATCCCCTGCCAGCAATTGACACAGGTTTATGCAAAACAAACCAAAATACAACAAAGTTTATTTATGCAGTAATATCAATTAATAATCAATACAATGCAATCAATAAACTTCCGTCTTACAACTACAAACTAAACAGTGACATGATTAGATATGGTAACCAAAATAATTCTAACACGTGAGAGGAAGGTGTGTGTGTATGTGTGTGAGACAGAGAATGGGTGTGTGTGCATAAGGAGTGTAGGGCTTTACTGGTTGTTTAGGTCAATGTTACTATCAGAAATAATTAATTATTTCTTTAGTTATTAATTAATTGAATCTAACTCATTAAAACCTCATATGGGGCTCCAGTAAATGTAGTGTGCTACATTTAGGAGCGGGTTTGGTTATTAGCAATAATAATTAATTATTAAAATCAATGTTAGCTTTTTTAATCCTTTAAATCAACAATTATCAAAGATAATCGTTAATTGTTAACATCGATGAAACATTAATTAAAATTAACACTAGCTTATTGATCATTCAAATTCAACAATCATCAAAGACAATTATCAATTATCAAAAATCAATAGAATATTAATAAGGATTGACATTGACGGGGCACCACCCTGGAATCAGGTACTAATAACCAGATAGTAAAACAGTCTCAATGTTAGGGTTAGGGTTAGGTGGCGAGAAACCAGTCAATGGCATCTACCAGTTACCGCGTGTATCCGCTTGTACGATAGCTTAGGGACAAAGCTCGGCTTTAGCATTAAGCTATCTAGGAGCCAAAAATGTGTGCCAGAATGTTTGTGAGGGGTCGCGTGCGTGTGGGTGTGTGGTTAGTACGAGAGAGAGAGAGAAGTGACGGCCCTAAAGCCGATTTCGCGATCATGGGAAAGAAAGCAGCTGTTAGTTTATCGCTCAGAGATGCGGTGGACGGCTCGTAAACAGTCCCGCATACTTTGACTCTTTAATGGATGAACTCAGTTTACCTGTCTCACCTGCGATGGCGAAATTGCACAACAGTCCAATTTGGTTGGACCACAATACAGCAAAACAAATTCATGATAATTAATACCCTGATTATTAATAATGAGCAGACATGGCGGTCTGTAAACTGTACAAGCAAAAACCTTGAAACACAAGAATAACACACTATAATATTCTATCTTTGCCCAGACGTAAACCTCTTACTTGAATCGCATGAGGACACTGGTAGAATGTGTTTTCCTCCGTCCTTTAACTCTGACCCGGTTCCTTGAGGCTCGGGTGATGACGGGAGGCCGTTTCCTCGCTCTGCCGGTGGGTGGTACGGCTGCTGATTCTTGTCGGGCGGCGGAGAAATCAGCGACGTCGACTTGATTGAAGAGGGAAGAGAAATCTTTTTCTCTTCACTTCTGCAGGCAAACGGATGAAGATGTGTTCGGTGGAACACAGAGTAATCTCAACTCGTCCAGCAAGATGGAGATTGTATTGCCAGGTTTTACGACTGTGTTAGTCATGCCTTTGTCTTCTATCTGTTTACATGAGGCCCAACACTCCATTAAAATGACTTTTCCCTATCTGTCCCTCACTCGACGTTGTGTCGATGTACACTAGGGGTCACTCTTGGAAGCCCGAGACACCTCTGGTCTTTGATAAAAGGCCAATGAAAATTGGCGAGTGGTATTTGCATACTACTTCCCCGGACATACGAGTATATAAGGAGCTGGTATGCAACCACTCATTCAGATTTTCCCTTCAGAGTTGAACGGTCATGCTCACTGAGCTGAATTCCCACGGCTGTTCATTTACCTCTGCTGGATCTGGCGGTGCATTTCGGATATACATCATGATGGTGCCGCGGATGGCCGCCTCGGTGTGGAGCGCTTCTATGTTTTGTTGTTTTTGTTTTCCTGTATTTAGTAATCTTTTTTCAGTCAGTTTTACCAGAGATGAACTGCTGAACATTCGACAGCATACATCATTCAGTATTTTCCTGAATTTTGAATATTCTGACGTTTTGTTTGACATTCTAGTCGGAGGCGTGGCTGTGTTGTTTAAATGCGCTATGAGACGCAGGCGAGGGAGACGAGCAGGCACACTGGTCAGGCTCTGTCGGCGTGTCTCCTCACCCACACAAACAAGGACTTTTCAAACCCTGGCTGAGTGAAGCCATTCCGGACAGTGCGTTACATCTGCCGGGCTTTCAGCTGTTCAGAGCAGATCACATTGCGGAGTTAACGGGGAAAATGAGAGGCGATGGAACATGCTTTTACATCAATGAAAGTTGGTGTACAGCTGTAAAAGAGGATGTGCTGTCCTAATTTGGAAGCGCTCTTTATTAACTGTAAGCCTTTTTACTCACCGCGGGAGTTTTGCTCGTTTATTCTGGTGAGTGTGTATATCACGCCAAACGCGTGTTTGAACACAGCACTGCAACAGCTGGCTGATCAAATCACAGACACAGAACAACAATACCCGGGCTCAGTTATTATTATTCTTGGGGATTTTAACAAAGCAAACCTCACATGTGAACTGCCCAAATACAAACAGCACATTACAAGCCCAACCAGAGACAGAAATATACTGGATCATTGTTACACAACAATAAAGGATGCATATCGCTCTGTCCCTAGAGCAGCTTTGGGACTATCTGATCACTGTCTGGTTCATCTTCTTCCAACCTACAGACAAAAATTAAAATCTGCTAGCCTGTATTAAGGACTGTAAAGAGATGGACCAATGAAGCAGAGCTGGAACTACAAGCCTGCTTTGACTGCACTGATTGGAGTGTTTTTGAGGCTGCAGACACCAATCTGGTCGAGCTCACAGATACTGTTACATCATATATCAGTTTTTGTGAGGATATGTGCATTCCTACTAGGACTTATTTAACATTTAACAACGGAACTCAGGCAGCTTTGTCAGGCCAAAGAGGATGCTTACAGAGTTGGGGATAAAGTCTTATACAATCAGGCCAGGAACACACTGAATAAGGGAATCAGAGAGGCTAAAAGAAGATACTCTGAGAAGCTGAAAAACAAGTTTTCAGCTAACGACCCTGCATCAGTGTGGAGTGGCATGAAACAACTTATGAATTACAGGACTCCTGCCCCCAACCGTGTGGTGGACCAACAACTGGCTGACGACCTGAATATGTTCTACTGTAGATTTGAAAGGCCCAATCTCACACCCCACACCCACTCTGACCTTCACTTCACAAAAACACCAACACCTCCTGCAACCCCCCTCCTCCCCTCCTGCTACTCAACCTGCACTTAAGATCTGTGAAGATGAAAAAAACAAAAAAACATTTGCACTGTACATAACAGATTGTATTAGATTTGCACTACCCATGTGTATGTGTATAATTATTTTTTATTATTATCTATATCTTGCTGCGTTATCTCGTTATCTCTCGCCCTCTGATGGCCACGGTCACTGTCTTTTCTGTCTGGGTGCTGCTCACACAGAGACAGCGTTCGTGGATGGGTCACGTACTCATTGAGAGAACATGCCCATGGCAACAATGCGGTCGCAGCTTACCTTCGTAAGAAAGCAAGCCACCCCAGAGGCTCCCTGCCTCGGTCCTTCTACCCACGGGTATGAGGCCAGCGCGGCTAGCACTGGAGGTGATTTGGGGACCCCAATGGGACCACCTCCGCTGGATATCCCCCCACGGACCTTCCATTCCCCAGCGCACTCGTCTGCCCCGATCGGGCTTCCGGATGAGTCCGCCGGCTCGTCTCATGCCGAGTTCAACCTCTTATTCAGAGCCCGCTAAGGTGATGAGCTCTCAAGCGCAGCATCGGAGAGTGGGCTCGTCCAGTCGGACGCGGAAGCCTCAGCTGGGCTCCTCCCTTCGGGTGCGGTCGCTCAGTCACAGGCTGATGCGGAGATTACGGACATGCTTTCCCGGGCAGCCACGAGCGTCGGGCTAGAGCGGAACCCTCCGCTCTCCTCTGAACCCTCGTGGCTCGATGATTGGTACCTGGGCTCGCGGCGCCACTCGCAGCTATGCCCCGCCCCCATTCCTTTCTTCCCAGAAGTGCATGAGGAGCTGACAAGGTTGTGGGAGGCACTTTTTACTGCCCTGTCCCAATATTTCAGCTCCCCCACCCTCGCTACCCTCGATGGTGGGGCGGCCAAGGGCTATTCGGCAATCCCCCCGGTGGATAAGGCGCTCGTGGTGCACCTATGCCCGCAGAGCGCCACCACCTGGTGCGGGCGCCCAAAGCTCCCGTCCAAGGCCTGTAGGTTTACGTCATCCCTAAGGGCCAAAGCCTACAGTGCCGCTGGACAAGCCGCCTCCCCCCTGCACGCCATGGCTCTCCTGCAAGTCCACCAACCCAAGGCACTAAAGTAACTGCACGAGGGTAGTTCCACCCCAGGATTGATGCAGGAGCTGCGCTCAGCAACCGACCACGCTCTCCGGGCGATGAAGGTCACAGCGCAGTCTCTTGGGCAGGCGATGTCCACATTGGTGGTCCAGGAGCACCAACTTTGGCTCAGACTTGTCAAGATGGGAGAGGCCGGCAAGGCACGGTTCCTTGCTGCCCCCATTTCCCAGGTTGCCCAGCAGTTCTCAGCGGAAACCAGCAGACGGAGGTTATTCAGCACATCCTGCCCCAGTGCGGCTCAAGATCCCGCACCCCATCTGCTCATCACCAATGGCATCCCGCTGCGGTGACTGCACCATCTCCGCCACAGCCCGCCCCTTCGGCCCGGCGTGGAGCCCACCGCAGGAAGCAGACGCCACAGCCGCCAAAAACCCCGCGAAAGGCTTCGAAGTGCCCCTGAGACGGGCGACCCAGGGATGACGAAACCACTGCTCTGTAGCTGGTAAGCAGCCAGGAGGAGAATCTTTTGTTACGTTTGCATTTAATTGCGCTGCATGGCCAAGTGGCTGTGGTACATAAGAGTTCAGCAAGAGCGGTTTCCTTGTTCCCTGGGTCACCTACCCGGTGTGCACGGCCGTCATTACGACCACCATCCGGCACTCCAGCGGTGGTCTCTCCACCCCTGCATGCCCAGCTGTGGCACAAATCCGCCCCGATGAGAGAGTCTCCACGGGTCACGAGGACAGACCTCTTCCTCCCCTGTCCCAGGCTGTTCCGGGGGTGGTCACAAGGAGCCAGTTAAATACTTCAATGTCCCTGAACTCAACATGGCCACGACACGGTGTGGCACCTCAGTCTTTGCCCTGCCACGATGCCCCACCCACCGGTATGTCCGACGAGTTTCAGGCATCCGCCCAGGTTCAGCGGCATCCACTTCACCTCGGTGAAGGGCGAGTACGCTGCGACCTTGTGCGCGGAGATTGCTACCCTCCTACGGAAGGATGCGATAGAACCTGTCCCTCCAGCCGGATGAAGAAGGGGTTTTACAGCCCCTACTTCATTGTACCAAAAAAAGGCGGTGGGTTGTGGCCAATCTTGGACCTGTGAGTACTGAACCGGGCCTTACATAGACTCCCGTTCAAGATGCTGACATAAAGATGCATTCTAGCAAGCGTCCGGCATCAAGATAGGTTTGTGGCGGTAGACCCGAGGGACACGTACTGCCATGTCTCGATTCTACCTCGACACAGACCCTGCCTGCGGTTTGCATTCGAGGGTCGGGCATATCAGTATAAGGTCCTCTCTTTCAGCCTGTCCTTGTCCCCTCGCGTCTTCACGAAGGTCACAGAGGCGGTAGACCCTTGCCCCGCTAAGGGAAGTGGGAATTCACATCCTCAACTATCTCGACAATTGGCTAACCCTAGCTCACTCTCGGGATGTGTTGTGTGCACACAGGGACTTGGTGCTCTCGCACCTCAGCCGACTAGTGCTTCGGGTCAACTGGGAAAACAGCAAGCTCCTCCTGGTTCAGAGCATCTCTTTTCTCGGTTTGGAGTTGGACTCATTCTCGTTGATGGTGTGACTCATTAACGAGCACGCACAGTCGGTGCTGACCTGTTTGAAGGTGTTCAGACAGAAAACAGTGGTTCCACTGAAACTCTTTCAGAGGCTCCTGAGGCATATGGCATTCTCAGCGGTGGCCACTCCGCTCTGGTTGATGCATATGAGACTGCTTCAGCACTGGCTTCAGACTTGAGTCCTGAGATGGGCATGGCGCCACGGGACACATCGCGTGGCCATCACGCCGATCCGTCACTGCTCTTCAGTCCTTGGGGCAGGCGTTCCCCTAGAGCAGGTCTCCAGGTGCGTCATGGTTACGACAGACGCCTCCAAAACGGGCTGGGGCGCTGTTTGCAACGGGCACGCGGCCGCCGGCTCATGGACGGACCCGTGGCTGCGTTGGCAAATCAACTACCTCGAGATGCTAGCAATTCTGCTCGACCTGTGGAGGTTCTGGCCGTTGATCCAGGGCAAGCACGTGTTAAAAAAGTGGTCTGCGCTCCCGTTGTATGTCACAACTCGCCCGCCGTCTCCTCCTCTGGAGTCAGCAGCACCTCAAGTCACTGCGAGCCACTCACATCCCAGGCAACCTCATCACTGCAGTGGACGCGCTGTTACGGCAGGTTACCCTCAGGGGAGAGTGGAGACTCCACCCTCAGGTGGTGGAGTTGATTTGGGCAGGCACAGGTAGACCTGTTCGCTTCCTAAGAATCCTCCCACTGCCTGCTCTGGCACGCCCTAACCAAGGCACTTTTTGGTATAGACGTGCTGGCACACAGCTGGCCCCCTGGATTTCAAAAACAGGCGTTTCCCTCAGTGAGCCTACTTGCACAGACCCTGTGCAATGGTAGGTGCTCCTCATGTGTTGATTCCCCTTAGTTAACCCCATGCGATGTATATCTTCCACTAATTCATTTCCCTGTTGGTAAACTGCGTCTTCCTTGGGCAGAAGCCCCTCTGCCCCAGTCACCATGCTTGTAGAAACTCCTCCCCCGTAGGGTAGGACTTACCATGGGACTTCTCCAAATGACACACTTCCGACAAAGCTCGGCAAGACCATGTAACTTATTTCCACTCAAATACCCCCCCCAGGCAGGGTGTGGTCTCCACGGTGTCTTCCCCTTGGCAGGGACACCCCCATGAATTTTAATTAATTATTAAAATCAATAGAACATTGATTTGAAACAATGTTAGCTTTTTTATTCCTTTAAATCAACAATTAACATTAGCTTATTGATCCTTCAAATTCAACAATCAAAGATAATTATCAAAAATCAATAGAATATTAATTAGGATTAATATCGCCAGGGCACCGCCCTGGAATCAGGGACTAATATCCAGATAGTATAACAGTCTCAATATTAGATTGTCGATTTTCCTAAGAGAACATCGATTTTCGAAAAAACAAAACAATTGTAACATATGCTGGCTGTTGACAATGGCAATGATGAAGACGTGAAGATGAAGAACCCAAGTGCAGTTTATTTATAAACGTGAACCAAAAAACCCTAACTAGAAACGTGAAACATAAATCATAAATATGAACTTGACTATAACCTGACTAGACTTGACTTGGCTTGACTTGACTTGACAATGGCTTGACAAACACATACAATCACATTCAATACTTGAACACTAGACAATGCAAACATGAGGGCTTAAATACAAGACATGGGAGAACATAAACCAATGAACAAACAGAACTCATAACAAGCTAATTAAACAATAACCCAATGAAAACATGACACAAGAACATGGAGGGAAAACAGAAATCACATGACAAGGGAAACAGGAACACATGACATGAACCAGGAACTAGAAGGATCGGAGAGCCAAAGCGGAGCCAGGTGACCGACAGACCAAGGAGGAGCCGGAGGGACGAGGGACCCCGGCACAGCCGACAGGCTGAAGGACCGTAGTGGAGCAGAGGGAACACCGAGCGACCGACAGGCCAAGGCGAAGTCCAGGGCTCGGAGGGTCCAGGCGGGATCGGAGGGCCGAAAGTTCCCCTTGCCTGCTCAGGAGAACTAAGGGTGGGTATAAGGGTGGGAACCATCTCCAGGTCCCACTGCTCAGGTGTGGCTGTGACGTGGCATGGAGCAGGCTGAGGCGTTGCTGTGACGTGGAAGTCTGGCTCGGCGGCGGCCATGACGTGGAAGTCTGACTCGGCGGCGGCCATGACGTGGAAGTCTGGCTTGGCGGCGGCCATGTCGTGGAAATCTGGCTCAGCAGCGGCCATGTCGTGGAACTCTGGCTTGGCATCCGCCTCCCCCACAGTGAACGTGGAACCTATGATCCGTAGGGCGAGGTCGATATATTGAACCAGGCTGAGGGAACTGCGACCGCCAAGCATCAAAAAAGAAATGGACTCATTCAATCCAAATCTGAAACAGTCTTTGAGGGCAACCTCATTAAAGTC
The DNA here is from genome assembly GCF_019703515.2 of Myxocyprinus asiaticus. NCBI lineage: Eukaryota > Metazoa > Chordata > Actinopteri > Cypriniformes > Catostomidae > Myxocyprinus > Myxocyprinus asiaticus. The sequence continues at coordinate 153,622 of NC_059354.1, read as the reverse complement.
TACCTGGCTGGCTAGACCACAGAATTCCTCAACATAGTCCTCCAGGGGACGATTCCCTTGACGTAGGCGCAGAAGTAAAACCGCTGGGTTCATGGTTGGTCTAGTATTATGTAACGTATGCTGGCTGCTGACAATGGCAATGACGAAGACCCCAAGTGCAGTTTATTTATAAACGTGAACCAAAAAACCCTAACTAGAAACGTGAAACATAAATCATAAACATGAACTTGACTATAACCTGGCTTGACTTGACTTGACTATGGCTTGACAAACACATACAATCACATTCAATACTTGACCACTAGACAATGCAAACATGAGGGCTTAAATACAAGACATGGGAGAACAAAAACCAGTGAACAAACAGAACTCATAACAAGCTAATTAAACAATAACCCAATGAAAACATGACACAAGAACATGGAGGGAAAACAGAAATCACATGACAAGGGAAACAGGAACACATGACATGAACCAGGAACTAGAATTTCAAAATAAAAGACATGAATCAACACAATACACATGACAACAATGAAGGCTTGAATCCGAGCACTGACATCCCCTTTCAGCATCTGACACAGGTGTATGCAAAATAAACCAAAACACTTCACTTTGAAATATAACAGTTTATTTATGCAGTAATATCAATTAATAATTAATACAATGCAGTCAATAAACTTCTGACTTACAACTACAAACTAAACAGTGAAATGGTAACCCAAATAATCCTATAACACATGAGGAAGGTGTGTGTATAAGGAGGGACGTGCACCTCGTGGAGAGTATGTCATGCAAGATTTCCAGCCAGAGAATATGGCCACGAATGTGGGTGGAGAGAAACATTTATTTCCTATGCTGGGTCAAAAATAACCCAAAACATCACGTGTTTCTTTTTTACGACCCCTTAGCCTTAGCGAATCAAGTCCAGATTATTTATTTTTTTGTGTTAAGATAGCTAGAAGGAAAAGTCACCAAGTCTTGAACCCCTCAAATAAAGGATAAAAAAATAAAAAAAAGCAACGGGTCCAAAAAGACCTGAACAGCGCACAAGTGCCTAATGACAAACAAGATTTAGAAAGTACTGTGGTGGTTTTTGTTGTTATATAGTGTTTAGGTGAAAATAAAAACAAAAAGTCCCAAGGGGGCTTAGGCCTGTTTTACCCTAATACTAAATCATATTATATTATATTATTGTCATGGATGAAGACAAACACAGAATGTAGGTGAGAACTCAAATGCACAGACTTTAATAGAACAGATGAGCAGGAACACAAGTGAGCAAATAACAAGGAGAATAACACAACACAGACAATCAGGTAGTTAACACTTTGCTCTTAAGGAGAGAGTGTGGTGTGGTCTGGACTGCATAAGATGAGACTAGACAATGACTGAAAGGGAAGGGAGAGTATAAATTTAGTCCTTAATGATGTTGGAATTGGTAACAGGTGTTGCTGACAATGTAATTAGAATGGGAGGGAGTTAGAGTGGGTGATAGCAGATGATGGGGAGATCATTGGAGGCATGACAGTAACACCCCCCCCCACACACACCACCACCACCAACCCCCCTGCCCCAGGATGCTCTCGAGGCAAGTAGCACCTGACATTGAGGTCGACCTTGTCCACAAGGAGCAGGACAGTCTGGTTAGTCCTTATGGTAGGTGAGGAGAGTCTGGTAGAGGATGTTATTTTGGGGATAGCACGACTGTTCCTCTGGACCATACCCCTACCAGTACACAAGGTATTCCAACCTTGCCTGTCAATGCTGAGTCCAAAATGCAAAAGCAGCGGTGGAGGGGGAACATGACCCTCATTGGTCTCTGGAAGAGGAGGACAAGAAGACAGGTAAGGTTTCAGGAAGGATATGTTCTGAGTTCATGTTCTGAGAGAGTTTAAGCCACAAGTACAGGTTCTGGACTAACGAGAGCATCTGCGATACCCCTAGATGTCCAGATCCAGGAGATGAATGGAGCCAGTTTAGTAGCTGATGTCATGGGGATGTGGGCAATTTGTTGATCCAATTACCATGGGTCTAACAAGGGCGGAGGGAGAAAGAATGGGCTCAGGAGAAAATGGTGCCTTGTCCGTGAAGTGAAGATGGGATAGAATGTTGGCCTTGGTATTCTGGGATCCAGGTTGGTAAGTTACGTAAAATGGAATCCAGTGTAGAAGAGGGCCCAACGTGCTTGGATTGGATTCAACCTCTTCACAGAGTGGAGATATTCCAGATTCCGATGATCAGTGATGACCAGGAATGGAAAGCAGGCCCCCTCAAGCCAGTGTTGGCATTCCTCAAGTGCCATATTAATGGAAAGTAACTCTCTGTTCCCGATATCATGGTTTTGTTCGACCGTTGTTAACTTTTTCAAAAAGAAGGCACAGGGACAGTGTTTGGGAGGAATGCCTTGCCACTGAGATAACACTGCTTCTACTCTAGTGGTGGAGGCATCAACTTAAATGGCAACGGGGCACCAGATTGGGGCACTTGAGAACGGGAACAGTGGTGAAGGTGGTTTTTAGATGTTGGAAGGCTGTAGTGGATTCGGGAGACTAGGGAAGAGATTTGGGTTTGCCTTTCAGAAGACTGAAAAGGGACTACCATGCTAAAATTTCAGGTAAAGTGCAGATAGAGGTAGGCAAAGCCAAGGAACCACTGGAACCCCTTCACCATGGATTGCTTAGGCCAGGTTGTGATGGCTTGAACCTTGGTGGTATCCAACTGGACATCCTCGGGGGCAATGATATACCCCAGGAAGTGGATGGATGTCTGATGGAATTGACACTTCTCCACCTTAAGGTACAGATTATGTTGGTGAAGGTACTGTGGAACCAGTCTAACATGACAGATGTGTTTGTGGAATTGATAAGAGTAGATGAGAATGTTGTCAATATACACAATGACAAACCCATGGAGGTAATCATGGAAGATTTCACTCATGTCAGCCTGGAACACTGAGGAGGTGTTGACCAACCCATATGGCATGATGCAGTACTCATAGTGCCCACTGGAGGTGATAAAAGCGGTCTTCCATTCATCACCCTCGCAAATGCGGATAAGGTCGGATGTGCTTCGTAGGTCAAGTTTGGTGAAGAAGCCCCTCTCAGGAGTTCCAAGCGAGGACATGGTTCACTGAGGCAGGATTGAAAGTGGTTAGAACTGGATACATTTTGAGTCCCATGGATTCATCTGCACTAGCAAGCTGTAACTGAAGTGCCTTATTGTCTAATTAACTGCCATCAAAAGCCTTCATCAGCCAACTAACAAGGACGATGCATCTTTGTGAACTTCTGTATTTAATCCAGGATGGACTTCAAAGATATTAGTTATTATTCTTACAGTTTGTACAAAATATTTGTTAAACACCGGCCCTTAACACTTACTTCATTTACTATTTTTAAACCATGACTTGCAAGAGGGATGGATTGGGGTTGAACTGGTGAGGGATTGAGCAGAGGAGTCAACTCCCTTCTCAATCCATTCTGTCCAGCAAAAAGGGGACTTGTTAATACACAATTTAGGGTTTAACCAAATGCTTGCAGCAACGTTCAGGTAAATGTCTGAATTGAGCATGCGGGAAACTTTTGTCCACACTAACTGCATGTGTGAGTTAATGGGATGTGTCTTTACTTCTCCGGGCAGCTTGGTAGAAAGACACTGCAATGGCAAGATAGGAGTAAGGACCTCCTGTTCAATAAAGAGCCAGGGAGGAGCTCTTTCAGGCGGAAGCAACCAATGTGCCAAATGTCTGAGACCAAAAGCATAATAGTAAAACAATATTTTGGGGAAACCTAACCCACCTTTGTCAATTGGCCTGTTTAACTTGTTAGAATTCATTAGAGGGAGCTTACCATTCCAGATAAAAGATTTAGCCATACTATCAAATTGTTTAAAATAAAAGAGGGGAACTTCAATGGGGAGAGACTGTAATAGGTAGTTAAATTTTGTAATAAAATTCATTTTTATAACATTAACCTTCCCAATCATGGATAAATGTAATGAAGCCCACCATTCCACATCTCTCGAAAACTTTTTTATTAAAGGGTTAAAATTAACTCTGACTAAATCATATAAATTTGCTGGGAATAAAATAGCCAAATACTTACTGCCCTGTTTGGGTCACTGAAAGGCACCTGGCTGAAAAGCCGTTACCGGGCAGAACGCTGTCAGAGCCAGAGCTTCGGATATAGACCAATTAACTCTGTATCCCAAGAATTTAGAGAAGGAATTGATCATTCTGTGGAAGCAAGGCATAGATCTAGTGGGATCGGAGACAAATAATAAAATATCATCTGCGTAAAGCAAAAGCTTATGCGCCACACCTCCCGCCATTACCCCTGGAAAATTATCTTCCTTTCTTATCATGGCTGCTACTGGTTCCAGAGCAAGACAGTACAATAATGGGGAAAGAGGGCAACCCTGAAGAGTGCCCCTATCCAGAGCGAAATTAATCCATTCGTTTGTACCGCCGCTACAGGGTGTCTATAAAGTAACTTAATCCAACCAATAAATGTACTCCCGAACCCATACATTTCCAAAATCTTAAAAAGATAATCCCATTCTACCATATCAAATGCCTTTTCGGAGTCAAGTGAGATGGCAGTGACTGGAGTCTGATCATTCGCTACTGACCACATGATATTGATGAAATGCCTAATGTTGTCAGAAGAGCTATGGCCCTGAATAAACCCCACTTGATCTATATGTATAAGAGATGTCTAACTTAATCGGTTAGCCAAAATTTGCTCAGTTGTCAATTTAGGGAGTTCAAATGGTTCCACAAAATTGCTAATATCTTCATCAGTAGACAAAGACGTGGAACTATAGAGATAAAGATAGAACTCTTTAAAAGCATTATTAATATCAATGGCCGAGGTAAAAATTTCACCACCAGCAGATTTCACTGAGGGAATGGTAGAAAAAGACTCTGCTTTATATATCTAGCCAAAAGCTCCCTGCTTTTCACCCGACTCAAATTACGTCTTGCCCTGAATATCCAAAACTCCACCTTCCGCGATAAAATAGTATTATATCTGTATTTCAAACGAGTCAATTCTCTGAGGCCATCAGACGACATTCGGCGCTTCAGCTCTGCCTCGGCACTTTTAATATTCCCTTCCAACTCCATGAGTTCATGTGCTTTGGATTTTTTGATGAATTAGGCATAACGTATGATCCGGCCCCTAAGAACCGCCTTAAGTGCCTCCCAAGCCATGCCCACAGAGGATACTGAGGACCAGTTGGTCTCCATATAAACACTGATTCCAGTCTTTAACATTTGTTGGAAATCAGGATTTTGCAAAAGGGATACATTAAAGCGCCAACTATATGATCTCTTTTTCTCCATATATGGCAACACCTCTAAACTCACCAAGGCGTGATCTGAGACTAAGATGTTTCCAGTTGAGCAAATCAACAACAGATGAAATGAGGGACTTAGATATAAAAAAAATATATTCTAGAATAAATCTTACAGACTGATGAAAAAAATGTACAGTCTCTACCAGATGGGTTCAAAAGTCGCCAAATATCTGTAAGACCAAGATTTTTACACATCCTGTGAATGTGCTTTAGGGGGCTTGCACACTTTTGCTTCACTATGATCAGGGACTGAGTCCATCAAAAGATTAAAGTCTCCTCCCAATATTATATCATGAGGGGTGCCAGCAGCTTGCAACATCCCTTCAAGATCTATATAAAAGCCCTGATCATCAACGTTAGGTGCGTAAATATCAGTCAAAAAAAGACTTTGCCCCTGAATTTCTGCTAAAACAATAATGACTTCTTCCTAATTTATCTTTAATCTGTTTGAGACATTTGAATTGTAAATGTTTATTTATCAGTATAATGACTCCCCTTCTCTTACTTGAGCCAGCACTAAAGAAAACATGTCCACCCCATAGCTTCCTGCTGGGAAAGATGCGTTTCTTGAAGAAAGACTATATCATATTTCTTACGCTTTAGAAAAGAAATAACTTTCCTTCTTTTTATGGGGTGCCCCAACCCATTCACATTCCACTCATATTAACATTTGACATATTGGTATAATAGAAAAAATAAATTGTGTGTCAAAAACAAGATTATACAGACCACATTCCCCATTACTGCAACAATCAAACCCTGAACTCCCCCCTGAATCAAACAAACAGAAAAAGGAAAAATGTGCTCATTAACCATGACAGCGCCAACCGGCATCAATCCCTCTAAACTCAAAAGGTCCATGTACGCATATGAGAGCCCCCTGCGACAACTTTGCCATCAGATTGCTCAAGTCCAGTGCTTCTGCACAAATTTTTTAAGGCAAAATGACATAACAGAAAATACTTTGTAAAACAAACCCCAGCCAAAAGGCAGAGTAAACACAAAAAACATGTAGATTCATTCACAGAACTGACTCGAAGGTGTTCATCTACAAAACAAATTCCAGCTGAAATAAAGCCATTCAGTTTCCTCGGACAGACAGACAAGTGTTCAGTAAGCCAGCTGTTATGAGTGCAGCAGGTGACATAATGGGCTTACTCACCCATTGTTTTTATTAAAGACAGTGCTCGCTTTGCACACGTAAATACCCTGCGACCATCCTTCGTTTCTATTCTCAGTCTGGCCGGAAACATCAGTGCAAAAGCGATGTTCCATTGATGTAAGAGTTTTTTACATTCCTTGAACCAATCGCATTTCTCTCGTCGAATTCACAAAGTCCAGGAGCAAGAAAATATTGTGATTCTTCCAAGAAAGCTTTCATTTGCTCCTCGCCTCGCATAACACAAGATCTTTATTGGATAATCAAAGAAATTTGGTCAGAATTGATCTTGGACTGTCTCCCTCAGCAGATCTGTGAGCAGGGACTCTGTGAGCTCGCTCGATTTCCAGTTTATGGCCTGTTATGTCAAGCAGACTCGGGAAGAGCTCATCCAGTAATTTCATCATATCTCTGCCCTCTTCGTGCTCAGGAATTCCAACAATTCATATATTTTTCCAAAATGGATTCCAAATCTGTTTTTGACGCGGGTGAGTTAGCGGATAACTGCTTTTCTGATGACTCAAGATAATCGATCTTTCTTTCAACTTCTGCCACTCTTGTGACCAACTTAGAAAATTTTGTTTCCATCGCCGTAATCGATCTATGTATTACAGCTAGATCCTCCAAATCAGCAGCAACATTTGTCAGCATCACCGAGATGTTGGACAGTTGACCTAACCCATCCAAATTGAGTCCCCGGTCCGCAGGCCCACCAGAGGTTTCAGCTAGAGCACGTAAGTGTCTTTTAATGTCTCCAGAGTCTGAGGATTTTGACTTCTTTACCATGTTTACCTCAAAGAGCAAATATGTAACTTGGTGTATCAAATCTCACCGAATTAAACATGAAAATAATTAAAAAACTAGCAAAGTGCGCAGAGCCAGTCACTCACACATCTGCTCCTCGCATGGCATCATGTGACCTCCGTTGAGCTGCATTTTTTTAGCTATTTATATGCGCCTGGTCCTGAACAAAGGCAAGCTCCCATCATCAACATTTGTGTGTTTGCAAGAATTGATTATAGATCATTTCATGTGAACGTGCTGCTTGTCAAAAATGTCAAAGTGTCTGTTATCAGATCTGTTGAAGTTGCAGTTTCTGTTCAGATTGTCTGCCAAGACAGGTATGGTCACTTTAAGTACATAGTTTCAGAGATATAAAATTACTTCAACAGTGATAAAAGATTTAGGTAATTTTGCCCACCTCAAAGTCATTCATTCAATAGAGATAATTAATTTCCTATTTGAATTGCTCTATTAATATTGACATTTTACAATTTTTGAATACACACCCACACCCATATGTGGCTATATTTCAGGTATTTTGTATTTTCAACCACAATATGTCTCTGTGGCCTCCAAGCTTAACTATAGAGCACTCTTAGCTTGTTGGTTATGCCTGAAGTAGAAAGCATGCTCCCTCATTACTATATGGACACAGAAATGTATAAATAAATAAATGTGGAAATACATAAATGTGGAAATATAAACATGTAGATTAATAAATGTAGAACAAATAATTGAGGAAATAAATACACGTGGAAATAAATTCATGCAATGATACATAAATAAGAAAATAAAAGTACAAAATCTCATTTATGTTGGATTTGGAAAAAAAATATTTATTTATTATTATTTACACTATATTAATTGTTTATATTTCTTTAAAAAATATATGTATTTTTTATTTTTAATATTATCACTTTTGGTCCTCCATACATTCTCTGTTGTACATTTATATTTATAAAATGTTTCCATCATTGCTTACAGTTAGGTTAAACTTCCCTTTTTTAATTCATGTTTATGTTCTTCTATTCTAAATGCAAGTAAATTATGTATGAAAACAGTTTAAAGCAATTCAGAAACTTTGTTTTCCCTTTTATCTTTTGAGGCTACACACAAACAGTTGTATGTTTAAACAATTTAATTATCTCGCATATAGAGGCTTATTTTTCAATGTTACAGCATTATTCTCAAAACTAATACACAGATACCATCTTCTGGACATTCAATGGTACGACATTATAAACATTTCATCAAACTTACAAGGCATCAATTTTAAAGAGCATAAGGCAAAATATAATAAACTTGTAAGGTTATATTTAAGAATTTGAGTATTTATGGTTAATCATGCAGGTAAAATACATAATATAATTATAAAAGCAACTAAATAATAAAACAGGGTTCTTGCATTTATCCCATCCACAACAGTTATAAAACAATAAATCAGCAAATCATTAGTATATGTGATTAATTATACAGCATATCATGTAACTGATTTAATTAGAAAAGGTAGAAAATTGGCAGCACAAATAAAAATATTATATATAACTGAATAAATAACTGTATACCTGAATGTTTTATTGGTAAGAATAGGGATTATTCCCTATACAGGTGCTGGTCATATAATTAGAATATCATCAAAAAGTTGATTTATTTCACTAATTCCATTCAAAAAGTGAAACTTGTATATTATATTCATTCATTACACACAGACTGATATATATACACACAGATGTTTATTTCTTTTAATTTTGATGATTATAACTGACAACTAAGGAAAATCCCAAATTCAGTATCTCAGAAAATTAGAATATTACTTAAGACCAATACAAAGAATGGATTTTTAGAAATCTTGGCCAAATATACAAGTTTCACTTTTTGAATGGAATTAGTGAAATAAATCAACTTTTTGATGATATTCTAATTATATGACCAGCACCTGTATTAGGATTGCACGCAGAGCTTTAGAGTCTCTGAGCAGCTCTTTGTCTGCTTTGGTGCACAGCGTAAAGGAAGCGCTGTCTCCAAGCAGAGGATCGACCACTGGCTCGTTGATGCCATAACTATGGCATATCTCGTCCAAAACATGCCGTCCCCAGTAGGGCTACAAGCCCATTCTACCCGTGGTGTAGCGGCTTCTTGGGCCCTGGCCAGAGGTTCCTCTCTAACAAACATTTACAGAGCAGCGGGCTGGGCAACACCCAACACCTTTGAAAGGTTCTACAACCTCCAGGTGGAACCGGTTTCATCCCAGGTAGTGGCACAAGCGGATAAGCCCGGGACAGCTGACCAGGTGTATCGCTTGCACATAGTGCCTTCCACCTCCTTTTGAGCTGAAGACGTGCACCGTTAATTCCCAGTAGTGTTCACAAAATTTGTTCCCTGGTTGACTTCCTCCGAGCCCTGTGGCAGTCGAGTTTTCGGAGAGACTCACTGCCGGCCAAGTACACGTGCTAACTAAGAGCCCTGTTCTGGGGTAGGTGCTCCGCATGTGGCGGTTCCCTGTAAGGTTAACCCCATGCGATCTATATCCTCCGCTAGTTCGTTTCCCTGCTGGCAAACTGCGTCTTCCTTGGGCAGAGCCCCTCTGTCCCAGTCTCCATGTTTGTAGTAACACCTCCCCCATTGGGCAGGATCTACCTTGAAGGCTCTCCACATGGTTGGAAAGACCATGTGACGTATTCTTCCTCTTAAATATCCCCCCCTCTCTTGGGGTGAGGTGTGGTCTCCGCGGTGTCTTCCCCTTGGGAGGGACACCCCCTGACTAGACCTGGCGGCCCAGTCAGATAATCCCCCTTCTTTTTTAGGGAGTGGAAAAAGAGAAGGGGAAAAGAAGCCACGACTGGGTTAAGCCTGTCTCTATCTTTGGGTAGTCAACTTGACCCCAAAAAGGGCCGTTTGACACTCATAACTGTGTTGGGGGAGGTTACGTGTCGACCTGGTGTGCTGGCTATGAGGCACACAGCAAGTCTGCCCACCACACACCGCCAGTTCACGTAACACAGTTCAGCCTTGTGGCATTTTGTATAGGGACTATCTGTCATTACATCGACACCAACGTCGAGTGAGTGACAGATAGGGAACGTCATGGTTACTGGTGTAACCTCAGTTCCCTGATGGAGGGAACGATACATTGTGTCCCTCCTGCCATAACGCTGAACTACCCGCTGAAATGGCTGGACCTTATATCGGCTCCTCAGCGTAAAACCTGAATGAGTGGTTGCATACCAGCTCCTTTTATAGCCATATGTCCGGGGGAGTGGCATGCAAATACCACTCACCAATATTCATTGGCCTTTTATCAAAGACCAGCGGTGTCTCGGTCTCCCAAGAGTGACCCCTAGTGTCACTACATCGACACCAACGTCTCGTTCCCTCCATCAGGGAACAGAGGTTACACCAGTAACCATGACGTTTTCTTCTTATTAAGGGCCAGGCACTAAAGTTGTGTAGATGCCTTTTCTATCTACTAGACCAATTTTGGGGTTTCTCAGTCAAATTGTATCACATCACCAAACTGATCACAGTTTTCATCACATATTTTTATGACTTTTGAACAGTAGGTATTGATAGTTCTCGATCTGTCACTAACTCAACGTTGTGTCAATGTAGTGACACTAGGGGTCACTCTTGGGAACACCGAACGCCTCGGATTTTTGAAAAAAGGCCAATGGGAATTGGCGAGTGGAATTTGCATGCCACTCCCCTGGACATAGGGGTATAAAAGGAGCTGGCATGCAATCACTCATTCAGATTTTCTCTTCGGAGCCGAGTGGTTGCATTCACTGCACTGAATACAATTCAAACTCAGTTCTCTTTACCGTTCACCTATACTGCTGGATTTTATGGTGCATTTCAGCGGGTTCTCCCCCTCTGCAGCAGTGGAGTGCAGAGAACACCCCTGGGCACTTCGGCAGTGCAAAAAATATATTCAAAGAGTATATTAAAAAATATATATATTCTAAAAGAGTGTATTTTCTCCTAAAAGAGCGGCACACACGGAAACGTCTTTTTAAAGATGACTTTCTGTTTGTGTGTTATTCCTGGTTGCAGTCATTATCTCTCCATTTCTGACAGCCACGATCATTGTCTTACGTGTCTGGGCGCGGCCCATGCGGAGACTTCTTTCGTGGATGGGTCTTGTTCTCATTGCGAGAACATGACCATGGCAAAGGTGCGGTCACGGCTTGCATTCATAAGAAAGCAAGCCACCCCAGCAGCTCCCTGCCATGGTCCTTCTACCTACGGGTATGAGGCCATGTCGGTTAGCACTGGGGGCAATTTGGGGACTCCAATGGGACCACCTCCGCTGGGTAAATCCCCACAGACCTCCCATTCCCCAGCATGCTCGCTTGCATCGGTCGTGGAACCCTCCATTCTCCCCTGAACCTTCACGGCTTGATGATTGGTTCCTGGGCCCACAGCACCTCTCACAGCCGTGCCCTGCCCCGGTCCCTTTCTTCCCGGAAGTGCATGAGGAGCTGACAAGATCGTGGGAGGCACCTTTTACTGCCCGGTCCCAATCTTTCAGCTCCCCGCTCTCACTACCCATGATGGTGGGGCAGCCAGGGGGTATTCGGTGATCCCCCAGGTGGATAAGGTGCTCGAGGTGCATATATGCCCACAGAGTGCCACCACCTGGTTTGGGCACCTAAAGCTCCTGTCCAGGGCATGTAGGTTTATGTCATCCCTGACGACTAAGGCCTACGGTGCCTCTGGATAAGCCGCCTCCGCCCTGCACACCATGGCTCTCCTGCAAGTACATCAAGCCAAGGCACTAAAAGAGCTGCACGAGGGTTGTTCTGACCTGGGATTGATGTAGGAACTGCGTTCGGTGACCAACCTCGCTTTCCGGGCGATGAAGGTCATGGCACGGTCTCTCGGGCAGGCGATGTCCACCCTGGTGGTCCAGGAGTGCTACCTCTGGCTCAACCTGGTCGAGATGAGAGAGGCCGACAAGGCACAGTTCCTTGACACCCTCATTTCCCAGGTTGGTCTATTTGGCGACACCGTCGAGGACTTTGCCCAGCAGTTCTAGGCAGTGAAGAAGCAGATGGAGCCTATTCAGCACATCCTGCCCCGGTGTGGCTCACGACCCCTCACCCCATCTGCTCGTCGCCAAGGGCGTCCTCCTGCGGTGACAGCACCGGCTCTGCTGCAGCCTGCCCCTGTGGTCTTGCCCCGGCGTGGAGCCCACCTCAGGAAGCAGACGTCACCCGTCTCACGGCTGGCCGCCAAGAACCCGAGAAAGGCTTCGAAGAGCCCCTGAGATGGGTGACCTAGGGATGAGGAGACCCACTGCTCTGGAGCTGGTGAGCAGACCACTCCATCCCCCGGTGGAGGGCCGGGAGGAGAATCTTTCGTTTCTTTTCATTTAATTTTGCCGCATGCCCAAGTGGCTGCGGTACTCAAAAGTTCAACAAAATAGCAGTTTCCTTGTTCCCTGGGTCACATACGGCCATCATTATGACACCATTCACCATTCCATTTCGGCAGGTTTGGCGCTCCAGCGGCGGCCCCTCCGCCCCTGCATGCCCAGCTGTGGCACAAGCATTCCCACACCAGGATAGTTTCGATGGACTCCGGGGACGATATTCTTCCTCCCCCCTACCCGACAGATCCTATGGTGGGTATCAAGAGCCAGGTAAGTGCTCCGATGTCCCTGGACTCAGCACGACCACGGGGCTCGAGCCCTCTCGACGTGGCACCTCAGGCTCCACCCCGCATTGAGGCCCCACCCACCGGTACGTCCGACGAGATTGTTCCCTTTATCCCCCTTTTACGGAGTTTGGACGCATGGCTTGCACTTTCCAACCTGTCTTGATGGCTGATCCAAACCGTCTGACTCAGCTACGCGATTCTGTTCACCAGGCATCTGCCCAGGTTCTGTAGCATCCACTTCACCTCAGTGAAAGACGAGAATGCCACTACCTTGCGCGCGAAAATCGCTACCCTTCTATGGAAGGGTGCGATAGAGCCTGTTCCTCCGGCCAAGATGAAGGGGTTTTACAGCCCTTACTTCATCGTACCCAAGAAAGGCAGTGGGTTGCGGCAAATCTTGGACCTGCGAGTATTGAACCGGGGTTTGCACAGACTCCCATTCAAGTTGCTGACACAAAAACACATTCTAGTGAGCATTTGGCATCAAGATTGGTTTGCAGCGGTAGAACTGAAGGACGTGTACTTCCACATCTCAATTTTACCTCGACACAGACCCTTCCTGTGGTTTGCATTCGAGGGTTGGGCGTACCAATACAAGGTCCTCCCCTTCGGCCTGTCCTTGTCCCCTCGCGTCTTCACGAAGGTCGCAGAGGCAGCCCTTGCCACAACAACCGCTCCACTGATGATGCCATTGCATCTACACTACACACTGCTCTCTCCCACTGTCTCCGCTTGTACGATAACTTAGGGACAAAGCTGAGTTTTATCACGAAGTTAACTACTAGCCAAAAGTGTGTGTTTGTGAGGGGTCACGTGTGTGTGTGGTTAGTACGAGAGAGAGAGAGAGAAAATAAAGTGTCAGCACCAAAGCTGGTTTCGCAATTGTGGGAGAGAAAGCAACCGTTAGTTTATCACTCAGAGACGCGGCGGACGGCTCGTAAACCGTCCCGCTGTCTTTGGTTCTTTAATGGATAAACTCAGTGTGCCAGTCTCACCCACAATGGCGGAAATACACAGTCCAATGTGGTTGGACTACAACACATCAGATCTCATTCGTGATAACAATACATTACAATAATACCTTGAGTATTATTAGCAGCAATGAGCAGACTCGGCGGTCCGTAAACTGTACAAGCAATAACACACTATAATATTCTATCTCTGCCCAGACGTAAACCTCTTACTTGAATCGCATGAGGATGCAGGTAGAATGTGTGTTCATCCGTCGTTTGACTCCGACTTGTTTCCTCGAGGCTCGGGTGATGACGGGAGACCATTTCCTCGCTCTGTCGGCGGGCGGTACGGCTGCTGATTCTTGGCGGGCTGGCGGAGAAATCAGCGATGTCGACTTGATTGAAGAAGGAAGAGAAATCTTTTTCTCTTCACTTCTGCAGGCAAATGGATGAAGATGCGGATTGCTCTGCGATCTCCTTTGGATCCGTTAGAGTTTTCGGTGGAACACAGAGTAATCTCAGCTCATCCAGCGAGATGGAGATTGTATGGCCACAGTTTCAAGTCATATGTTACTTCCTTGTGCCATAAGGCTACACCTGAGAGCAGCGATGAGCTATGCAAGGCAAGCAAAGTTGCTGGAAGCAATGCCCGGAAGGATCTCAAAGGTATTTCTACTCCTGATGACGTCATGGGGCGTTCTGTTGTGTGCCTCATCCAGTAGGAGTTGAGAGTTCGATCCTTTAGTGAGCAAGGCTTCATGGGATTTGTAGTCTTTTTTGGACTCCCTTTGTTTGATTTTGGCATGGTTTTTATCAGTAAGATTTATGACTGTGTCTGTAGGCCTCAGTCAGGCTTTTACGACTGTTAGGCCTGCCTTTGTCTTCTATCTGAATATATGAGGCCCAACAGTACAAACACTGTTTATTAACTTTATAGGAGTGTATTATAACTTGTAGATCTGGTATCAAACCGCATTTAAGTACAATATCAGCCAATACTGATAAAATGATATGTAACTGTTGAATAAATGATATCATGTTAAACATTTACATTGCAGACTATTTTGAATTATTTCTAATAACCTTGTCAAATAGAAAGTGAATACATACGTTTCTGAAGAGTTTTTTAAATAATGTTTGATTCTGCCTATATAAAGACTTGTGGGAACAAGTTTAAAGATTTACTGTTAGGTATTCAACCCCAAATCAACAATGTAAAGTCTGTAGAGTTTCTTTAAAAAAAAACCCCCAGAGACAATTTTCCAAATCATTATAAAGAGTTAAAAGTGTTAACACCAGCAGGTCTCGAATTAATTCGCCTCCGTGACCATTGTGAAGATGCGAGGGGACAAGGACAGGCCGAAGGGGAGGACCTAGTACTGGTATGCCTGGCCCTCGAAGGCGAACAGCAGGAAGGGTCTGTGTTGAGGTAGGACCGAGACAGGGAAGTACGCATCTTTCAGGTCTACCGCTGCAAACCAATCTAGATGTCGGACACTCGCTAGAATGCGTTTTTGCGTCAGCATCTTGAACGGGAGTCTGTGCAAAGTCCGGTTCAGTACTCGCAGGTCCAGGATTGGTCGCAACTCACCGCCTTTCTTTAGTACGATGAAGTCAGGGCTGTAGAACCCTTTCTTCACCACGGCTGGAGGGACAGGTTCTATCGCGCCCTTGCACGGAAGGGTAGCGATCTCCACACGCAAGGTAGCGGCATTCTCGCCTTTAACCGAGGTGAAGCGGATGCCACTGAACCTGGGCAGGTGCCTGGCGAACTGAATCACATAGACGAGTCGGACAGTCCGGGTCAGCCATCGCGATGGTTTGGAAAGTGCAAGCCACGCATCCAATCTCTGGGGGAGGGGGACCAAGGGAATGATCACATCGGATGAAAATTGTCTCTGGGGCCGGTGCAGCTTCGCGGTGGAGCTCGAGGTGCCACGTTGAGGGGACTCGAGCCCCGTGGCCGTGCTGAGTCCAGGGACATCGAAGCACTTACCTGGCTCCTGCCACCCACCATAAGATTGGTCGAGGAGGGGGGAGGAGGAATCACGTTCCCGTAGTCCACTGACGTAAACCTACAGGCCCCGGATGGGAGTCTTGGGCGCTAATGCCAGGTGGTGGCGCTCTGTGGACATAAGTTCACCGTGAGCGCCTTGTCCACCTGGGGGATCACCGAATAACCCCTGGCCGTTACGCCATCGAGGGTAGCAAGAGCGGGGGAGTTGAAAGACCAGGACCAGGCAGTAAAAGGTGCCTCCCACGATTTGTCAGCTCCTCTTGCACTTCCGGGAAGAAAGGAACTGGGGCGGGGCATGGCCGTGGGCAGCGCCCCATGCCCAGGAACCGATAATCAAGCCATGAGGGTTCAGGGGAGAGTGGAGGGTTCCACTCTAGCCCGACACTCACAGCTGCCTGTGAAAGCACGTCCATCTTTCTGCATCGGCATGAGGCTGGACGACTGTTCCCGAAGGAGAAAGCCGAGCCGAAACCTCTGCATCAGACTGGACGAGCCCGCTCTCCGATGCTGCGCTCATTAACTCATTGTCTTCCGGAGCTCCGAACGACGTGGCCTCAAACCCGTAGGTAGAAGAACTGGTGTGGGGAACGAAAGCAAGCCACGACCACAACATTGCCATGGTCGTGTTCTCGCAATGAGGACATGACTCATCCACGAACTATGTCTCTGCATGGGCAGTGCCCAGACACGTAAGACAGCGATCGTGGCCGTTGGAAGCGGAGAGGTAACGAACGCAACCAGAAATAACACACAAACGGAAAGGCATCTTTAAAAAGACTTTCCGTGTGTGCCGCTCTTTCGGAAAGAAAATATACTCTTTTAGAATATACTCTTTTAAATGTTCTGCCGAAATGCCCAGGGGTGTTCTCTGCAAACCACAGATACACAGGGGGAGAAGCCGCTGAAATGTGCCGTAAGATCCAGCAGAGAGTGGTGAATGAACTCGGTGGATGAATTCAGCTCAATGAATAGAACCGCTCAGCTCCGAAGAGAAAATCTGAATGAGTGGTTGCATACCAGCTCCTTTTATACCCGTATGTCTGGGGGAGTGGCATGCAAATTCCACTCGCCAATTCTCATTGGCCTTTTTTCAAAAAAGCAGAGGTGCTTCGGGCTCCTCCTTCGAGTGACCCCTAGTGTCACTACATCGACACAACGTCGAGTGAGTGACAGACAGGGAACAAAGATTGTTAGCCTAGATGTTTAAGTCAATCAACACAGCTCTTTTCAGTGCTTCTCAATATATATTTAAGTACAACTAATTGCATGTATGCACCGCCAACCAACCGTCAGGACTAAATGTAATCTGTTTTAGCCAGAATCTTTGTATGACAGATAACTGACATTCTATGTGCCCTGTGCCAAGAACTCCCTAACAATTGTTTATCGCAATTGCATTGCCGATTCTCTTGTGAAGCTGTCTGGACAACCTCTAGATATCAGCGCTGGACACAGCAGGTTGGAGGCTTTGAAATGCACTGTGCACTTCTTTAGCTGTCTTGCTTTTTAAACAGGAGTGACATACTGTGTAACGAGAAGTGTTCTATATCATTATTGAGAGGGGTTTTCTATACGATAAATGACTTTTATTTATTTAACACAAACACCAACACTGCCAATTCTTGTTTTAATAAACTTATAAATTGTTTACCATTCCCCTCTTTGAAACTGTTCTCATTCTACCTAAAGGAATTACAGCAAACTCTTGTACAGCATCTTAAAATAAAACACACCAGTCACTTATCACCTATCACCACAAGCCAGTGTAATCCCCAGTCCTTCACCCATGAGGGGGGCCTGTCGCTTGTACAATTGTCTCTCAGCTTGCCATGCTGAGAAAGTTTGTCACATTTTATTTTAAAACTTTTTTTGTTTTAAGTAAATACTTTGTAACAAATTTGGAAATTGTCTAAAGTATGACCGTTGATAGTCAATTTTTGTAGCATTTTTTTTTTGTACGTTTTTAAGCTTTAAACTAAATAAACTTAAATAATGCACATTCGTGTTCCATGCATTTCAGCATAAACACCAGGTTTCAAAATGTTTAAATGCTTGCCTAACGACTGTTTTGTTCAACTGATAATCCTTCAGTCTGTAGTTTTGAAAACTTTTGTGTTTGTTTACTTCTGCATAAGCATACAGGCCACTCTAGCATTGCCAAGAGAGACCCAAGCTGATCTTTCTGTACGGCTGGGTCAGCATATGCCTTATTTTATTTGAATAAATTAGAAAATACAACACCAACTCTACTGATGAAAGTTGCATGGGAAAAATAGGTTGTACCAAGAGCATAGCACCAAGCAGGTGGAGTCTTTATACCTAAAGAAAAAGATTCTTCAAGCATCAGTCATTTTCGTCCTATTTCCCTATTAACCCTGTGATGCCCATTGTTGTAATATTAATTTAATTAATTATTAATTATAATTATTTATCACACATTATACGTTTGCACATATACAGTGAAATTCTTTTTTTTCCACATATCCCAGCTAAGCTGGGGTCAGAGTGCAGGGTCAGCCATGGTATGGCGCCCCTGGAGCAGTTAGGGTCAAGGGCCTTGCTCAAGGGCATAATAGTACAACAAGCTCTACTAAAATAAACCTGCACGTTTTTTTTTTTCTCTCTAAGACCACATTTACACAACTAATAGGTCCTATTGTTAAGCCTTGCAACGCTTTTGGATGGTAGATTTTGTAAATAGGCCTGTTCTCCTGGCCATGAACTCACACAACCTGCAAACTTGCCTTGAAGCACATCTGGTTTTACTGGACTGGATAAATCAACATTCAAGTAAAATGCCTAAAATATTTTTTTCTATGATTAGTAATATGTCTAGATCATGCAGAGATTAAGGTACTGTTGAATGCTTTGATCATATTAGATTTTGAGCTTGTTATGTCAATGTTGTAATTTTACAACACTGGGTGAAAGGGGTAGCAAAATTTGCCTGTGCACCTTGCACATTACATGGATGAATTGTACTTCTCACCTGTTCCATGTGAAAAAAAAATACCAATAGAAACATACTGTTTTTGATCATTCACAAGTTTAAAATATCTTCGTTACCATTTTGTGTTTCAATCAAAATTAAATGATTATTAAATAAGTTCAAGTTGAATTAAAGAATAAATTACTTCTTTGAGAATTTGAAAGTATTTGTGTAGCAATATTTGAAACTATCTGTATCTTATCATTTATAAAATTATTTTCTGGGCTTTGCTTGTTTGCCCAAATATCTGCTTGCTTCATGAGGGACAGGTGATAATGTTCTGGAATGTGGAGGGTATAAGTGCTATTAGCATGATAAGTAGAGGGCACAATAAACTAGCCAGACAGTATTGTGTGAATTCTGTGGAATGTGTGAATTCTGTGGAATGGGTCAATTCTTTAAAATGTGTAAGTATGATTGGGATTTATTTGTATTAAGATTATTTAGCCTGGAAAATAACCAGTGATTTATTTTTATTTTTTTCCATTTCAGAATGCCACCAGCCAGGAAAGACAGTCTTATCTACAATGTGTATGACGTTGTTGATGCCATCCAAAATGGGAAAAGTGACTTTGAGAAGGACTCTGATACAAGTGATGAAGAGGAATGTGGAGATGCCTATGAACTGGAAAAGGAAAATAAAAAACCCAATGACCGCCCATCGGATGATTATGTTGACATCATGCCAACAAAACCAAGCCATTCAAGAACACAGACCATGCCCCGTGACAGGTATTGTTGGCTGAAAAACGATTTTATCAGTCCCAACACTGATTTTTCAGGTCAGGGCTATGAACAGAGCTAAAAATAGTAAATGCCAAAGTTTTCATTCAGTTCATCAGGTTTTGTAAATACAATCTGAACATATTTTTATAATAAACAATTTTTCATAAAAATATGACTTGTCTGATTATCATTATTGTGTGATTATTAGTGTATAAACATATAGGCTACTGTTATGGGGCTACATAAGCAGTACACCCTGCAAATGAACCATTAGATGTTCCCTGTCAAAAGCGGAACGAGATTCTTGAGTGACCAGCTGTGAATATGTGTGCAACATGTCAATGAAATTGACTAGAACCTTTATAGCCTCTGTTGGTGACATCATCAGAATGCGCCAGTACCAGGGGCTATAAATAGATGTGCCACAGGTGCATCGTCAGGTCTTTTGTCTTCAGACTACTCTGTGTAGTGTTTGTGCTTCTACAGCTTCTCAAGCTCTCTATATTTCTTCTGATAAGAGTTAGATTTGTCAGGCAGTGTGCAGAAAACTTTCTCTTTCTCTGTCATTCAAGTGTGGAAAAGACAAAAGAAAGAAAAAATAGAAAAATGAGGGATCAACAAAGCAAACGGTTTCCATGCTTACATCCTATGGGTGAAGCAGACACACACCAGTTTTGTTTTGTTTGTTTGGGGCAAGAGCACGCTGCTCTTGCGTTGGAGCAAGGCTAGTGTGAGCATTATGAGCTGTTCACAGTGAAGACGCTGCACGCTCGTCTCACTTATTTCCAAAAGCCAGCACCCACCATTCCATTGTAGGGCTCGCGTATGGATCTGGCTGAGGAGCAAGAGACTGGTCCGTCCCTATCGCTCGTGCTCTCTCCAGATCCAGTTTGTCCTTTGCGTGATCTCGAAGTGCGACTCTTCGGTTCGTGAGGGGGACGATGAAACTCTTGGGTCTGCGGACTTTGAGTTGCCTACCTCTGAACGTTCCTCATGTGATAAAGTGGTTGAGGAATTATTCGAGGTGGTTACTCATGTGGTGGCCAGATTACAGCTTGCCTGGCCACGCGAACAAGAGACCCCCAAATGATCGAAACTAGAAGACAGAATTCTGTCTGGTGGCCAGGGGAAGGGAACACAAAATCAGTCTCTCCCCTTCTTTGAAGACCTCCATGATGAGTTGACTCGTTCATGGGGGAAAACTTATACTTCCCGTAATCTTTGTGCCTTTGACGTCAACATATTTGACTATCGTGGGTGCTAAGGCACAGAGGTATATGATGATGTCACAGGTAGAAGAGACGCTTGTGGGCTACCTTTTGCCTGGTTCAACATCATTAAAAAAGACCAATTCTCCCCACAAAGCTGTGTAGAACCACCTCAATGCTTGTGGGGAAAGCTTATCAAGCAGCAGGTCAGGCTGGTGCTGCGCTACACACCATGGTGGTGTTACAGGCATACCAGGCTGATCTGTTGAAGGACCTGAGTACAGCACAGATGTCATCTTAGCTCATCTAGTTTCTCTGGGGTTGAGACTCAACGACAAGAAAAGCGTTCTTTCTCCTGCCCAGAGAACGACATTTTCAGGGATCGTATGGAATTCAATCACGATGCGGGCACAGCTGTCTCCCGCTCGAATCAAGACCATTCAGAATACCCTGAGCAAATTCAGGCTAGGCCAAGATCGTACTGTTCTTCAATATCAACGAATATTAGGTCTCATGGCATCTGCATCCTCTGTGATCCCTATGGGCCTTTTGCATATGAGACCGTTTCAGTTGTGGCTCAAAGCCAGGGGATTTCATCCAATGGCCAATCCCCAAAGGCAGATAAGGGTTACACGCCGTGGGCAATGTGGCTCAGACCCCGGTTCCTCGCCTTGGGTCCCGCTCTAGGTGTGTCTTGCCGTCGCAGATTGTTAACGACAGACGTTGTGGTCGTCCAGCTCAAGGGGAATGGGATGGTCATCAGCTCGATTGGCACATAAACTGTCTCGAGTTGATGGCTGTATTTCTGGCCCTGAAGTACTTCCTCCAGCATCTGAGAGGCTGCCATGTCCTGGTGCGGGTGGACAACACAGCAGCAGTCTCTTACATAAATCACCAAGGAGGCCTGCAGTCGCGCCAGCTAAACAGACTAGCACGGCAGATTTTTCTTTGGGCCCAGGGTAAGCTCCTGTCACTCAAAGCAGTATATATCCCTGGATGCCTGAATGTGGGAGCGGATTTACTGTCCAGACAGAAAATACCTACGGGAGAATGGAAACTCCACCCCGAGGTAGTGAAACAAATCTGGTCAAGATTTTACGAAGCAGATGTGAACCTCTTCGCCTCCCAACAGACAGTGCAATGTCCCCTCTACTTCTCTGAGTCACCCAGCCCCCCTGGGTCTGGACGCGATGGCGCATACATGGCCCAAAATGCACCTGTATACATTTCCTCCAGTTTCTCTGCTCCCGGGAGTTGTAGCCAGAGTTCGTCAACAAAGATCTTGCCTCTTACTGATAGCGCCGCATTGGCTGAACCGGGTATGGTTCTCGGAGATAATATCTCTCCTCGATGGCTCACCTTGGGCGATACCGGAAAGGAGGTACCTTCTGTCTCAGGCGCAGGGGACAATATTTCATCCCTGGCCTGAGCTGTGGAAGCATCATGTTTGCCCCTGAAGGGTACCAACTGAGGGACACTGGGTTTTCACCTGAAGTTTATTGAGACCATTCTGAGTGCTAGGGCTCCTTCCACTAGAAAAAGTTATGCCAATAACTGGGGTGTCTTTGAATGGTGGTGCACTGCACATAATGCAGATCCAGTTAATTGCCAGATTGCTTCAGTTCTGGACTTCCTGCAGGAGAAATTATCAGTAGGCACATGCCCCGCCACTCTCAGGGTTTATGTGGCCGCTCTGTTGGCTTTCCACGCCTTGATTGACGGGGTGCCACTGGGGAAACATCCTTTGCTCGCTCACTTCGTCAGTGGGGCCATGCAATTGAGGCCTCCCATTAGAACAAGGATCCCTTCATGGGAATTAGCTATAGTCCTTGAGGGTCTGGTTGAGACCCCCTTTGAACCTCTAGAGTCGGTGTCTGACAAGCTCCTGACACTAAAGATGTTTTTTCTTATGGCTATCACTTTAAAGAGAATTGGGGATTTGCAGACTCTTTCTGTCTTGCCATCCTGTTTAGATTTTGCCCCAGGAATGGCGAAAAAGATATTGCATCCTCATCCTGACTACCTGCCTAAGGTTCTTTTTCTCAGCCGTACATCCGGTCACCCTTGAGGCCTTCTGTCCTCCACTGTTCACAACGCCGGATCAGGATAGACTTCACAGACTGTGTCCAGTCCGTGCTCTTCAGGCCTACGTCCACTGTACTAGCCAGTGGCGTAAGTCAGGGCAACTATTCGTTTGTCATGGGGGCTGTAACGGGGGCGGCTGCCACAAAATGGACAGTGTCACATTGGGTGAGGGATGCTATTGCCCTTGCATATGAGGCACGCAATCAAGCTTCACCAGTAGGCATCGGGGCTCATTCTACCGGGGGGGGGTCACTTCTTCTAAAGCTTTGGCGGGGGGTTGCCCCTCTGCAGCATGTTTGTAATACGGCAGGCTTGTCCTCTCCACACACATTCATAAGATTTTATAGTTTGGATGTTCATGCCACTCTGGGCTCTCATGTCCTTGAGTCAACATCACAAGCTCAAGTCTGAGACATTTCGCATTCTTGTGAGTACACTCTACACAACCGTAAGGGGTCCAGACACCCACAGTGCGGCGGCGTGGGTATTCTCATTCCCATAAGCGCTGAATCAAGTGCAGCATTAAGTGTAGCTTTTGACAGGAAACATCTTGGGTTACTTGACTGTAACCCTTGTTCCCTGAAAAAGCGGAACGAGATGCTGCGCTTCATTGCCGCACTGAGGATGTCCCAGGACTGCTCTTCAGACAAATATACCTGACGATGCACCTGTGGCACATCTATTTATAGCTCCTGGTACTGGCGCATTCTGATGATGTCACCAACAGAGGCTATAAAGGTTCTAGTCAATTTCATTGACGTGTTGCACACATCAGCTGGTCACTACTAAAGCACTGAATCAAGTGCAGCATCTTGTTCCGCTTTTTCAGGGAACAAGGGTTACAGTCAAGTAACCCAAGACATTCTCTACATTTTGTTCGGACAGTGAATAAAATCACTGAAATTATGCTACCCAACAGGCTCATGTTGCAATATTACAACTTTTCTCTAAAAACTTAAATGTAAAAAATGTAAAAACCCATTTATTTCTGCATTAGAGGCCTCCTACAACAACATATAAAAGGTGAATTTGTTTTTACATTTTTCTATATTTGGGTCTCACAGGGTTAAACGTAGAAGACAAGATTTTCTTCAGCATTATTGCTCAGAGATTGTCAAGTTACCTACAAAAGAACTGCTTCATTGACACTTCAATACAAAAAATGGGCATTCCAGGTTTCCCAGTATGCTTAGAACACATCAATGTGATCTGGAAACAAATTCAATCAGCTAAAAAGGAGAGGAAGGAGCTCCATGTGACATTCTTGGATTTGACTAATGCATTTGATTTTTTTAGTGTACCGATGACAATAACAAATTTAGTGAAAGCCTACTTTGGAGATTTGCAATTTAGTTTTTCAACTTCAGAATTCAGCACTACATGGCAATGCCTAGAATCTGGAATAATGGCAGGATGCACCATTTCTCCACTGGCTTTTACCATGGCAATGGAAGTAATCATTAGGGCATCAAAATGGGTAGTAGGAGGAGAGCGCTTGGCTTCTGGAATGTGACTACCACCAATTTGAGCATACATGGATGACAAGACATGACTGAGACATGACTCACACCCCTTGACACACCGGTAGGGGTGGGGGAACAGGTTTGCTCATTCACTTTTCCAACACAATCTTCACTATGTAACAATACTAGTTTTGAATTCCATCCTATTACTACAATGCAACCCACAAAAATACATGTTGTCATCTATCGCCCTCCAGGTCAGCTGACAAACTTTCTTGGAGTTGGATGTCCTGCTGTCCTCATACACCAAGACATGCCCCAGGCCACTAAACTGAATATTCTCCTGGCCTCATTTGACTTGGAAAGACTACACACCACAGCAATTCACAGGCAACCAGCTGGACCTCATTTTTACACGTAACTGTACCAACTCAAATATTCTGGTTACTCCTTTACATGTCTCTGATCACTACTTTGTTCAATTCAACATGACTCTCCCATCTACATTAAAACAGTCTCCACCTTTGGTTTCCTTTCGCCGTAAACTCCGTACTCTTTCAACCTCACGCCTTTCCACTGCTGTCTCTACCTCTCTTCCCACACTAAATGTATTTACCATGCTTAATGTAAACACTACCACAGACACCCTAAGCTCTACTTTAACAACCTTTCTAGACAACATCTGTCCTATCTCCTCTAGGCCAGCACGTGCTACACCACCCAGCCCCTGGCTGTCTGACATCCTTCGTGAACATCGGACTGACCTCAGGGCAGCTGAGAGGAGATGGCAGAAATCTAAAGATCCAGCAGATCTAGGTAAATATCAGTCTCTGCTTGCAACTTTTTCAGATAATGTTAAATCTGCAAAAACCTCCTATTACCAGAACAAGATCAACAGCACTACAGACACTCGCAGCTTGTTAGAACATTCAACACTTCTCTGCCCTCCCCCTCTACCACCTGACACATCACTGACAGCAGATGTCTTCACCACATTTTTACTAATAAGGTTACAACCATCAGCAATACATTCTCAGCACCACACCCTGTCAAACACCCGTCTCCTGCATGCAACTCTTCTGTCTCCATGTTCTCTCCTCTGACTGACACTGAGGTCTCTAAACTCCTCCTCTCCAACCACCGCACCACCTGTTCCCTTGACCCCATTCCTTCTCACCTTCTCCAGGCCATTTCTCCGTCCATCCTACCTGCACTCACACACATAATTAACACATCTCTACTTACAGGCACTTTTCCCACTACATTCAAGCAGGCTCGAGAAACCCGCACTTAACCCCACACAAATAGAACACTACAGACCAGTCATCCCATTCATGGCAAGAACACTTGAAAGGGCAGTTTTCAATCAAATCTCTGCCTATTTCTCACAGAAAAAGCTGCTGGATGACAATCAGTCTGGTTTCAAAAGTGGACACTCCACGAGACTGCCCTGCTGTCTGTTGGGCGCTGAGATGGGCGACAGCTGAATCCAGATCATCCATCCTGATTCTGCTGGACCTTTCTGCAGCCTTTGACAGTCAACCATCAGATCTTACACTCTACCCTCTCCTCACTGGGCATCACAGGAACTGTGCTTGACTGGTTTAACTCCTATCTGTCAGGTAGGTCCTTCAAGGTAGCCTGGAGAGGGGAGGTATCCAAGCCTCATCAGCTACTTACTGGGGTACATCAGGGATCAGTGCTTGGGCCACTTCTCTTGTCTATATACACATCACTGGGACCCATCATTCAGGCACATGGTTTCTCTTACCACTGCTATGCTGATGACATGCAAATCTACTTGTCTTTCCAGCCCAATGACACCACAGTGACTGCTCAAATTTCTGCCTGCCTGGCAGACATCTCGGCCTGGATGAAGGAGCGCCACCTGCAACTCAACCCAGCCAAGACTGAACTCCTTGTCTTTCCAGCCAACCCTGCTGTTGAACACATCACCATGCAGCTGGGTGCAACTACAGTAACGCCTTCCAAATCGGTCAGAAA
Source organism: Myxocyprinus asiaticus (assembly GCF_019703515.2). Lineage (NCBI taxonomy): Eukaryota > Metazoa > Chordata > Actinopteri > Cypriniformes > Catostomidae > Myxocyprinus > Myxocyprinus asiaticus. Next base: position 127,219 of record NC_059354.1, on the reverse strand, counting down.
TCTAGGGGTAACCATCGACAACAGACTAAATTTCACAGACCACATCTCAAAGACCGCAAGATCATGTAGATTTACACTCTACAATATCAGGAAGATAAGACCCTTCCTCTCTGAACATGTCACACAACTGCTTGTCCAGTCACTTGTCATAACTAGACTGGACTACTGTAACGCTCTCATTGCAGGCTTCCCTGCATGTGCAATTCGACCCCTTGCAAATTATCCAGAATGCAGCAGCACGTCTGGTCTTTAACGAACCAAAGAGCACGTTACACCACTCCTTGTCTCTCTCCACTGGCTGCCGGTTGATGCACGTATCAAATTCAAGGCTCTGATGCTGGCATACAGAACAGTCACTGGGTCTGCTCCAGCATACCTAAAATCATTTATGCAGAGCTACGCGCCCACTAGAAGCCTTAAGATGATTCACTTATGTTTCCTCTTTTGTAAGTCACTTTGGACAAAAGTGTCTGCCAAATGAATAAATGTAAATGACAACCATGACTACAACAGTAGCCTGCACTAATCGGTTATTGGGAAAATTAACCAATAACACTGAATGGGCACGAATGCAATTCAAGCCCACTAAATCAAGGAGCATCTCTATAATTAAAGGCAAAGTAGCAGATAAAACATTCTTCATTAATGGTGAGGCAATACCATTAGTGTCTGAGAAGCCAGTGAAGAGTCTTGGAAGATGGTACGACAGAGATCTAAAGGACACAGTTTGTATGGAAGAGCATAGACAGCTGCGCTCTACCAGGCAAAATAAAACTCTGGTGCTTTCAGTATGGTGTACTGCCGAGGTTGCTGTGGCAACTGACTCTGTACGAGGTTTCTTTGACAACAGTAGAGAAGCTGGAAGCTTTAATCATTTCATATATCAGGAAATGGTTGGGACTCCGCTGCCTCAGCAGAGTGGGACTTTATGGTAAAGGAATACTGCAGCTACAAGTCTCCGCTCTAACCGAGGACTTTAAGTGCGCCAAGGTCAGACTGGAAATGACATTAGTAGAGTCACACGACAAATGCGCGAGGGAGGCAGCACCTGTGTTGAAAACTGGAAGAAAGTGGGTGGCAAAGAAAGCTTTGGAAGATGTAAAGGCTGCCCTTAGAATTGGTGATATCATGGGACAAGTTCAGCATGGAAGAGGGGGTCTTGGTCTCAGTTCAGCTCCTCCTACATGGCACAAGGCAGCCCCAGCTCAAAGGAGGAAGCTGGTAGTCAATGAGGTGCAAAAGCAGGATGAGAGGATGAGGTGCACAAAGGCCAAATTCCCAGGCCAAGATGGGAGAGTGTGGAACAATGCAAGATTGGATGGCAAGACCTATGGTCAGTGGAACATAGCAGGATTAGTTTCATCATCAGGTCAACATATGATGTTCTCCCATCACCACAGAACCTAAACCTCTGGGTAGGAGAGGATCCCTCATGACCTTTGTGTTCATCACCTGCAACATTAAGGCACATTTTGACAGGATGTAAGGTGACTCTTAGCCAAGGACGGTTTACTTGGCACCATGACCAGGTGCTGTGATGTTTGGCCTTTGCATTGGAAGAAAAGCGTAACATGACCAATGAGTTGCCACCTGTTAAATCAAAACATTACACACAAAAGACAACATTCCTCCGTCCTCTTGAGGTGTTGTGGGCTAGTTGACGAAACACTGAGGATGGAAGGTGCCCACTTGAAGACCCCACAGATGTACCCTACTTAGCTCAGTCCAGACGGTTGTCGTGCTGATGCGCTAGGGAGGCTGCACTGTGTTGATCCCCAGAGCCAGCACCGCAACCGTTGTGTGTGTGCTGTTGTGCCAGGGAGGCAAAATAAGCTGATCCCTGGAGCCAGCATTACACTTCAGCCATTAACACCAGACAGAAGGATATTTACATCATATGGAAGGAAACGTAAATGGATGAAGACACACATGGATCACGCTAGTTTACGTAAAGCAACGTCTTAGTTGGTGCTTATCTTGGTGAGAGCCAAGTTCAAATCAGCATGAAGTTTTAACATCTACTCTCATGTAATGGAAATCATAATCGTCAACACTGCATCATACCCTCATTCAGGACTCCCAGAGTTCCCGCATCATCACGTCATCACTGCTCACCTCACCTTGTCTAATTGTGAAATGATTGCAACCCTAATTTATGAAATTGCAACCCTGTTTGTGTAAAAAATTGCCAAAAGGCAAAACTACCAGAAATTGCTGCTGCTGAACCTGAATCATGTCAAAACAAACTAGAAACAAAGAAAGCCCCATGCATAGGGTTGCCACCTGTCCAGGTTTGACTGGACAGTCCGGGAATTGGCAACTGTGTCCAGTTGGCAGGAAATAACAGACACAAACGCCCTAATGTCCAGCTTTAAGTGAAACATATAAAAAACACAGACATACTGTACATAACAGGACATTTTGGAGTGGAATTTATTGAGTCTTTATTGGCAGTTTGGATTGGATTGTCAATAATACTTCCACCAATCAGAGTGTGGCATACAGTGTGCGATCCTGCCCTCTGACAGACTGGTGGTTTGCAGCACAGAAGCATGTGCTGGGCAAGGGAAAGAATGTGTCAGATGTCAAAGTGAATATGAGAATGGCAGTGAGTGATGAAGCCAATTTGCTTGAAGAAAAAAAAAAACAGACTGGACATTTCCATCAATGGATTTAGGAAATGTACAATTTGTGATGTCATCAGAACCTCTGAGGCTGTATAAACTGCTCCTGCTACTTTGGTACTTGTAGGTTAATCAGTTTTGTGTAGTAGTAGTAGTAGTAGTAGGTGGGTGGTGGTGGTGGTGGTAGAAGTAGTAGGAGGTGGGTGGTGGTGGTAGAAGTAGTAGTAGGAGGTGGGTGGTGGTGGTGGTAGAAGTAGTTGTAGTAGGTGGGCGGTGGTAGTAGTAGGTGGGCGGTGGTGGTAGTAGTAGTAGGTGGGTGGTGGTAGTAGTAGTAGGTGGGTGGTGGTGGTAGTGGTAGTAGGTGGGTGGTGGTAGTGGTAGTAGTAGTAGTAGGTGGGTGGTGGTAGTGGTAGTAGGTGGGTGGTAGTAGTAGTAGTAGTAGTAGTTGTAGTAGGTGGGTGGTGGTGGTGGTAGTAGTAGTTGTAGTAGGTGGGCGGTGGTAGTAGTAGGTGGGTGGTGGTAGTAGTAGTAGTAGGTGGGTGGTGGTAGTAGTAGTGTGTGGGTGGTGGTAGTAGTAGTGGTAGTAGTAGGTGGGTGGTGGTGGTGGTGGTAGTAGTAGTAGTAGGTGGGTGGTGGTAGTAGTAGTGTGTGGGTGGTGGTAGTAGTAGTAGTAGTAGTAGGTGGGTGGTGGTAGTAGTAGTGTGTGGGTGGTGGTAGTAGTAGTAGTAGGTGGGTGGTGGTAGTAGTAGTAGTTTCAAGGGCTTAATTAAATAGCAGCCAAAATTGTTTATGTAAGACTTGTTAGAAAATCTGTAACAAATGATGCAATTTTTTTTGGATTGTTATTGTTGATACGTGTAGACACTACTATCCACCGTGAAGGTATCACAAAGACCCGAAACAATATGTTAAAATAAATTAGTTCTGCACCATATAAAAGATCTGATTTTGCCAGTGCTTGCTAGTCTATTAACCTGTTTTAAATTTAAAGCATTTTAGTTTTGGCTTTGTTTAAGTTTTCACACAGAACAATACTGTCATAGAATTACTGCATGATACTGTGATGATTGCACCATCGCTAAGTTTTAAAACTGAGAGCTAGCATATGCCTGTCGTTAAAGTGTACTGCAGTTAGTAAAGGTTGTCACAAACAAGCTTTTCAGACTCAGAAATTATTTGTAAAAAAACAAACACACACAGACAGGATCGTTGCTTCAGAAATGGCATTGATTTACTACAGCGTTACTCATCACCACAGCTACTTGTCTCAGGTAAGATTAGCCTCTAGCCTACTGTGCGATAGCTACTATTTTTCTGGCTTGAAAGTCCAATAGCTTGAAATATCAAGAGCACAATACTGTGTATACTGCATGATTATTGATTTGTACCGAGATCTGGTGGTATTGTGTTAAACTGTATTACAGTATACTGCAGTTTTGATGGCTAGGCTGACAGAAATATGTCCAGGTTTGGTCTGTGGAAAAGGTGGCAACCCTACCTGTGCAGCAGGCAGGCGTGAGTTGTGCTACTGATGTGGTTGCGACTAATGATGATGGCTAACAGGCTATGGAAAATGAGGAGCGGGATGCACCATATGATTTATCAAGTGAAGAAATGAATCTGGGTAATGAAACTCCGGTGCTGCCAACCGTTTGGACTACTGAACAATTTCAAATTTGAAATTACTAATTTTTAAAAACAAAATGTTATGTTTCGTTGTTAGCATGTTATCTACAGTGGTGGCTTGGAAATATGTTGAAAGTGCATTACATTGTAAAGCGTTATATACTTAAGCGTTCCAGTACCTCTGCTCCCCCTCTTACATCCACTCTCTCCTGTTCACATTGAGCTCCGGCACCTCCTGATTTACAAATTAAGCACTGGTGCTGGCTAATATCCCAATTCACTAATAACTGTTACTCTATACTATTCCACTCCTCTTCATCCAACTGTACTGCTTTACATCTAATTCATTAATCATTACAAAGCATTTTGGATAAAAGCATTATATAAAAATCAAAATAATAACATTGTGTTTCCCAATGCAGTGCTGTTCAAAGGTATTTTTTCACTGGTTCATACTTAAATTTGTACTGCAGTAGATGCCATTGCTTTTTTGTGTCAATTTCCAAGCAGGCAAGCAAATCTCCTTTTTCAGTAGCTAACATGTTACTTTTCTGGCAACCAACTTTTTTTTACTTTTCAGCGGCTTTGCTCTTGGCAGGCAGCCAACTCTGGGGATGTCACGTAGCACACCTGCTGCAGGCTCTCTTGTCTCCAGCTACTTTACAGAAGCAATGCACACATACTGGCCTTGCAAACTTTAATGCATGCACATGAGACTGTTATGTTTAATTTGTATTTCTTCATCAAATTTTCATTTAATCTTTAGTTGCACTCACAGAGCAAGAGGACTGTTCTTCTCAGAATCAGAATTTATATTTTTCTGATGTTTTTAACTTCTGACACCATGTACATTTATCTTATAAACATGGAGATGGACACCAGGTTGCAATACAGCATGGTAACTTTTATTGAAACCCTTGACTCCTGGAAGAACATCATCTCTAAAGCCATTAGACAGGAAGTATGTAGTTTCCCTCTAATGAATCCTTTACAGGACATCTATGCCTGCCAAAATGGGGCACCCTGGAGTGTCTAATAAATTATGTACCTTAGGCAAAAAGCCTGATGGTAGCACATTTTTATTGGGGAATTGCCTCAGTGATTATATCTGCTTAAAAATAGGCCAAAGAATCATCATTCACTGAAATGGACAGACAAAACACAGAAGAAACTGTGGACCTTTAATGGTGAATATCAGAAAGGAAGGTAATCTCCTAAAAATTGAATATATCTTGAACTGCCAGAACTAATTACTTTAATCCAGATAGGTGACTCAACTGCACTCAATCTTGGTATGTCAAAGACTCGACTTGACTCAATGTTTGTGACTCAGTCATTACACTGGGTGTGGAGTGCTTTATCCATGGTACCCACTGTAGTATCCAAACAAGCAACATGGGACAAATTATTTGTAATGTTATGTTCTTAAATTGAAAGTCCCACAAAATTCCAGTTAAAAAAAAAAAAAAAAATCACAAAGTTCAAATTTTAAATGAGCATGTTATGATTATTTTTAATCAAACCTTTTAGTCATAAAGCCACTAAATGAAAGGAACAAACACATCTATCCCTAATGACTTCAAGCAGTGTATTCAGTTATTTTAAGGTACTCAGTGACAGAAAGTGAAACCAATGAAGCATTATGTTGTGGAAAGAATTCAAACTCAGTTCAAACTTAGGCATGTGCTTGGCACAGTTGACTACATGCAGTGATTTATGTGAAGAACTGAATCACTTGTCCCACATTTCTACTTTCATTATTGACTTGGCTCGAGGAGACATTGTTCCCTTAACAGTTGAAAGTTCCCCTTCATACTTCATCTCTGTGGATGATGCATTGTCTCTGACAAAGCTCCCTTGTTCATAATACATCAGATTGAACAGAGATTCATCACATGAACGCTCACTATCAAAGAGCCCAATAGCGAACCAATTTTCATACTTGGTGTAATTGTAAGGTACAGAAAACATTATGGCAAAACGGCTAAGAGCCTCGCTTTTATTATTTTCAGACACATCATATGTCAAGACACCGACACAACCCAATAGTTTACTAGGGTTTTTGGTGAATGAACAGCCTTCTCGTGTCTCTTTTCTGATTGTAGGCTGAGGAGGATTGTGAGGGTATCCACTTGAAGTGAAGACTCTGATTGGAAAAAAATAGGAGAATAGTGACATTAGTGCTACAGATCAGCAAACAGTTAGATGTTTTACACCAATCTTGTGTAAATTCTCCTTAAATGTATTTAATATGTAAATGTACCTTCTTAATTATGCGTCCTGGCCAGAATAACATGAAGCCTATTGTTTCTGTTTGGATTCTACTTCATATTAGGCTTCCAAGCCATTGGCTGGGAAAGCCTATTTTTTTGTTAGGATTATTATTATTTCACTTTCTTCCCAAAACTCATCATAGGCTCATAAAATCAGGTATGTAGGTAGCTGGCAACATGCAGATAACCAGACTGGCATCCCCGAATCAAAGTCCCATGGTTCGACCACCATATTGGATCTTGTGGAAACTTTTTCAAAACTCTTGCCATTAATAACTAAGGTGGAACTGTGACAATGGTAGCAGATAGTGCAGCAATGACCTACAAAAAATGTCTTGGTTACTTGCGTAACCTCCGTTCCTTGATGGAGGGAACGAGACGTTGTGTCAATGTAGTGACACTAGGGGTCACACTTGGGAGCCCGAGACACCTCAGGTCTTTGATAAAAGGCCAATGAAAATTGGCGAGTGGTATTTGCATGCCAATCCCCCGGACATACGGGTATAAAAGGAGCTGTTATGCAACCACTCATACAGGTTTTATGCTGAGGAGCCGAGACAAAGTCTGACCATTTCAGCGTTGTGGCAGGAGGGACACAACGTCTCGTTCCCTCCATCAGGAAACGGAGGTTACACAAGTAACCAGGACGTTCCCTATATGTCACTCACTCGACGTTGTGTCGATGTAGTGACACTAGGGTTCCCTATACAAAACGCCACAACTGGCTGAACTGTGTTACGTGAACTGGCGGTGTGTGATGGGCAGACAACTGTGTGCCTCATAGCCAGTGCACCAGGTCGACGCATAACCTCCCCCAACATAGTTATGAGTGTCGAACGGCCCTTTGGGGACAAGTCAACTACCCAAAAGATAGAGACAGGCTAGCCCAGTCATGGCCTCTTTTTCCCCTTCTTTTTTCCACTCCCTAAAAAACAAGGGGGATTATCCGACTGGGCCGCCAGGTCCAGTCAGGGGGTGTCCCTCCCAAGGGGAGGATACCAAGGAGACCACACCTCACCCAGAGAGAGGGGGAGATATTTAAGTGGAAAATACGTCACATGGTCTTGCCAACCATGTGGAGAAGTCTCATGGTAGATCCTACCCAATGGGGGAGGAGTTACTACAAACATGGAGACTGTGGCAGAGGGGGCTCTGCCCAAGGATGATGCAGTTTGCCAACAGGGAAACAAATTAGCGGAAAATATACATCGCATGGGGTTACCTTACAGGGAACCGCCACATGCGGAGCACCTACCCCAGAACAGGGCTCTTAGTTAGCACATGTACTGGGCTGGCAGCAAGTCTCTCCAAAAACTTGACTGCCACAGGGCTCGGAGGAAGTCAACCAGGGAACATAGTTTGTGAACACTACTGGAAATTAATGGCACATGTCTTCAGCTCAGAGGAGGTGAAAGGCGCTATGTGCAAGCGATACACCTGGCCAGTTATCCCGGGCTTATCCATTTGTATTGCATGCCACTACCCTGGATGAATCCGGTTCCACCCAGAGGTTGTAGAACCTCGCAAAGGTGTTGGGCATTGCTCTGCAAATGTCTGTTAGAGAGGCACCCCTGGCCGCTGTGCACCAAAGCAGACAAAGAGCTGCTCAGAGATCCTAAAGCTCTGCGTGCGATCAAAATAGACGTGTAAAGCGCGCACAGCAATGACAGGGCTGGGTCTGCCTCCTCCTGGGGAAGCGCTTGCAGGTTCACCACCTGGTCCCTTAAAGGGGTCGTGGGAACCTTGGGCACATAGCCCGGTCGGGCTTTCAAGATCACGTGAGAGTAGCCCGGACCGAACTCCAGGCACATTTCGCTGACAGAGAACGCTCCTACCCTCTTGATGAAAGTGAGCACAGTCTTCAAGGAGAATGCCTTAAGCTCGGCTGACTGCAAAGGCTCAAAGCGGGCCCTCTGTAGACCCTGAAGAACTACAGAGAGGTTCCATGAGGGAACGAGGCACGGTCTGGAGGGGTTTAGCCTCCTGGCGCATCTCAGGAACCAGATGATCAGGTCGTGCTTCCCTAAGGACTTACCATCCACTGTGTCGTGGTGTGCTACTATAGCAGCAACATACCCCTTCAAACCTCTCCTGCAGGAAGGAAAGCACTTATCCGACTGCGCATATCTGAGGTCTTCCTATCAGGAAGAACACCACTTAGCGAATAGATGCCACTTAAAGGCATACAGACACCTTGGAGAGGGGACCCTGGCCTGAGTGATTGTGTCTACCATGGCGGGTGGTAGACCGCTTAGGTCTTCCACGTCCCGTCCAGGGGCCAGACATGGAGATTCCAGAGGTCTGGTCGCGGCTGCCAGATGGTGCCCCATCCCTGAGAAAGAAGATCCAACTTAAAGGGAATTCGCTGGGGGGGGGCTGGTGCGATGAGCGTGAGGTACGATAACCACGGCTGGGTGGGCCAGTAGGGTGCTACAAGGACGACCTGCTCCTTGTCCTCCCTGACCTTGCACAGAGTCTATGCATTTCCCCCAGTAAGCCTGCTTGCACATTTGCATAGGCCAGGAGGCCAGCTGTGTGTCAGCACGTGCTTGCCCTGGATCAATGGCCGGAACCTCCACAGGGCAAGCAGAATTGCCAGCAACTCGAGGCAGTTGATGTGCCAATGCAGCCACGGGCCAGTCCATAAGCCCATTGCAAACGGCACCCCAGCCCATTTTGGAGGCGTCTGTTGTGACCACAATGTGCCTGAAGACCTGCTCTAGGGGTACATCTGCCCGTAGAAACGAGAGGTCGGTCCAAGGGCTGAAGAGACGGTGACAGACTGGCGTGATGGCCACGCGATGTGTCCCGCAGCACCATGCCCATCTCAGGACTAGAGTCTGAAGCAAGTGGTGAAGCGGTCTCATATGCATCAACCTGAGCAGGGTGGCCACCGCTGAGGATGCCATATGCCCCAGGAGCCTCTGAAAGAGTTTCAGTGGAATCGCTGTTTTCTGTTTGAACGCCTTCAAACAGGTCAGCACCGACTGTGCGCGCTCGTTTTGAGGTGTGCTGTCAAGTCCCTGTGTGCACAACATGTCCCGAGAGTGAGCTAGGATTAGCCAATCATCGAGATAGTTGAGAATGCGAATGCCCACCTCCCTTAACGGGGCAAGAGCTGCCTCTCCGACCTTCGTGATGACGCGAGGGAACAAGGACAGGCCAAAAGGGAGGACCTTGTACTGATACGCCTGACTCTCAAATGCAAACCGGAGGAAGGGTCTGTGTCGAGGTAGAATCGAGATGTGAAAGTCTACCACCACAAACCAATCTTGATGCCGGACGCTCACCAGAATGCGTTTTTGCATCAGCATCTTGAACGGGAGACTGCGTAAAGCCCAGTTCAGTACTCGCAGATCCAAGATTGGCCGCAACCTTTTTTCGGTATGATGAAGTAGGGTTGTAATACCGCTTCTTCATCTCGGCCAGGTTCTATCGCACCCTTCCGTAGGAGGGTGGTGATTTCCACGCGCAAGGTAGCAGCGTTTTCATCCTTCACCAAGGTGAAGTGGATAGCTCTGAACCTGGGCAGACGCCTGGCAAACTGAATCGTGTTACGAGTCAGACGGTCCAGACCAGCCATTGTGACGGATTGGAAAGCGCAAGCCACGCATCCAAGTTCCACGTGAGGGGACCAAAGGGACAATGTCGTCGGACTTACCGGCAGGTGGGGCCTCGCAGCGGGGCGGAGCTTGAGGTGCCACACCATGTTGTGGCTGTGCTGAGTCTAGGGACATCAAAGCACTTACCTGGCTCCTTGTGACCACCCCAGAACAGCCTGGGATGGGGGAGGAATAGACCTGTCCTCGCAACCCATGGAGATGAATGTGTGCCACAGCTGGGCATACGGGGGGGAGACCGCCGCTGGAGCGCCAATCCTGCAAAGGAAAAAAGGTGGACGGTGGTCGTGATGACGACCGTGCACACCGGGTATGTGACCCACGGAAGGAGGAAACCGCTCTTTTGCTGAACTGTTGGGTATCGCAGCCACTTGGGTATGCGGTGAAATTAAATGAAAAGGCAACAGAAGATTCTCCACCTGACCCTCCATCGGGGATGGAGTGGTCTTACTGCCAGCTCCAGTGCAGTGGGTTTCGTCGACCCTGGGTGGCCCATCTCAGGGGCGCTTTGACAACCTTCGTGGGTTCTTGGCGGCTGGCTGTGAGACGGTGGCATCTGCTTCCTGCAGTGGGCTGCGGCAGTGCCGGTGCAGTCACCGCATGGTGACGACCAGATGGGGTGCGGGATCTTGAGCCACGCCGGGGCAGGATATGCTGGATAGCCTCTGTCTGCTGCTTCACTGTTGAGAACTGCTGGGCAAAGTCCTCGACGGTATCGCTGAATAGGCCAGCCTGGAAGATAGGGGCAGCAAGGAACTGTGTCTTGTCAGCCTCACCCTTCTCGACCAGGTTGAGCCAAAGGTCCTCCTGGACCACTAATATGGACATTGTCCACCCGAGAAACCACGCCGTGATCTTCGTCGCTCGGAGAGTGAGGTTGGTCGCCGAGTGCAGTTCCTGCATCAGATATGGGGCGGAACTACCCTCGTGCAGTTCTTTTAGCGCCTTGGCTTGGTGGACCTGCAGGAGAGCCATGGAATGCAGGGCAGAGGTGGCTTTTCCAGCAGTGCTGTAGGCTTTGGCCGTCAGGGACGACGTGAACCTACAGGGCTTGGACGTGAGCTTTGGGCGTCCGCGCCAGGTGGCGGCGCTCTGTGGGCATAGGTGCACTGCGAGCACCTTATCCACCAGGGGAATCGCCGTATAGCGCCTGGCCGCCCCATCATCGAGGGTAGTGAGGGCGGCAGAACTGAGAAATCGGGACTGGGCAGTAAAAGGTGCCTCCCACGATTTTGTCAGCTCCTCATGCACTTCAGGGAAGAAAGGCACTGGAGCGGGGCGCGGCTGCTTTGAACAGCGCCGCGAGCCCAGGAACCAATCATCGAGCCGCGAGGGTTCAGGGGAGAGCAGAGGGTTCCACTCTAGCTGACGCTCGTGGCCACCCAGGAAAGCATGTCCGTCATCTCTGCATCAGCCTGTGACTGGGCAATCGTCCCCAAAGGGAGGAGCCCAGTGTCCGACTGGACAAGCCCTCTCTCCAATGCTGTTCTCGAAAGCTCATCAGCGTCACGGGCTCCGAACAAGAGGTCGAACTCACCGTGAGACAAGCTGGCGGACTCATCCGGAAGCCCGATCGGGACAGACAAGCGTGCTGGGGAATGGGAGGTCCGCGGAGGGATATCCGGCGGAGGCGGTCCCATTGGGTTCCCCAAATCGCCCCCAGTGCTAGCTGCACTGGCCTCAAACCTGTAGGTAGAAGGACCGAGGAAGGGAGCCACTGGGGTGGCTTGCTTTCTTATGAAAACAAGCCGTGACTGCAATGTTGCCATGGTCATTCTCGCAGTGAGAACATGAACCATCCATGAACGCTGCCTCCATGTGGGTCGCGCCCAGACACGAAAGACAGCGATCATGACCGTCTGAAGTCGAGAGGTAATGACTGCAACCAGGAATAACACACAATCGGAAAGCCATCTTTAAAAAGACGTTGCAGCAGAGGTGAATAAACAGTCAGCTCAGTAGACATCGACCATTCGGCTCCGAAGAGAAAATCTGAATGAGTGGTTGCATACCAGCTCCTTTTATACCCATATGTCTGGGGGAGTGGCATGCAAATACCTGAACAATTACTTTGCCCGCTACGCTATATTGGTGGCAAATATTCAAACATCTTCTTGTCTTAAACTGCCACGTCAATCGATGCCTAAATTCGCATGCATGCTCACGGCAAGATCCTTTCTTACGCTTGTTCAATGCAAGATTTTTTTGTTAAAAAACATGGCCGCGGTTCACAAATAACCATTTCACAACAGCTCTATTTTCATACATTCGTGCAAAAATCCAAGGTGCAATACACTACAGACATGAAACTTTATATTACCATAGAGACTCACGTGACGTACTTGTGATATGAAAATGACACATTTTGATAACTGTAAAAAAAACTTTTGCAACCCATTACAAGAACACCATTGCACTTATGCTCTTCAATGTCAACACAATTGCACAGACCATTGGAAATTAATAAACGCTGAAGATTGAAACAGATTGCTCACATGGTGTGGCGGCCATATTGAAATTTACGTTGAAATTTTAACTCCTTAGGGAATGCCGAAAGGGCCAACATTTCTATTGAATATGAATAGAAAGTCATGTGTAGTCTATGAAAATTTCATCGGCCGTGACCTCTCCTAGAGGTCAAACATGACAATTACTGCTAATAATACCTTAAGGAGTGCTGTTAAGGTCACGGTTCATATTGAACATGTATAGTATTTCATAGGTGAGCTATAAAAAAAAATGCTATCACCCGTGTCCTCTGCTCTTTCCTAAGTGTCCAAAAACTAGCTCGTAGCTCCTCGGGGATTGCAGATAGAGCTATAGTTTATATTGAACACATAGAAAGTCATGTGTGCTCTATGGAAAAATGTCTTTACTTTAAGTTGATGGACTGAGCAAGTCATGGTGTATTTTTTATGCGGCCTCCGAGTGAATTTGACTCTTGACCATCCGAGGAACCGGGATGCCTGTTTTATTTCATTTTGTCCTGGTTCTGCCTAGCGGCTGGAGCTTGTTTTGTGGAATAACACTGCTTCGGGACAGTTGTGGATGAATCTGTTTGTTCCTTGTGCTAATGCCTCCTGTTGGCTGGAGTTTGTTTTGTGGAGTATTTTTGCGAGAATTTGCACTCATAAACAGCCGGCTCACTGAACACCTGTTTGTCTGTCCGAGGAAACTGAAAAGCTTTATATCGGTTGGAATTTGTTTTGTGGAGGATCACACCTTCGAGACAGAACGTGTAGATTCATTCACAGAACTTTGTTTATTCTTCCTATTGGCTGGGGTTTGTTTTACAAAGTATTTTCTGTTATGTAATTTTGCCTTACAAAATTTGTGCAGAAGCACCAGACTTGAGCAATCCGATGGCAAAGTTATCATGGGGGCTCTCGTAGGTGTACATGGACCTTTTGAGTTTAGAGGGATTGCCACCATTAAGTTTGCTGATGATACGATGGTGGTAGGGCTGATCACTGACAATGATGAAACAGCCTACAGAGAGGAGGTGCACACTCTGACACGCTGGTGTCAGTAAGACAAAGGAGCTTGTGGTGGACTTCAGAAGAAGAGAAAGAGAACACAGCCCCATCACCATCAATGGAGCACCAGTGGAGAGAGTCAGCAGCTTTAAGTTCCTGGGTGTCCACATCACTGAGGAACTCATATGGTCCGTCCACACTGAGGCCGTTGTGAAGAAGGCTCATCAGCGCCTCTTCTTCCTGAGACGGCTGAGGAAGTTTGGAATGAACCACCACATCCTCACACAGTTATACACCAGCACTGTAGAGAGCATCCTGACTGTCTGCATCTCCGCCTGGTACGGCAATAGCACCGCCCACAACCGAAAAGCCCTGCAAAGTGTGGTGTGAACTGCCAGACACATCGGCGGTGAGCTTCCCTCCCTCCAGGACATATACAACAGGCGGTGTGTGAAAAAATCTCGAAGGATCATCAGAGACTCCAGCCACCCGAGCCATGGGCTGCTCTCACTGCTACCATCAGGCAGGCGGTATCGCAGCATCAGGACCCGCACCAGCCGACTTCATGACAGCTTTTTCCCCCAAGCAATCAGACTTTTGAACTCTTGATCTCTCACGATCAATATACATCAGCACTGCACTTTATTAATCTTATTATCTCACACTGGACTGTCATAAATTATATTCTCTTAACAACACACTGGCAACTGACTATCAGCCGACAGCCTGAATGTCAATACAGTACAATACAACCTACTGTACATCTTACATATACTATATATATACAGGTGCATCTCAATAAATTAGAATGTCGTGGAAAAGTTCATTTATTTCAGTAATTCAACTCAAATTGTGAAACTCGTGTATTAAATAAATTCAATGCACACAGACTGAAGTAGTTTAAGTCTTTGGTTCTTTTAATTGTGATGATTTTGGCTCACATTTAACAAAAACCCACCAATTCACTATCTCAAAAAATTAGAATACATCATAAGACCAATAAAAAAAACATTTTTAGTGAATTGTTGGCCTTCTGGAAAGTATGTTGATTTACTGTATATGTACTCAATACTTGGTAGGGGCTCCTTTTGCTTTAATTACTGCCTCAATTCGGCGTGGCATGGAGGTGATCAGTTTGTGGCACTGCTGAGGTGGTATGGAAGCCCAGGTTTCTTTGACAGTGGCCTTCAGCTCATCTGCATTTTTTGGTCTCTTGTTTCTCATTTTCCTCTTGACAATACCCCATAGATTCTCTATGGGGTTCAGGTCTGGTGAGTTTGCTGGCCAGTCAAGCACACCAACACCATGGTCATTTAACCAACTTTTGGTGCTTTTGACAGTGTGGGCAGGTGCCAAATCCTGCTGGAAAATGAAATCAGCATCTTTAAAAAGCTGGTCAGCAGAAGGAAGCATGAAGTGCTCCAAAATTTCTTGGTAAACGGGTGCAGTGACTTTGGTTTTCAAAAAACACAATGGACCAACACCAGCAGATGACATCATCACAGACTGTGGAAACTTAACACTGGACTTCAAGCGACTCTAGGACCTTGGTTTCCAAATGAAATACAAAACTTGCTCTCATCTGAAAGAGGACTTTGGACCACTGGGCAACAGTCCAGTTCTTCTTCTCCTTAGCCCAGGTAAGACGCCTCTGACGTTGTCTGTGGTTCAGGAGTGGCTTAACAAGAGGAATACGACAACTGTAGCCAAATTCCTTGACATGTCCGTGTGTGGTGGCTCTTGATGCCTTGACCCCAGCCTCAGTCCATTCCTTGTGAAGTTCACCCAAATTCTTGAATCGATTTTGCTTGGCAATTCTCATAAGGCTGTGGTTCTCTCGGTTGGTTGTGCATCTTTTTCTTCCACACTTTTTCCTTCCACTCAACTTTCTGTTAACATGCTTGGATACAGCACTCTGTGAACAGCCAGCTTCTTTGGCAATGAATGTTTGTGGCTTACCCTCCTTGTGAAGGGTGTCAATGATTGTCTTCTGGACAACTGTCAGATCAGCAGTCTTCCCCATGATTGTGTAGCCTAGTGAACCAAACTGAGAGACCATTTTGAAGGCTCAGGAAACCTTTGCAGGTGTTTTGAGTTGATTAGCTGATTGGCATGTCACCATATTCTAATTTTTTGAGATGAACGTGAATTGGTGGGTTTTTGTTAAATGCGAGCCAAAATCATCACAATTAAAAGAACCAAAGACTTAAACTACTTCAGTCTGTGTGCATTGAAATTATTTAATACACGAGTTTCACAATTTGAGTTGAATTACTGAAATAAATGAACTTTTCCACGACATTCTAATTTATTGAGATGCACCTGTATGTATATATATATAAATATATATATATATATATATATTATTGTATAATGTGCATTCTATATTGTGTGTAATTGTGTATATTAGATTTTAATTTGTGTTGTGTAAATTTGATGTTTATTGTAGATTGGTATGTCTCATCACTGTCACCACTGCTATGTTGCTTGGAACTGCACCCAAGAATTTCACACACTATTGCGCTTGTGTATATGGTTGTGTGACAATAAAAGTGATTTTTGCACCCCTTATGATATAATATTGGGAGGAGACTTTATTCATTTGATGGACTCAGTCCTTGATCATAGTGAAGCAAAAGTGTGTAAGCACCCTAGAGCAACATTGACGCTTCACAGGATGTGTAAAAATCTTGGTCTTGCAGATATTTGGTGACTTTTGAACCCATCTGGTAGGGACTATAAATCTTTTTCATCAGTCGATAAGATTTATTCTAGAATAGATTATTTTTATATATATCTAAATCCCTCATTTCATCTGTAGTGGATTGCTCAATTGGAAACATCTAAGTCTCAGATCACGCCCTGGTGAGTTTAGAAGTGTTGCCACGGGGGTCATGTGACGCCATGCAAGAAGCAGACGTGTGAGTGACGAGCTCTGCGCACTTTGCTAAATTTTCTATTATTTTCATTTATAATCTGGTGAATTTGATACACCCAGATACACAATTGCTCTTTGATGCAAAACATGGCAAAAAAGTCAAAATCCTCGGGCACGGGAGACATTTAAAGACACTTACGTGTTCAGGATGAAAGCCCCGACAGACATACAGACCTGGGGCTCAATTTGGATGGCACGGCGGGAGAGGAGATCCAGTGTCAGATGTCCAACATGTCGGTGATGTTGACGAAGGTTCTTGCTGACTTGGAGGATCTCGCTGTAATACGTCGATTGATTACAGTGATGGAAATAAAATTCTCTGAGTTAGTCACAAAAGTGACTGATGTTGAGAGATGAATCGATTTTCTGGAATCTTCGGAGAGGGAATTAACTACTAATCCGCCTGCAACCAAAGTTGATTTGGAACATCTCCTTGGAAAGCTTGAAGATCTTGAGAATAGAAGCCGCAGGAATAATGTCAGAATTGTTGGAATTCCTGAGCATGACGAGAGAAGAGATATGGTGAAATTCCTAGATGAGTTTTTCCCGAGTCTGCTCAACATAATAGGCCACAAGCTGGAAATCGAGCGAGCTCACAGAGTCCCAGCTCACAGATTTGCTGAGGGAGACAGGCCCCGATCGATTCTGGCCAGATTTCTGAGATCATCTGATAAAGATCTTGTGTTGCGCCAGGCGAGGTGCAAAGGGAAGCTTTCTTGGAAGAACCATAATATTTTATCTTTCCCGGACTTTGTGAACTCAACGAGAGAAACGCGATCGGTTCAAGGAATGTAAAAAACTCTTACATCAGAAAAAGATCTAATTTGCTCTGATGTTCCCGGCCACACTGAGAATAGAAACGAAGGTCAGTTGCAAAGTATTTACATGTCCCAATCAGGCAATGTCTTTTATAGAATCAATGACTGAGTAAACCATTGGATGTTTCTCATGTGAGTGGGTCAACTCGCTATAGCTGGGTGACATTTTGTTTTTTTGCGTTGGCTCCGGCGAGCAGCTGGGGCTTGTTTTGTGAATAACACTTTTCCTTAAAGAAACTTTTGCATTGAAGTTCCCTGCCAGTTTGAGAGTAGACACTACGGATGACCGCAAAATATCTACATGCTCACACAAAGGATGTCTTTTATAAAGCTGACGGATTGTGTAAGTCATGGTATATATGTTTATACGGCCTCCGAGTGAATTGACTCGACCATCCGGGGAACCGGGATGCCGGTTTTGTTTCTTTTTGTGTTGGTTCTGCCTAGCGGCTGGAGCTTGTTCTATTGAATAACACTCCTTTGGAACAGCTGTGGATTAATCTGTTCGTTCTTCGTGCTTATTCCTCCTGCTATTTTGGCTAATATTTATGCACCTAACATTGATGATCAGGGCTTTTTTATAGACCTTGAAGGGATGTTGCAAGCCGCTGGCACCCCTCATGATATAATATTGGGAGGAGACTTTAATCTTTTGATGGATTCAGTCCTTGATCACAGTGAAGCAAAAGTGTGCAAGCCCCCTAGAGCAACATTGACGCTTCACAGAATGTGTAAAAATTTTGGTCTTTCGGATGTTTGGAGACTTTTGAACCCATCCGGTAGGGACTATACATTTTTTTCATCAGTCCATAAGATTTATTCTAGAATAGATTTTTTTTTTATATCCAAATCCCTAATTTCATCTGTTGTTGATTGCTCAATTGGAAACATTTTAGTCTCAGATAACGCCCTGGTGAGTTTAGAGGTGATGCCACATATAGAGAAAAAGAAATCATATAATTGGTGCCTTAATGTATCCCTTCTGCAAAATCCTGATTTCCAACAAATGTTAAAGACTGAAATTAATGTTTATATGGATACCAACTGGTCCTCAGTTTCCTCTGTGGGCGTGGCTTGGGAGGCACTTAAAGTAGTTCTTAGGGACCGGATCATACAGTATGCCTCATTCATCAAAAAATCCAAAGCACAAGAACTTGTGGAGTTGGACGGAAATATTAAAAGTGCTGAGCCAGAGCTGAAGCGCCGTATGTCAGCTGATGGCCTCAGAGAATTGACCCGATTGAAATATTGATATAATACTATTTTGTCGCGGAAAGTGGAGTTTTGGTTATTCAGGGCAAGACAGTCATACTTTGAGTCGGGTGACAAAGCAGGGAAGCTTTTGGCTAGATATATAAAGCAGAGAGAGTCTTTTTCTACCATTCCCTCAGTGAAATCTGCTGGTGGTGAAATATTTACCTCAGCCATTGATATTAATAATGCCTTTAAAGAATTCTATATTGATCTTTATAGTTCCATGTCTTCGTCTACTGATGAAGATATTAGAAACTTTGTGGAACCATTAGATCTTCCTAAACTGATGATTGAGCAAAAAAACTCTCTTGATTCTGAGATAACTTTGGAGGAGCTTGACGAGTTAATTAAGTCCCTATGGGACCAGATGGTTTTGCCGCAGAATTTTTTAGATCCTATGTACAGAACTGGCTCCACTTTTGTTAGAAGTTTATACTGAATCATCAAAGAAGGAAAAACTTCCTCCAACCATGACACAAGCCCGAAACAGTCTGATTCTTAAAAAGGACAAAGATCCAAGTGAGTGTAAAAGTTACCGTCCAATCTCCTTGATCCAACTAGATGTAAAAATTTTGGCTAACCGATTAAGTAAATTTATGACATCTCTTATACATATAGATCAGGTGGGGTTTATTCGGGGCCGCAGCTCTTCTATTAAAATCAGGTGTCTCATCAATATCATGTGGTCAGTGGCGAATGAACAATCTCCAGTCGCTGCCATCTCACTTGACGCCGAAAAGGCATTTAATATGGTAGAATAGGATTATCTTTTTAAGATTTTGGAAATGTATGAGTTCTGGAGTACATTTATTGGTTGGATTAAGTTACTTTGTAGACACCCTGTAGCAATGGTACAAACAAATGAATTAATTTCAGATTATTTTACTCTGGATAGGGGCACTTAGCAGGGTTGCCCTCTTTCCCCTTTATTGTTCTGTCTTGCCCATTAGCAGCCGCTATAAGAAAGGAGGATGATTTTCCAGGTGTGACTGCGGGAGGCATGGCGTATAAGCTTCTGCTTTACGCAGATGATATTTTATTATTTGTCTCTGACCCTACTAGATTTATGCCTTGCCTCCACAGAATTATTCATTCCTTTTCCAAGTTCTCAGGATACAAAGTCAGTTGGTCTAAATCTGAAGCTTTGGCTCTGACAGCGTACTGTCCAGTAACTGCTTTCCAGCCGGGCGCCTTCCAGTCGCCAAAACAGGGCATTAAGTATTTGTTGATTTTATTCCCAGCAAATTTGTCTGATATAGTTAGTGTTAATTTTGACCCTTTAATAAAGGTTTTCGAGCGATGTGGACAGGTGGGCTTCATTACATTTATTGATGATTGGGAAGGTTAATGTTATTAAAATGAACTGTATTCCAAAATTTAACTACCTGCTACAATCTCTCCCTGTAGATGTCCCTCTCTCTTATTTCAAGCAATTTGACAGCATAGCGAAGTCCTTCATTTGGAATGGTAAGTGTCCCAGATTGCATTTTTAATAAGTTACATAGGCCGATTGACAAACGTGGGCTAGGCCTACCCAAGATTTTGTTTTATTACTATGCGTTCAGTCTGTCATTTGGTTCATTGGTCACTTCCACCTGAGAGAGCCCCTCCCTGGTTTGGTATTGAACAGGAAGTTCTTGCCCCTATTTCACCATTGCAAAGCCTCTCTATCAAACTATTCAGAGAAGTTAAGTTACACCCCGTTATTTCGCATTTACACTAGGTATGGACTAAAGTGTCCAGAATGTTTAAATCGGACATTTATTTAAATGTTGCCTCGAGCATATTGCAGAACCCAAGATTGAGTATTGGTAAGTCCCCTTTCCGCTATTAGTAAGTCCCCTGTGGATTGTGAGGGCGGTTACTACACTCCAGTGTAGTGTGACCTATATGAGAGTGGAGTGTTGAGATCGTTTGAAAATTTGGTTCAACATTTTGGGATCCCCAGATCTCAGTTTTATAGGTATTAACAACTGCACCACCTGCTTTGTACTGTTTTTGGGAGTAGGAAAAGGTCATGAGGCATCAGTGTATTACTGCCTGTTAATTCAGAGTCTGGGGGATGGAGCTTTATCTTCTCTCGAGAGTATGTGAGAAAGATTTCAACTTGGTATTGGAGGAGGGAGTGTGGGCTAGGATTCTTAAAAATGTTAAGTCTGCATCTAGAGATGCAAGGGTGCGTCTTATGCAATTCAAAATTAAGCATAGATTTTATTGGACCCCCTCTAGATTGTATTAGGCTTGGTCTTAAAGACACACCCACATGCTGGCGATGCCAATCAGAGGATGGAGACATGACCCATGTTTCTTTGTGGTGTGCAGAGATACAGAAATTAAGGTTCAGAATTTTGTGTGTGACGTGGTAGGCACTTGGGTTTCATTTTGCCCGAGACTTTGTATTCTGGGTGATGGGGCGGTCATCGATGTGGGGGATAGTCAAATAGAGAATCAGGTTCTGACCTGTGTGACGATCGCCAGGTAGGTTATTTTGAGGGGTTGGTGGTCAGCTAGTGCACCCCCCATATTCGGAGCAGTGCACGGAGATGGGGAGGGTGGTGGCTTATGAGGTGTCATTGGGAAGACGGGGTGACTTAGATTTGTTTATCCGAAAATGGGGCAAGTGTTTGGAGTTTTCGGGTGGGGCATGGAGACAGAAGTATAGTATAGTTTTATGTGAGTATGATTATTATATATATATATATATATATATATATATTGTTTTTTTTTCTATATATTTACTTATGTGTGACCACAGGGTTGTTTTTTTGGGGGCTGGGGTTTAAATGTTGATTTTGTGTGTGTGTGTATTTTATATATATATATATATATATATATATATATATATATATATATTCAAATGTTTTGCCTTTATTATTGTAAGATTTAATAAAAAATGCTAATTACCAAAAAAAAAGGGCCCATGATGTGCCAGTCTTCTAGTTGAGTGTTTGGCTACCCTACCTGGAGGGGGCAAGCCAGCACCATCATATGCAGTCGAGACTGTGTCCACAATTCAGTGTGACAGACGTTGCTTAGAGAGGGGCTGTCCTGGGGTCCGTGTCCCATGACAGACAAAGATCTGGTCAGATTGACACAGAGCTCTTGTCCAAAGCATGTAGCATCTCAATGCCCACACTGGGCTGAGGAAGTTCAATCTCTCATCCGGTATTGAAGCAAATGGAGGCAGATGAAAGGACTCCTATTCCACACATTGTTTAATCTGGAAGGCTGTAATCACTTTGGGGAGGAAAGCGGGGTTGGTGCGTAGCGACACCCTGTTGCCATCATCCCAAATACACTTGCAGCAGCTGTGTACAGACAGTGTCTGCAGCTCACTGATCTGCCGATGTGATAGCCAAGAGGAAGGCTGTCTTCGTTGACAGGTACTTCAGCTCTATAGAGTATAAGAGCTCAAACAGGGACTTCGTGAGAGCCTCCAGTACAATATTAAGGCTCCATTCAGGGAGAACCGTTCTCCTAGGAGGGCATAATCGCTGTGCGCCTTTAAGGAAATGGGTAGCTAAAAAATGCGTACCCAGAATCTACGGGGGCATGGCAAGCAGAGATAGCCGCTAAATACACCTCCAAGGCAGAAGGTGAACTTTCAGCATCCAGCAGTTCTTACAGAAACTGCAGGATGACTGGCATAGGGTAAGTAATGGGGTCATGGTTCGTAGCCAGAAACCAAGCTTGAAAATACTTCCAATTATGGGTATACAAGGACTTAGTGGAGTCTGCCCTAGCGCTCTGCATCATTTTCACAACTGCAGAGTTGCAAGTCACTTGCGATTTAAAGGGCAGACTGAGTTGGTGTGAGCAATTCCACAAACTCTAACCCCCTGACATTGCCTATTTGAACAGAAACCGGTGTTGAAGTTGTTACAAATTTGTCTTTCTTGGGTTTGCGCCAAACATAACGTTTTGTGTTTAGGCCAAAAAGTTCAATTTTAGTTTCGTCAGACCACATAACTGTTTGCCAAATGGCTACAGAATATCCTGAGTGTTTTTTCACACTTCAAACGGGATTCAAGGTGTAATGGCTTCCTTCTTGCCACCTACCATACTGGTCAGTTTTGTGGAGTGCTTGGGATATTGTTGTCACATGCACACTTTGACCAGTCTTAGCCATAAAAACCTGTAGCTCTTGCAAAGTTGTCATTGGCCTCTTGGTAGCCTCTCTGATCAGTCTCCTTCTTGTTCGGTCATCCAGTTTGGAGGGACGGCCTGATATAGGCAGGGTCTTCATGGTGCCATACACCTTCCACTTCTTAATTACTGAAGGGATATTCAAGGCCTTTGTTTTTTTTTTTATACCCATCCCTTGATCTGTGCTTTTCAACAACTTTGTCTCAGAGTTCTTTTGAAAGTGCCTTGGTGCTCATGGTTGAGTCTTTGCTTTGAAATGTACTACCCAGCAGAGGAAACCTACAGGAAATTCTGAATTTACCTTTAATTGTCTACCAATTTCTAGAATATTTTTTTCAGGCTATAAGGTAACAAAAGGTGATCATTTTGAAAGGGGGTGTAGACATTCTATAGGCACTGTATATATACATACATACACATACACATTGTATGATCTCTCTTTTGTGTTATGCTTTGGTTTTGCCTTACAACTATAATCGCATTTACGCTTTTAAAAATAAAGAAACTAAATTTATTACCCAAAATAGGTACATGACATTTCCTGTTCATATGAATAAAATAAAGAAAGTGGTGTGTGAACACAGTACCATACGATCTAGCAAATGAAATGAGGAGATAGAAAATGCTGATTGTAGTTAACTTCCCCTTTATTCAAACAGCCTTCCTTTTACCTTACTGCGCTTGCGTGATCCACTTTTTCCCCAATCTACTTTTTCCCTACAACACAGGTATTAATGTGTGAAATTAGCCCCTTTGGAATCTCTGTGGTGCAATTAAAGTATGAACAACAGCTACAACCACTTTGCTGCATCAATCCTTCTGGCGCATCCGTAAATGTGCAGACTTTGTCTGTGAGAGGAGCATAAACCAAAGTTGACACTAGTTTCTGGCTAGATAGTGGTTTGTTGTTGTCTGGCATAAAGGCTGTGACTAAAATTTAAACTCCTGATTTGAGATTTCAATGAGTATAGGTGTGTGTAAAATAGTAGAATAGTATACTTTTGTACTTTTACTCAAGTAGTTTTCTAGAAGGATACTTTGACTAGTAACAGTACTCCCCTCGAGACCAGACACCCCTGGTGGAAATAATAATTTCTCATTCTTGTACTCACCTTGGATTTCTTAAGATATATTTTTTGCTGTAGTTGGAAATTTGAATGGCAACATTCCGTTCAGTGTTTATATATGTGGACATTTGCTCAATGGTAGTGCCTGCCAGCGAGACTCCAGCAATGATCGCAGATACTATTGGAACTACTGCCTCCATTTTCAATGGAATTATTTTTCAGCTGGCTCCCTCCACTGAAATGAAAAGAAATACTGTCAATACAATTATTAGAGAGAGAGAGAGAGATGTTTTGGAATGTTATCTTGTGAGTGCTTTTGCTTGCTGTATTACCTTTATTTAGCCAGATGAGTTAATTGAGAACAAATTCTCATTTTCAGTAAAGACCTGGCCAATAATGGCAGATAAAATAAATAAATAAATGTATGAATGTGTGACACTATGTCATTTTTACTAACTTGTGCTACTCTATAAATAACATTTATTGTTCTGTGCATTTGAACCCGTAGCTAAATTGATTTAACCTCTTCAGCTCCATGACATACGTACAATGTAAAAAAACAAAACAAAAACATATATTTAACGGTCAAATGACTGGCAGCAGAGTAGCCAGTCAATTTCCTTCAAAATAACTGATGTGATCACATAAACTGAATTACAACAAATGACAAATGCAATATACGGTCACACTTTATAAACTGATTTAAAGCAAGTAACCTTATATACTGAATATACTGTGCACTGCATATTCTGAATTGCGGTAAATAACTGAAGCATAAAAATGACTGGTGTGACTGTATTTTTAATTAGTAAAACAAGTTTACAGTCTGGTAATATGTTTAGTATAATTTGACAATATAATACAGTAGCATAAAAATAAGAGTTTGATATTTTATCAGACTACAACTCTTACAATTAAGAGATACTCTGAACAAGTTAGCAATTTAAATGCTTTTCACTTAATTGCAACAGTAGCGCTCACGATCACCATCATGCTCACGCTCACGATCACGCTAAAAAAATGTTTTTTTTTACCTTCAGTTTTTATTGTAGCTACTTTTAATGTGCTGTATTTTCTTTTTAGATGTTATAATTCAAATTTTGCAATATGAATAAGTAAACTTTAGTTTGGTATCTGTTGGTGAAAAAGTACAATGATTAAAAACTTTGTTAAAGTTCCTGTTGTTTATGGCAAATGTATTTTAATGTCTTGTTGTATAGTTATGACTTGAGTTGCTTACACTGAATAAGTCACTTCTGGGTCACAACATTGGCATTTTGTGAAATAAATCATTTTCCAATTGAGTTTTCTGTTTACATTTATCTTGGTATATTTAATTTGCCATAGTAATTTTTGTATACTGCTAAATGATAAAACTCCTTACAGTAGCCTGATGTTTTTTTTCTTTGATAGAATAAAATCAGCACCTGTAACTATAGTGCAAAATTCATAGACCTATTCAGGAGATAATATAGTGAAAAGTGTTTAATTTAAATCAAGGGAATTAATGTTAAAACTTTACAATGCATTAGTAAGACCTCATATAGAATATTGTGTTCAGTTCTGGTCACTTTGTTCACTATTATAACAACTTTGATTGTTATACAGCTGGATACCTATGGGGGATGCAAGAAGAGTCCAAAAAAATAAAATAAAAGTAAAACGTTTTCTTTCATTTGATTTAAAACATATACGTGACATGATGTTCTGTAGATGGCGGGGGTTGATTCTATGGTATTATAACCCCTTCAATTTGCTAAATTTCTAAGACTTTTGCACAGCAGAGTGTGTGTGTGTGTGAGTATAAATATATATATATATATATATATATATATTTATACTCACACACACACACACACACACACACACACACACACACACATAGGTGCTCATTTTATTATACCAGGGCACTGTACAAATAAACTAATACAAAATTATGTATTTATTATTTATCTTTTGAGTTTTTGTCTTTCAGTCTGGATCTCTACATTAAGCTTTTATTCTCTTAAAGAATATCTCCAAATAAAATTTACAATTTGTTAAATGTGCGAAAGATTATCAGATCTGAAAAGGTCAATTTAAATAGAGTCACTGACCTGGAAACTGACGAGTTGTTGACCTGCTTCAGGATCTGTCAGATGAGAATAACTCTAGGCTCCGTCTTGTTCTGAGTCTTAAAACAGCTCGGAGTAGTTTTGCATGTTTTAGGGTGTTACCAATCCACTCCTCCTAGTTAGTGTAGAGTGGTTGTGGGCGTTTTCCAAAACTGAAATGCGTATCCTCAAGAGGATAGCTTCTGAGGTTATGCATTTCAGTTTTGGAAAACGCCCACAGCTACTCTACACTAACTAGGAGGAGTGGATTGGTGGATTGGTAACACCTTAAAACATGCAAAACTCCTCTGAGCTGTTTTAAGACTCAGCACAAGACAGTGCTGAGAGTTATTCTCATCTGACAGATCCTGAAGCAGGTAAACAACTCATCAGTTTCCAGGTCAGTGACTCTTTATTTAAACTGACCTTTTCAGATCTGATAATCTTTCTCACATCTAACAAATTGTACATTATATTTGAGGAGATATTCCTTCAGAGAATAAAAGCTTAATGTAGAGATCCAGACTGAAAGACAAAAACTCAAAAGATAAATAATAAATACATAATTTTGTTTTAGTTTATTTGTACAGTGCCCTGGTAGAATAAAATGAGCGTGTGTGTGTGTGTGTATAAACATTGCTATATAATATAACAATGCAAATGCCAGCACTTCAAAAGTGTTCAGAAAAACTTTTCAACTGTGGGGTGCCTCTCGTCCTGGGGAAATAAGACAGCAACTCCAGTTGTCAATGAAGTCTATAGCCGCAGAAAGTTCAATAAAAACAAATGTCTTTTATTTCATCACTTGTAATCATGGTAAACAGGCTTATACGTTTCGACCCTCTGGTCTTCTTCAGAGCACAACCATGAAAGGACAGGTTGTGTATTTTTTATTATCAACACAATCGTTATTATTTGTTTCAGGTGATCGTTAAACAGTTAATTTTCACATTCAAAAGTTATCAAGATAAACTATCTATCTATCTATCTATATATATATATAGAAACACACACAACTGCAGTGCAAAAGTCTTAGAAATTTTGCAATTTTTGGATGGGGTTATAGTACTAGTTTTTTTGGACACTTCTCGTGCACCCTGTTGAGAAGCACTGGGTAAATGTGATGGATTCGCTACTACAGCACTTCATATTAGATGCTCATGTATAGTTTAATTTGAGTTGTTGTGATCACAAGTTTTTGAAGATTCGGCTCAGTGTGAATTAAAGATTGCTAAAGGACAAGCTTGGTTTCTTCTCACCCAAACTAAGCTGTATAACAGCGGTGGCGTAGTGGGCTAAAGCACATAACTGGTAATCACAGGGTTGCTGGTTTGATCCCCACAGCCACCACCATTGTGTCTTTGAGCAAGGCACTTAACTCCAGGTTGCTCCAGGGGGATTGTCCCTGTAATAAGGGCACTATAAATCACTTTGGATAAAAGTGTCTGCCAAATGCATAAATGTAACAGTCAAAGTTGTTATAAAAGTGAAAATCCTTTTTGTAGCAAAGTGACCAGAACCTAACACAATATTCT
This sequence comes from Myxocyprinus asiaticus, assembly GCF_019703515.2. Classification (NCBI taxonomy): domain Eukaryota; kingdom Metazoa; phylum Chordata; class Actinopteri; order Cypriniformes; family Catostomidae; genus Myxocyprinus; species Myxocyprinus asiaticus. Next base: position 99,749 of record NC_059354.1, on the reverse strand, counting down.
AGATGAGGTATTACTAATGCATTGAAAATTTTTAACATTAATTCCCTTGATTTAAATTCAACACTATATATCTGAGCATCTTGTAACTCCTCCTATCCCCCTGATGGTGATGGAGGAAGAGGAAGGCATCTCCTGCTGCTCTGCTCCTGCTGGTGGAGGTGGTGGTGGCAGAGGCATCTCCTGCTGCTCTGCTCCTGCAGGTGGAGGTGGCGGAGGCAGAAGCAGCTCCTGCTGGTGGAGGTGATGGCAGCAGTGGCATGTCCTGCTGCTCTGCTCCTGCTGGTGGAGGCAGAGGCAGCTCCTGCTGCTCTGCTCCTGCCGGTGGAGGTGGTGGAGGCAGAGGCAGAGGCAGCTCCTGCTGCTCTGCTCCTGCCGGTGGAGGTGGTGGCAGTAGAGGCATCTCCTGCTGCTCTGCTTCTGCAGGTGGAGGTTGTGGAGGCAGAGGCAGCTCCTGCCGGTGGAGGTGACTGGCAGCAGTGGCATGTCCTGCTGCTCTGCTCCTGCCGGTGGAGGTGGTGGAGGCAGAGGCAGCTCCTGCTGCTCTACACTATTTCCTGCTGGAACCTCCTTAAACTATATATTCTGGCAACCCTTTTAAGATATAATGTTTCTGTTAAAGGGGCTGGGGAGGAAAAATACTAATATATAATAATTCTTATTATATTTACAGTTTTTGCTTTAGTATCAGTGGAATACGCCACCTGACAAATAATCCCATTGAAAATGGAGGCAGCAGCATTAGCATCTGTGGTCATCGCTGGAGCCTCATTGGCAGGCAGTACCATTGAGAAAATTTCCAACGCTATAAACACAGAACGAAATGTCACTATTCACATAACAAACTTCTGCAAAGACTACAACTTAACAAACCCACGGTGAGTAATCTGATTTCAGTGATTTTAAACTAGTTTACTCTTAGTGCAGGGAATGCATTTAAAAAGCCATTGAAAGAGGCTGCAGATATCTGTTTGTTAGTTCACAATGGATGTAGAGTATCAACATAGGTATCACCATTATAAAATAAACTGGGAACATACATCTGGGAATAGGTTAAAGGGTAACTAAGGACCCTTTTTATTGTTACATGTTCCCAAGTGTTGCTACAACTGTTTAAGTAATGTGTGTGTATTGTTTTAATTATTTTGTTTTACATCTTGACCACTTTTTTAAAAACTTTTAAATTGCATTCCACTACCTCTAAGATGGCTTCACATGTACCTGTGAAACTAGATTAACCATCATCCTCCTGCTCACATATGTGATTGAGATGGATTTACCAGCGAACAGGAGGGTGATGGGAAATGTAGTTCTGAGAAATACACAAGGGGCCATGTTGGAGTTATCCTGGAAACAGAGCCAGAGCGCACTGCAATTTGAAAGTGTAAAAAGTGGTCCAGATGTAAAAAAATAAATAAAGAAACACCTTAAAACCAATACACACACCTTACTTAAACAATTGTAGCAACACATGGGAACACGTAACAATAAAAAGTTCCTTAAGTAACTTTTTAAATTCAGTAATGTAATGGAAACAGTTTTGTCCTTTGGAATCTAATCCAATTCTTAATGCTGTTTTGGGTGATAGTTAAATTCTTACTTAAGTAACTCAGTGCTCATTTGGAATTAAAACCCCAAAACTGAGAGCATCTCCAGGAAAAGGATTAAGAACAGTAAAGCAATATACACTTACTAGTCACAGCTGGTGGCTTTTTACTCGGACGAAATAATGACCTATTTAAAACATATCATTTTGACCTCATTTATGTTTAACACATCTTTATGCCACAACATATTAGGGGTCAGGTGGCATATTACAGAAACATCCAATCCTATTTTATCTTAGAAAAAGGACATCCTAAGTGTCAGTTTAGGGGTATTAGTATTACAGAACAAGGATTCCTAACTCATTTTCCTATTGTAAGTTAGGATAGGAAATAAAGTATTAAAGAACATTGCTAACTCATTTTTTTCCTATGTTTTATACCTAACATTTAGGACAAGATGGCACTTGTCCTATCTTAGATTTGAAATGGTAATTCATTTATTTTGAGTAAAATGAGACAAAGAATACATGTAACAACTATATGTCTGTAAATTACAGATCTAAGTGCTGTAATTACGGGACATATTTATTTTTACGTATAAGGTAGCCTAATTAAAAAATATTGCTTGACAAAACAAATGATCAGACACTTTGAAAAATAACAGGTTTTTCAAACACACTCTAACTAGCTTTAGGCTACAGTATGGCTGTTTATTGAGAAGTAAGCATTTGTTTATTTGTGTAGCTACAGGATATATTTATGTATTTGTTGTATTTTTATTATACACCATAAGCCTACCTTGGGTAAATGGTACAACTGTATCACGTATCCTTCCTTATTTCTCGGCCCTTTAGAAAGGTTAGCATTAGCATCTACTGTAAGATAAAGCTACTGTGTTTGTGACTCAGCAGCGTTTACCTTTTTTTCTGTATGACACAGTTAATCTATAACTCTTTAAGATGTTTATTATATTGGTGATATTGTGTTTCAAGCTTCATCCAATTTTCTATCAGTACACATGTTCTCAATAGGGAATGCATAGCTAAAACAACAAACTGACAAACTCCCTGTAAGTGTACTTTGTGAATCTCTCCCCCTCCCCCGGATTTATTACCTGCTGAAAACAAAGCGGTACAAAATGTGAACTCGTGGAAGAGTCCTGTAAACATAAGACTCTTTCCGCATTACAAGCCTACTCGGTTTTAGTTGTGGAAATAGTAATTTTTCTGCTTTTTGACGGTTTATAAATTATATCATCTTTAGTCTATATAGCAGAAGCCCTGATTAGATCAATTAGAATTGACAGCAACAGCTACGAATTTTTATTTCTAAAGACAAAAAAATAAAGTTTAAAAAGTATAAATTTTTATTGATATTTTTGTGGTAGTTCTGAATCCAACACAAGAGGAACCAATACAATATATTATTTTTCTCTTTGGTGATGATTTAAAACTAGATATCGTGTGAGCTGTGGCTGTTGTCCCTGGATTCAGACTTGATCAGTTGAAAACAAATACGATATATTGTGAGAGAGGATTTCCTAATTAAAGGTAAGATAGGATAGATACCATAACTATTATAGCTACCTGTGACTTAGGAAGAGCTTCTGCAATACCAAGTTAGGAAAAATCCCATCCTAGCAATGAAAGAAGTTAGTTACACTTGCATATATATATTAAAAAATGCATTGTATCCTTGTGGCAGTCTCAACTTAATTTTAAGAAAATATTGGATGCACACGGTATTTTAATGGAGAGCACATCAGTTAGTCCCCATGATTTCACCCCGTGACAATTGTAAATTAATGCCAGGTGCGGGGGATTAAAAAAAGAGCATCCAGACTGCTCATGGCTGCTGCTGTGTAAGGAAGCCTGACTGAAGCTCCTGTAATTAACCAAATTAATTTGATTAACCATTTGGACTCAAGATGGCACCGAGTATGGCTGCTGCGTTGTGAGCTCCGACACAACATGGTAGTGTTTTGTTTGTTTTGTTCACAATTCTTATGTTTTTTGTCTTGGATGTTGTCTGCCTTATTGTCTACGACAGACAAACACTTTTGGACATTGGTTCAGCAATTTCACACCGTAAACCGGACTTCAAATTCCTCAGTGCCGACCCGCTGTTTACAAACACGCAAGCGGAGCCCTTTGTCTGGGCTGCCCGGCCGCGGAAACGCAAAAGGAAAAGGGGAAACAGAGCCGGTGTTCTCATCAGAGTAAGACGTCGTGCAAATCGACCCCCGCTACCCACTATTCTACTGGCAAATGTTCAGTCTCTGGATAACAAGCTCTGCGAGCTGAAAGCGCAGATCTCTTTCCAACGAGAGACGAGGGACTGCTGCATTATCTGCCTTACAGAAACTTGGATGTCTGCGGAGATTCCAGACTCAGCCATTGAACCCGCGGGGTTCTCTGTGCACCGAGCGGACAGAGAGAAAGACCTCTCAGGTAAAAGCAGAGGTGGTGGAGTATGTTTTATGATCAACAAATCCTGGTGTGATCAGAGGAACGTACATTCTATCAAGTCTTTCTGCTCTCCTGATCTGGAATTTCTCATGCATTCTGGCTACCGAGGGAATTCACAGCAGTCATTATCACAGCTGTGTACATCCCCCCACAAGCCGACACAGACCGGGCAATCAAGGAACTGTATGGGAGTATAAGTGAGCAGGAAACCGCGCACCCTGAGGCCGCGTTCATTGTGACCGGGGACTTTAATAAAGCTAGTTTCAAATCAGTTGCACCAAAATACCACCAGCACATTAGTTTCAACACACGAGGGGACCGGGTTTTGGACCATTGCTACTCTCCCTTCCGGGATGGCTACAAATCCCTCCCCCGCCCACTATTTGGCAAATCGGACCACTCTTCCATTCTGCTTCTGCCCGCTTACAGGCAGAAACTGAAACAGGAAGCACCCACCCTCAGAATGATCCAGTGCTGGTCAGACCAATCAGACTCTACGCTACAAGACTGTTTTTGATCACACGGACTGGGAGATGTTCCGGTCCGCCTCTGATGACAACATCGAGCTTTACGCTGATAGCGTAATGTGTTTCATCAAAAAGTGTGTGGAGGACGTGGTTCTGACCAGAACAATACGGATCTATCCGAATCAGAAACCATGGATAAATAACGATGTTCGCGTGGCACTTAATGTGCGGACCTCCGCTTTTAATTCCGGGAACGCGGAGGAGCATAAACAAGCCAGTTATGTTATTATCAGAACCGCAAAACGCCAGTACAGGAGCAAGATTGAAGGACAGTTTAACACCACCAACTCTAGAAACATGTGGCAGGGAATTAACATCATCACGGACTTTAAAGGGAATAAAAATTCCGCCATGAACACCGCTGCCTCTCTCCCGGATGAGCTAAATACTTTTTATGCTTGTTTTGAGGGAAATAACACCGCCCTCACGGAGAGAGCTCTCGCGGCTGAAGCTACAGAGGTTAGTTCACTCTCCGTCTCTGTAGCGGATGTAACCCGATCCTTCCGACGGGGAATATCCGCAAATACCGTGGGCCCAGACGGCATTCCGGGCCGCGTCATCAGAGCGTGCACGAACCAGCTGGCTGGTGTTTTTACAGACATTTTCAACCTTTCCCTCTCTTTGTCTGTAGTCCCCACATGCTTTAAAACATCCACCATTGTACCTGTTCCAAAGCAATCAAAAATAACTTGCTTAAATGACTGGCGTCCTGTTGCTCTGACCCCCATCATCAGCAAATGCTTTGAGAGACTAATTAGAGAGATCTGCTCTGTGCTGCCTCTCTCTCTTGACCCATTGCAGTTTGCTTACCGCAACATCCACTCCACTGATGATGCCATTGCATCTACAATACACACTGCTCTCTCCCACTTGGAAAAAAGTACACTTATGTGAGAACGCTGTTTGTAGACTACAGCTCAGCATTCAACACCATAGTGCCCTCCAAGCTAGATGAGAAACTCCGGGCTCTGGGCTTAAACAGCTCGCTGTGCAGCTGGATCCTGGACTTCCTGTCAAGCAGATGCCAGGTGGTTAGAATAGGCAGCAACATCTCCTCATCACAAACCCTCAACACTGGAGCCCCACAGGGCTGTGTTCTCAGCCCACTACTGTATTCCTTGTACACACATGACTATGTGACAACACATAGCTCCAATGCCATCATTAAGTTTGCTGATGACATGACGGTGGTAGGTCTGATCACTGACAATGATGAAACAGCCTACAGAGAGGAGGTGCACACTCTGACACACTGGTGTCAGGAGCACAACCTATCCCTCAACGTCAGTAAGACAAAGGAGCTTGTGGTGGACTTCAGAAGAAAAGACAGAGAACACAGTCCCATCACCATCAATGGAGCACCAGTGGAGAGAGTCAGCAGCTTCAAGTTCCTGGGTGTCCACATCACTGAGGAACTCACATTATCCATCCACACTGAAGTCGTTGTGAAGAAGGCTCATCAGCGCCTCTTCTTCCTGAGACGGCTGAGGAAGATTGGAATGAACCACCACATCCTCACACGGTTCTACACCTGCACTATAGAGAGCATCCTGACTGGCTGCATCTCCGCCTGGTACGGCAATAGCACCACCCACAACCGCAAAGCACTGCAAAGGGTGGTGCGAACTGCCAGACACATCATCGGAGGTGAGCTTCCCTCCCTCCAGGAAATATATACAAGGCGGTGTGTGAAAAACTCTCGGAGGATCATCAGAGACTCCAGCCACCCGAGCCATGGGCTGTTCTCACTGCTACCATCAGGTAGGTGGTATCGCAGCATCAGGACCCATACCAGCCGACTCATGACAGTTTCTTCCCCCAAGCAATCAGGCTTCTGAACTCTTGATCTCCCACGATCAAAATACATCAGCACTGCACTTTATTACCCTTACTCTTATATCTCACAGACTGTCATAAATTATATAATAATAATAATAATAATAATAATAATAATATATTCTCTCTTAACAACTGACTATCAACCGACAGCCTGAATGTCAATACAGTACAATACTGTACATTCTATATATACTACTATATATACTTTTTTATATATTTTTTTAATTGAATAATGTGTATCTATATAGTGCGTATTGTATACTGTACAGTGTATGTTATTTGTATATTGTTGAGTGTAATTATATGTATATCAGATGTTTAAATTTTGCTGTGTTAATTTGATGTTATTGTAAATTGGTACTGTCTCATCACTCTCACGACTGCTATGTTGATTGGAACTGCACCCAAGAATTTCACACACAATTGCACTTGTGTATATGGCTGTGTGACAATAAAGTGATTTGATTTGATTTGATAACCTGGTTAGTTGTTGTTTGTTGAGTTACAAGGCAGGGTTGCACCTAACTGGACACACATACAAAAAAATAAAATAAAGTGTGTGTTCACCCAGTGTTCTTGCCCTTATCCTGATTGCGTTCATTCCCCCCTGTTACAACAGACAAAAGGTGTTTGAATTCCATAGTCCCTTCTGCTCGATGAAGGACCAGTTCTGGATAATTCTGCGCAGTTGAGTTGACTTGTGGCCAAGGTAGCCTCTCAGGGTAATAACTGAGTGTGTAGTGCTGCATCGGTGCTTTGCACAGTACACAGCTGCTGTTGCACCGTGTTCCTCTGCACATCCCTCCACTGACTCTTAGTTCAGAGATTGTTGATGTGCCCTTGCAGGCTGCTTTCTGACTTCCTGCCATGACAGCTTGGGTATACTATCCAAAAAGTCAAAGGGGAGGGAGCTGAAATAGAATGTTTGATTATGAATGTAATCTTGGTTCTATGAGTGGGAGCAGCTCCCTCCCCTTGAGAGCTTTCACGGTCACGCAGGAAACCGTTCAGGCTTTTGTGCAAAAAAGAGGAAGTTCACCATACGGTGGTGACACTTTACTTATTGTAGGGTGAATGTGTCACTATAAGAGGTGGACCTACTGGCAGCTTTGACATTGTAGTCTGACCTATGCAAGCACATATCCCAAAAGTGAAAGGGGAGGGAGATGAATCATCTCAATGAATTTGGCTGGGCGGTCAATTTTTAATTGTAGTTTCTGCAGTCCCTTCAGAAGGTGGAGATGGTTAAGATAAGTGTTAAATTAAGTAGAAGACAACTCAGCTGGAATGAAAAGCAGCACACACAGGGGTCCTCCAGGACCAGGGTATAAAGGCAAATAGTGTTTTGAAAAATAAATGTTGAAAGTAGGCCTAACCCCAAGTATACTATAGTCATACCATAGTATACTACAGTTGGACTACGGTGTACCAGTTAGACTATAGTATACTTAGTGGGACCTTAGAATTTTTCAGTTGTACTACGGTATACTACTACTGTAGTGTACTACACTGACTTTTCAGTAAGTATACTACAGTAACACTACAGTATACTATAGAATATTATATTCTACTATACTTCACTACAAATATACTGTAGTATACTATATGACTTTATGAGGGAAGCGTTAGGGTCACTAGCTTTCTCATGTTCAAAGTTGTGATTAATTGACTAAATACCATGGGGTCTCTAGACCATCCATAAAATCATGATACTTCAGCAGTAGCCGTCTCATCTTCCCAGTAGTAAAAGTTGCTCCATGCAGTATTTATTCAGTACTGAGCTGAATGATCAGTAGGTGGGCACAGAGAATGCAGTCTTTTTTAAATACTTTTTGTATATATATCTTTACAGAGATTAACCAAAGGTGTACAAATTAATATATAAATAATTTACTGTATAGTAAAAAAAAACGTGACAGAAAATGTAGCATGTACTACATGTTTAATGATGTTTTTCATTACATCAGGGTCTTCACATCTAGTGGATATAGTCATGATCCTCCTCAGCCTACAATCAAAACGCAGACAATGGAAGCCTGTTCATTCACCAAAAACCCTAATAAACAATGGGGTTGCGTAGGAGTTCTGACATATGACGTCTGTAAAATAGAAAAAGGCAAAGCTGACTGCTGCCTGGCCATAATGTTTTCTGTACCTTATGATTACGACAAATATGAAAATTGGTTCGCTGTTGGGATCTTTGATAGCGACCGTTCATGTGATGAATCTCTGTTCAATCTGATGTATTATGAATCTGGGAGCTTCAGCAGAGACAATTCATCAGGGAATGAGATAAAGCAGGTTTGGAATGCAATTGAAATCAAGGGAACAATGTCTCCTAGAGCCAAGTCAATCATGAAAGTAGAAGTGTGGGATTATTAAACCTACTGTCAAAACGACTAGTATGAGGGTCATGCGGAAAAAAACAAAAAAGATAATATTTCTACATCATCCTGTTAATACACTGTGATGGCTTCTTGTGTGATTGATAAAACTACCTTGAGGATAAAAAAAAGTAATGATCCAGCATCTATAGAGTGATACTTACTGAAATGTTTCCATGCTTTATTATTTGATGGGCACTGTTTACTAAATCATTGACAGTGTAACAATAGTTTCTTATATTCAGGAAGATACTACTGTACCATATGTAAACACAAGCTGTCCTTAGTAAAATGTTATTGAGGGAAGGTAATGAATCAGGAGCTTATTGATCTGTTTATGCTTAGATCCAAACACAGTAAATGAAGAAATACTAGTATAAATTGCTATAAAATATTATTTTGTTGTTCAAAGTTGACATACCCTAGTGTATGGAAATTCCCATACACTGGGGTGTGTAAACTATTGATAACTATACACACAGTTCACATTGTACATAAACACCTTGTACAGCATATGTATGTGTTACAATGTGTATTACAGACATTATGATACACACATGCTGTGTTTTAGACTGTGTTTTGTGATTATGTTTGTGTATACTTGACTGTCATACACTCCTGTGCATCTCTCTCTGTGTAATAAACACATAGCTTCAGCATTAGAGTGTGTGTGTGTGTGTGTGTGTGTGTGTGTGTCAGTGTGCCTTATTGGAACAACAACTAATAATAATAAAAATAATAATAATAATAATTATTATTATTATTATTATTATTAATCATCAGAATAATGACTCATTTGACTGTGTGAACATGTCAAATCTGTTGGCCATGGGGTTGTACATGTGCTCAGATTCATTCTGAGCCATTTTGGACCACTTTCAGAATCACTTTTTTAACTTTTACTTGGTATAAATATACATATGCAGAAGTCACTTACAACTGGCAATTTTATTGGAGAGACCAACCTGACAAATCACACATGAGGCAAGTTAAACCTTTACACTCCAAGTCGGACTCCAGTCTCATTTTTAGGACCTAGAAACAATAGTTGTACATATTGCTCTACACATGAATAACATTTCATTGTAATTATTAAGTCAAAGGGAATATAATGAATACATATAAATTAAAGCATGCAATATTTTACCTTACTGATCCAACTGTGTTTCTTCATTGTATAATAAATTTAAGTTTGAAACTCTTTGCATAAAGGCACAGAGCCAATGTGCTAAACCAAAATTCTCAGTGCAGAAAAAATAAAACAAAAGATGGATAGGCCCATTTAATTTCCAACCAAGGATAAGATCAAACTCCAAGGCAAATGTTTGTTAATTTTATAAATCCAGCGTTTGAAATAAAAGGCAGTGTAGTCACCTGAACTTAAATCATACTGTTTTTAAAAGTGAAAATAGCCATCAAAGGTATGTAGCCTAATAAACTGTAAAGTTACGTATGTACCCATGGTTCTATGAGTGGGAGCAGCTCCCTCCATTTCACTTTTGGGATATGCGCTCACATAGGTCAAGCTTCTGAGACTGCCATAGGCCCCTTCAAAGCTGCCATAGGCCCCGCCTCTGTGGTGATGTGCTTCCCCCTCTAAAAGTACCACCACGCAGTGACCATCTTCCTCTTTTCGCACGAAAGCCTAGACAGAACCAGAAACAGGGTTTTCCCTAGCTTTTATATTTTTGTAGTCAGTAGTGACTAACCCTTTCAGTAAACTTAAGTCACTGGAGAAATTCGCTAATCAGTACTGGTACAACACTCCATAGCTTTTATTCCACCTGCACTATAGATAGATAGATAGGCAGACATATTGTACAGATACACTTGTGTTATACGTTACTCATGCATCATAATATAATCCATTTTGCTTCCTTGTTTATTTTGCAATTGGTTTACTCTTTTGCAATATAACATGGCAATAAAACACATAACATTGCACTAAAACAGAAAGATTCCAGTATAATTTATATAGCCTGCTAAGTGCTCTACATATAAAAGATAAATCCTATTAATTTCAGGTTTTCCTTTCTAAATAACAGGTATAGTGCAATATCTTAGTTTGTACAATACAGGAACTAAAATCTTATTTAAAAAATAAAAGCAGGGTTAGAAACTAATGAGTGTCCGTTCACCTGAGGCAAATTCAAACTGACGAGGACTAGTTGATGTCTGTGTCTCAGTCCTGTGGGCGAGTGCTTGATAAATGTGTACAGATATACTGTTACGTTCACAGGCTTGTGTTTAAAAAATAACCCTAATGCAGGAAAAGTACATTTTCTAACGGGTTGTAGTGTACAAAACAGACACTCGGGACTGAACCCACCCTTCATCTCCCCTTGTCATGCTGAATTTTGCATGATGCAAATGCATCAGCGTTTCATTGACTTGTGATTACTTAAGCTATTCATTTTATTCATCACCGTGGTTTAACTGTGAACAAAATATACTTTTTAACATTAAAACAGTATAAAAATGGTCATTTCCTCATGTCTCATTTTCTCTTGTATTTCTATTTTAAAAAATCCCAATTGCTTGAACACAACAAACTTATTTGGTAGGTCGATCTTTAATCAGTGTAAAATATTAAAGTATTTAAAATTATAAAGATTTAAGGGATTATTGCTAAACTATGTTTTACTAGCTTATTTGTGTTACAAGATTTGTGTTACAAGATTTAGTGTAAAATATCAGAATAACAATTAAATATGGTTTCAAAGAAATGTTGTAGTGTGCAAGGTATTTGTTACTTTTGGACTAGTTTAAAGTTGTAATCATATAATACCTTATTTTAATTCAAAATCATGTGGAACCCACCTGAAATAATCAGATGGCACAATGCTTCTAATTAATTGACCCATATGAAACAAAAATATATATTTTAAAACATAATAAGATAGTTATATTTTCCCAACATCATACTTGAATTAAATAGAATATGATAAAAAATATATTATCACAATGTTTTATACATTTTTAATACACCAAAATTGCCCCATTTTCTAGATATGAAATATATATCAGAATCAGCTTTCTTGCCAAATATGCTTACAGAAGAGGTTGGATGTGTTTGGATAAATAGAAAAAAGACTGAACTGTGTATTACACATAGTTATTGCTCAATGTGGCAATATAACTGTTCATGAGATGGATAGCCTCAGGGAAGAAACTGTCCCTGTGCCTGACGTTCTGGTGCTCAGAGCTCTGAAGCGTCGGCCAGAAGGCAACAGGTGAGTGGGGTCCAGAGTGATTTTTCCAGCCATTTTCCTTACTCTGGAAGTGTATATTTCTTGAAGGGGGCAACCAATAATCCTATCATAGTCTGAACTGTCCTTTGTAGCCTTCTGATGTCTAATTTCGTAGCTGAACCAAACCAGACAGTTATTGAAGTGCAGAGAACAGACTCAATGACTGCTGAGTAGAACTGTATCAGCAGTGCCTGTGGCAGGTTGAACTTCCTCAGCTGGCGAAGGAAGTACAACCTTTGCTGGGCCTTTTTCACAATGGAGTCAATGTGTGTCTCCCACTTCAGGTCCTGTAAGATGGTATTGCCCAGGAACCTGAATGACTCCACTGCTGCCACAGTGCTGTTTAGAATGGTGAGGGGGGTCAGTGTTGGGGTGTTCCTCCTAAAGTTCACAATCATCTCAACTGTTTTAAGCGTGTTCAGCTCAAGGTTGTTTTGACTGCACCAGACAGCCAGCTGTTCAACCTCCCTTCTGTATGCAGACTCATCGTCATCTCAGTTTGAGATTTATGAGATATATGGTAAATGTATGTTTTATGTATTAAAAATATGTAAATGTGTATATATGATATATATACCGTTGACGCTATGAAAATACACTGAGAAATATCAAATTCATATGAGAAAAATGCATTGTATAGATGTGAAATATGACATTTAATATACAGTATGTACCTGTATATGCCACATAATAAACACTGAAAGGCACCTTTATGGATTAATAAAGGAAACAACACAGCTCTTTTATAAAACCAAAGATGTTATTTGGCAGAGATTGCCAAGAGCAGTGAGTCACTGCTCACTAACACAAACACATCCATACAGGCACCTCCCCACTCTTGCACACACCCCTCTGTGATTTTCACCGATTAATAACAAATCACAGAAATATTCCCAAATGAACCATAAACATGTAAAACAATAACCTGAACAATTATCACAAAACAGTCACCTAACCAAAGATTTACATTAATAAACAAATAATTGCAATTTCCACACAAAAATCCCAACCCCCAGCATCCTTTGCAAGCAACAAATAAAATTTGTTTCATTAATATTATTCGTTACACGATCAAACAAAATAAAACGAAAAAAATGTCGTGAGGGAGGGGGTGCTGGAATAATGATAAAAAGAAGGGTTCAGATACTCCTTAGTCCTCTTCACGCTATCCCCGGACATAAAAGGTATAAAACAGAAAAGAAAACGTTAATGTGTATTCCATCACCGTGCCAACAAAATGAAACCAAAACAAGCCAACGCTTAGTCTCTCCCTCAGGCCTATTCACCCCACCTATGCTTTCCAGGACCAACCCCGAACACAGTTGCACGTTCACTTTAGTGTGCAAAGCCACACCCCTATAGTCAGTGGAACACAAATCACAAACTGACAAGTGTCCTTACAACTCACTTGACTCCAGTGGCCGGAATTTACATACTCGCATTTCCGTCCCTCACCAAGGTGACACCCCTCATAAAGATAACTTTCGTCATGGTCACGAGACCTTGGTAAGGGAAGTCCCGAGTTGGTCTGATTCCTTCTACTGACGGGAGGCTGAATTACAGACCGAAACCCCTTTGACTCATCACAAGTCTGTCTCAAATAGAACTGTATGCTTGGTCAAAAATATTAAGTAGCTGTTATGTACAGTCTGTGAAAAAGCATGCAAAGAAAGGTTGGGCTGACCAGCTTTTGACTGGCCCTTATTAGAAGTAGGCAAGTCTTTGATTTAGGTGCCAGACATTGGTAGCTAACTTTATGGAGAAAGCTGCTGAGCTGAGAAAAAAGGAAAAACATACTTTGAAATAAATATATACATGATAAGTTAGTGTAGATGTTTAAAGTAGAAAAGTAATAAACATCTTGTAATGGAAAAACTAAAAAGACTTGAAAAATTAGTGTATGGAGTAAAAATATGTACAGGAGTGAGTCTGATTTAAAGACAGTCTCTGATTTAAAAGCAAGTATTCTGGGAGGTCACGTGACACCATGCAAGAGGTAGACGTGTGAGCGACGAGCTCTGCACACTTTGCTAAATGTTTAATTATTTTAATGTTATAATCTGGTGAAATTTGATACACCCAGTTACACATTTGCTCTTTGAGGGAAAACATGGCAAAGAAGTCAAAATCCTCGGGCTCTGGAGACATTAAAAGACACTTATGTGTTCACGATGAAAGCCCCGACAAGCCTACAGACTGGGGACTCAATTTGGATGGCGCGGCAGGAGAGGAGATCCAGCGTCAGTTGTCCATGTCGGTGATGCTGACGAAGGTTCTTGCTGACTTGAGGATCTCGCTGTAATACATCAATCGATTAAGGCGATGGAAATAAAATTCTCTGAGATAGTTACAAGAGTGACTGATGTTGATTTTCTGGACTCTTCGGAGAGGGAATTAACCTGCTAATCCAGAACATCTCCTTGAAAAGCTTGAAGATTTTGAAAGCTGCAGGAATAACGTTAGAATTGTTGGAATTCCTGAGCATGAGGAGGGCAGAGATATGGTGAAATTCCTAGATGAGCTTTTTCCGAGCCTGCTCAACATAACAGGCTACAAGCTGGAAATTGAGCGAACTCACAGAGTCCCTGATCGGAGATCTGCTGAGGGAGATAGGCCCCGATCGATTCTGGCCAGATTTCTAAGATCATCCAATAAAGATCTTGTGTTGCGCCAGGCAAGGAGCAAAGGGAAGCTTTCTTGGAAGAACCATAATATTTTCTTATTCCCAGACTTTGCGAGTTCGACAAGAGAGAAACACGATCGGTTCAAGGAATGTAAGAAACTCTTAAATCAGCGAAAGATCACTTTTGCTCTGATGTTTCCGGCCAAACTGAGAATAGAAACGAAGGTCGGTCGCAAAGTATTTACATGTCCCAATCAGGCAATTTCTTATTGAATCAATGAGTGAGTAAACCATTGAGTGTTTCTCATGTGAGTGGGGCTCGCTGTACTTTCTCTGGCTTTTGTGGAAGCTGGGCATCATTTTGGTTACTTTTTACTTTTGGTTGGCCGAGCAGCTGGAGCTTGTTTTGTGAATAACGCTTTTCTTTAAAGAAACTTTTGCATTGACAAAAGATTACTTTTGCATTGAAGTTCCCGGCCAGTTTGAGAGTGGACACTACGGATGACTGCAAAATATCTACATGCTCACACAAAGGATGTCTTTTATAAAGTTGACGGATTGTGTAAGTCATGGCATTTACTTTTATGCGGCCTCCGAGTGAATTGACTCGACCATCCGGGGGACCGGGATGCTGGTTTTGTTTCTTTTGCGTTGGTTCCGCCTAGCGGCTGGAGCTTGTTCTATTGAATAACACTCCTTTTGGAACAGCTGTGAATTAATCTGTTCGTGCTTCATGCTTATTCCTCCTGCTGGCTGTAGTTTGTTTTGTTGAGTATTTTTATGGGACATTGGAATGATGTCATCTGTTGAACTCATAGCAGCCGGCTCACTGAACATTCGTTATCTGTCCGAGGAATCTGAACGGTTTTATATCGGCTGGAATTTGTTTTGTGGAAGATCACACCTTTGAGACAGTTCTGTGAATGAATCTACATGTTCTTTGTGTTCATTCTTCCTATTTGCTGGGGTTTATTTTACAAAGTATTTTCTATTATGTAATTTTGCCTCACAAATTTGTGAGGCAAAATTGAGAAATCCGATGGCAAAGTTGTCGTGGGGGCTCATGGGCATTCATGGACCTTTTGAGTTTAAAGGCATTGTCGCCGGTTGGCGCTTTCGTGCGGGGTTAATGCGCACATTTTTTTTTTCTGTTTGTTTTGTTCAGGGGGAATTTCGGGGTTTGATTGTTTCACTAATGGGGAATGTGGTCTGTATAATTTTGTTTTTGACACACTATTTATTTTTTCTACTATATCAAAATGTCAAATTTTTATATGAGTGTATTATCTCTCTCCACATGGAATGTAAATGGGTTGGGGCACCCCATAAAAAAAGGAAGGTTATTACTTTTCTTAAACGTAAGAAATATGATATGGTGTTTCTTCAAGAAACACATCTCTTCCCGCAGGAAGCTGAAAATTTTGGGAAGATATGGGGTGGACATGTTTTCTTTAGTGCTGGCTCAAGAAAGAGCAAGGGAGTCATTATATTGGTTAATAAACATCTACAATTCAAATGTCTCAAACAGGTTAAAGATAAATTAGGAAGAGTCATTATTGTTTTAGCTGAAATTCAAGGGCAAAGGTTGATTTTGGCTAATATTTACGCACCTAACGCTGATGATAAGGGCTTTTTTTATAGATCTTGAAGGGATGCTGCAAACCACTGGCATACCTCATGATATAATATTTGGAGGAGACTTTAATCTTTTGATGGACTCAGTCCTTGATCATAGTGAAGCAAAAGTGTGTAAACCCCCTAGAGCAATATTGACGCTTCACAGGATGTGTAAAAATCTTGGTCTTACGGATATTTGGAGACTTTTGAACCCATCTGGTAGGGACTATAAATTTTTTTTTCATCAGTCCGTAAAATTTATTCTAGAACAGATTTTTATTATTTTTTTTTTTTATTAACGCATTTTTTATTAAATCATACACTATCAATTAAATGTAAACTATATATATATATATATATATATATATATATATATATATATATATATATAAAATCAACATTTAAACCCCACAACCCCCCACTCCCCGACCCCGCTCTCCCAAAAAACAACCCTGTGGTCAAACATAAGAAAATATATAGAAATAAAAATCAAACCGACACACATTATATACAGTACATACATATACAAACATAAATACATATATATATACACATACATACATACACACACATAATAATCATACTAACTATAATACACTACTCTCTCCACACCCCACCCGAGAGCCTTCCAAAAACTCAAAATACCTGCCCCATTTCCGAATAAACTTATCCAAGCCACCCCGTCTTCCCGATGACACCTCCTCATAAGCTGCCACTCTCCCCACCTCCGTGCACCACTCCGGATATGGGGGCGCACCAGCTGACCTCCAACCCCTCAAAATAACCTGCCTGGCAATCATCACACATGTCAGAACCCAGTTCTCTATATGGCCATCCCCCACATCGATGACCGCCCCATCTCCCAGAACATAAAGTCTGGGGCAAAACGAAACCTGAGTGCCCACCACGTCACACACAAAATTCTGAACCTTCGACCAGAATTTCTGGATCTCGACACACCACCAAAAACAAGGGCCATATCTCCATCCTCCGACTGGCATCTCCAGCAGGTGGGTGTGTCTTCAAGACCAAGCCTATACAGTCTAGAGGGGGTCCAATAAAATCTATGCAAAATTTTGAATTGTATAAGACGCACCCTTGCATCACTAGATAACATTTTTAAGAATCTTAGCCCACACTCCTTCCTCCAATGACAAGTTGAAATCTTTCTCCCATACTGTCTTGAGAGAAGTTAAGGCTCCGTCCCCCATACTCTGAAGTAACAGGGAGTAGAAAACTGATGCCTCATGACCTTTTCCAAAAGCCGCAATCACCTCTCCCAAAACCTCTGCCTCCTTAGGGGTGTGTGCTACTCCCAAAAATAGTACAAAGCAGGTGGCGCAGTTGAAAATACCTATAAAACTGAGGTCTGGGGATCCCAAAATGTTTACCAAGTTTTCAAACGATCTCAACACTCCACTTTCATACAGGTCACCGCATGTAGCAACCCCCCTCACAATCCACTTTGGCCAGCAGAAAGGAGACTTGCCAATACACAATCTTGGGCTCTGCCATATGCTCGAGGCAAAATTTAAATAAGTGCCAATTCAAACAGTCTGGACACTTTAGTCCATGCCGAGTGTAAATGCGAAATAACGGGGTGTAACTTAACTTTTCCGATTAGTTAGATAGAGATGATTTGTAATGGCAAAATAGGGGCAAGAACTGTCTGTTCAATAACAAACCAGAGAGGAGCTCTCTCAGGTGGAAGTGACCAATGGAGCCTTGCAAGTAGGTAGGGATTTAATTACCTCATCAAGCTCCTCCAGGGTTATCTCAGAATCAAGAGAGTTTTTTTGCTCAATCGTCAGTTTAGGAAGATCTAATGGTTCCAAAAAGTTTCTAATATCTTCATCAGTAGACGAAGATGTGGAACTATAAAGATCAATATAGAATTCTTTAAAAGCATTATTAATATCACTGGCTGAGGTAAAAATTTCACCACCAGCAGATTTCACTGAGGGAATGGTAGAAAAAGACTCTCTCTGCTTTATATATCTAGCCAAAAGCTTCCCTGCTTTGTCACCCGACTCAAAGTATGACTGTCTTGCCCTGAATAACCAAAACTCCACTTTCTGTGACAAAATAGTATTATATCTATATTTCAATTGGGTCAATTCTCTGAGGCCATCAGCTGACATATGGCGCTTCAGCTCTGCCTCTGCACTTTTAATATTTCCTTCCAACTCCACAAGTTCTCGTGCTTTGGATTTTTTGATGAATGAAGCATACTGTGTGATCCGACCCCTAAGAACTGCCTTAAGTGCCTCCCAAGCCACGCCCACAGAGGATACTGAGGACCAGTTGGTCTCCATATAAACACTGATTTCATTCGTTAACATTTGTTGGAAATCAGGATTTTGCAAAAGGGATACATTAAAGCGCCAACTACATGATTTCTTTTTCTCTTTATGTGGCAACACATCTAAACTCACCAGGGCATGATCTGAGACTAAAATGTTTCCAATTGAGCAATTAACAACAGATGAAATGAGGGATTTGGATATCAAAAAAAAATCTATTCTAGAATAAATCTTATGGACTGATGAAAAAAATGTATAGTCCCTAACAGATGGGTTCAAAAGTCTCCAAATATCCATAAGACCAGGATTTTTACACATCCTGTGAAGCGTCAGTGTTGCTCTAGGGGGTGTTGGGCCTCATGTATTCAAATAGGCATACAAAGGCAGGCCTAACACAGTCGTAAAAACCTAACTCAGGCCCCCACATACCAGGTCATAAATTATACTGATAAAAATCGTGCCAAAATCAAACAAAGGGAGTCCAAAACAGACTACAAATCCCATGAAGCCTTGCAAACTAAAGGATTGAACTCTCAACTCCTATTGGATGAGGCACACAACAGAACGTCCCTCAAACCATGACATCATCAGGAGTAGAAATACCTCTGAAATGCTTCCAGGATTTGCTTCCAGCAACTTTGTTCACCGTTTATAGACGTGGCTCATTGCTGCTCTCAGGTGCAACCTTGTGGCACAAGGAAGTAACGTCCAACTTGAAACTGTGGCCATACAATCTCCATCTCGCTGGATGAGTTGAGATTACTGTGTTCAACCGAACACTCTAACGGATCCAAAGGAGACCGCTGAGCAATCTGCATCTTCATCCGTTTGCCTGCAGAAGTGAAGAGATTAAAGATTTCTCAATATAATCAAGATCAATATAATTGATCTTCAATCAAGTCGACATTTCTGAGTTCTCCACCAGCCTGCCGAGAATCAGCAGCCGTACGCCTGTCGACAGAGTGAGGAAACGGCCTCCCATCATCACCCGAGCCTCAAGGAACTGAGTCGGAGTTAAAGGACGGAGGAACACACATTCTGCATCCTCATGCGATTCAAGTAAGAGGTTACGTCTGGGCAGAGATAGAATATTATAGTGTGTTATTCTTGTGTTTCAAGCTTTTGCTTGTACAGTTTACGGACCGCCATGTCCGCTCATTATTAATACTCAGGGTATTAATTATCACAGATTTGTTTTGCTGTTTTGTGGTCCAACCAAATTGGACTATTGTGCATTTTCGCCATCGCGGGTGAGACCGGCAAACTGTTTTGATCCATTAAGAGTCAAAGAACGCGGGACTGTTTACGAGCTGTCCACCGCGTCTCTGAGTGATAAACCAACAGCTGCTTTCTCTCCCACGATCGCGAAATTGGCTTTAGGGCCGTCACTTAATTCTCTCTCTCTCTCTCTCTCTCACTAACCACACACACACACACACACACACACCCTCATGTGTTATGGGATTATCTTGATTTCCATATCTAATCATATCACTGTTTAGTTTGTAGTTGTAAGTCGGACGTTTATTGACTGCATTATATTAATTATAAATTGATATTACTGCATAAATAAACTTTATTTATATTACAAAGAGAAGTGTTTTGGTTTGTTTTGCATACGCCTGTGTCATGCTGATGGGATGTCAGTGCTCGGATTCAAGCCTTCATTCATTGCTTTTTTTTTTCCAAAAATCGATATTCTTCGGATGTCGATTTTCCTAAGAAAACAATCTAATTTTGAGACTGTTATACTATCTGGTTATTAGTCCCTGATTCCAGGGTGGTGCCCCGTCAGTGTTAATCCTTATTAATATTCTGTTAATTGTTGATAATTGATAATTATCTTTGATAATTATTAATTATTGCTAATAACCAAACCCGCTCCTAAACGTAGTGAACTACATTTACTGGAGCCCCATATGAGGTTTTAATGAGTTAGATTCAATTAATTAATGTAAATATTAATTAATAACTAAAGAAATAATTATTAATTATTTCTGATAGTAACACTGATCTAAACAACCAGTAAAGCCCTACACCCCCGAACAAAACAAACAGAAAAAAGAATAACGTGCGCATTAACCCCGTGTACGACAGCGCCAACCGGCGACAATCCCTCTTAACTCAAAAGGTCCATGAACGCCCACGAGCCCCCACGACAACTTTGCCATCGGATTGCACAATTTTGCCTCATAAATTTGTGAGGCAAAATTACATAACAGAAAATACTTTGAGAACTGTCTCAAAGGTGTGATCTTCCACAAAACAAATTCCAGCTGATATTCCAGCTAAACCATTCAGATTCCTCGGACATACAAACAAATCTTCAGTGAGCCAGCTGTTATGAGTTCAGCGGATGACGTAATCATTCCAATGTCCCGTAAAAATACTCAACAAAACAAACTACAGCCTGCAGGAGGAATAAGCACGAAGAACAAACAGATTAATCCACAGCTGTTCCAAAGGAGTATTATTCAATAGAACAAGCTCCAGCCGCTAGGCAGAACCAATACAAAAAGAAACAAAACCAGCATCCCAGTTCCCCGGATGGTCAAGTCAATTCACTCGGAGGCCGCATAAACGTATGTACCATGACTTACACAATCCGTCTACTTTATAAAAGACATCCTTTGTGTGAGCATGTAGATATTTTGCGGTCATCCGTAGTGTCCACTCTCAAACTGTCTGGGAACTTCCATGCAAAATTTCTTTAAGGAAAAGTGTTATTCACAAAACAAACTCCAGCCGCAAGGCGGAGCCAACGCAAAAAGAAAAAAGAAACCAAAGTGATGCCCAGCTTCCTCAAGAGTAAGTACAGCGAGTCGACCCACTCACATGAGAAACATCTAATGGTTTACTCAGCCATTGATTCAATAAAAGACATTGCTTAATTGAGACATATAAATACTTTGTGACCGACTTTCGTTTCTATTCTCAGTTTGGCTGGAAACATTAGAGCTAAAGTAATCTTTCGCCGATGTAAGAGTTTCTTACATTCCTTGAACCGATCGCGTTTCTCTCTTGTTGAGTATGCAAAGTCTGGGAACAAGAAAATATTATGGTTCTTCCAAGAAAGCTTCCCTTTGCTCCTCGCCTGGCGCAACACAATATCTTTATCGGATGATCTCAGAAATCTGGCCAGAATCGGTCGGGGCCTTTCTCCCTCAGCAAATCTGTGAGCTGGGACTCTGTGAGCTCGCTCGATTTCCAGCTTGTGGCCTGTTATGTCGAGCAGACTCGGGAAAAGCTCGTCTAGGAATTTCACCATATCTCTACCCTCCTCATTCAGGAATTCCAACAATTCAAACGTTATTCCTGCGGCTTCTATTCTCAAGATCTTCAAGCTTTTCAAGGAGATGTTCCAAATCAACTTTGGTCATGGGCGGATTAGCGGTTAACTCCCTCTCCAAAGATTCCAAAAAATCGATTCGTCTCTCAACATCAGTCACTCTTGTAACTAGCTCAGAGAATTTTGTTTCCATCGCTGTAATCGATTGACGTATTACAGCTAAATCCTCCACGTCAGAAAGAATCGCCTTTATATATAATATAGTTGGTGCCTTAATGTGTCCCTTTTGCAAAATCCTGATTTCCAACAAATGCTAATGACTGAAATCAATGTTTATGTGGAGACCAACTGGTCCTCGGTATCCTCTGTGGGCGTGGCTTTGGAGGCACTTAAGGCGGTTCTTAAGAGTCGGATCATACAGTATGCCTCATTCATTAAAAAAATCCAAAGCACAAGAACTCGTGGAGTTGGAAGAGAATATTAAAAGTGCAGAGGCAGAGCTGAAGCGCCGTATATCAGCTGATGGCCTCAGAGAATTGACCCGATTGAAATATAGATATAATACTGTTTTCTTGCGGAAAGTGCAGTTTTGGTTATTCAGGGCAAAACAGTCATACTTTGAGTCGGGTGACAAGGTAGGGAAGCTTTTGGCTAGATATATTAAGCAGAAAGAGTCTCTTTCTATCA
Source organism: Myxocyprinus asiaticus (assembly GCF_019703515.2). Lineage (NCBI taxonomy): Eukaryota > Metazoa > Chordata > Actinopteri > Cypriniformes > Catostomidae > Myxocyprinus > Myxocyprinus asiaticus. The sequence goes on along the minus strand of NC_059354.1, from coordinate 77,217 downwards.
TTCCCTCAGTGAAATCTGCTGGTGGTGAAATTTTTACCTCGGCCATTGATATTAATAATGCTTTCAAAGAATTCTACCTTGATCTCTATAGTTCTTCGTCTACTGATGAAGATATTAGAAACTTTTTGGAACCATTAGATCTTCCTAAACTGACGATTGAGCAAAAAAAAAAAAAAACTCTTGATTCCGAGATAACCTTGGAGGAGCTTGACAAGATAATTAAGTCCCTACCTATTGGCAAGGCTCTGGGGCCAGATGGTTTTGCCGCATCATTTTTTAGATTCTATGCTACAGAACTGGCTCCACTTTTGTTAGAAGTTTAAACTGAATCATTAAAGAATGGGTAGCTTCCTCCAACCATGACACAAGCCCGGATCAGTCTGATTCTTAAAAAGGACAAAGATCCAAGTGAGTGTAAAAGTTACCATCCAATCTACCTGATCCAATTAGATGTAAAAATATTGTCAAAAATTCAGGCTAGCCTATTAAGTAAGGTTATGACATCTCTTGTACATATAGATCAGGTGGGATTTATTCAGGACCGTAGCTCTTCTGATAACATCAGGCATCTCATCAATGTCATGTGGTCAGTAGCGAATGATCAGTCTCCTGTCGCTGCCATCTCACTTGAGGTCGAAAAGGTGTTTGATATGGAAGAATGGGATTATCTTTTTAAGATTTTGGAAATGTATGGGATCGGAAGTACATTTATTGGTTGGATTAAGTTACTTTATAGACACCATGTAACAGCGGTACAAACAAATGGATAGGGGCACTCGGCAGGGTTGCCCTCTTTCCCCTTTATTGCTCTGTCTTGCCCTGAAACCATTAGCAGCCGTGATAAGAAAGGAGGATGATTTTCAAGGGGTGGTTGCAGGAGGTGTGGTGCATAAGCTTTTGCTTCACGCAGATGATATTTTATTATTTGTCTCTGAACCTTCTAGGTCTATGCCTTTCCTCCACAGAATTATTCATTCCTTTTCCAAGTTCTCAGGATACAAAGTCAATTGGTCTAAATCCAAATCTTTGGCTCTGACAGCCTACTGTCCAGTAACGGTTTTCCAGCTGGGCGCCTTCCAGTGGCTCAAACAGGGCATTAAGTATTTGGGGATTTTATTCCCAGCAAATTTGTCTGATTTATTTAGTGTTAATTTTGACCCTATAATAAAAAGTTTTTCAAGTGATGTGGGCAGGTGGGCTTCATTACATTTATCTATGATTGGGAAGGTTAATGTTATTAAAATGTATTGTATTCCAAAATGTAACTACCTGCTACAGTCTCTCCCTGTAGATGTTCCCCTCTCTTATTTCAAGCAATTTGAAATAGCATAGCGATGTCCTTCATTTGGAATGGTAAACGTCCTAGATTGCATTTTAATAAGTTACATAGGCTGATAGACAAAGGTGGGCTAGGACTACCCACGATTTTGTTTTTATTATTATGTGTTTGGCATTTGGCTCATTGGTCACTTCCACCTGAAAGAGCCCCTCCCTGGTTTTCTATTGAACAGGAGGTCCTTGCCCCTATTTAGCTACTGCAAAGCCTTTCTATCAAAGTAACCGGAGAAGTTAAATCACGTCCCGTTATTTCACATTTGCACATGATTTGGACAAGTGTGGCCAGAGTATTTAACATTTTTTTAAATGTTGCCTCAAGCATATGGCTGAACCCCAAATTATGTATCAACAAGTCCCCTTTCTGCTGGTCAGAGTGGATTGTGAGGGGGGTTACTACACTCGGCGACATGTATGAGAGTGGAGTGTTGAGATCTTTTGAGAATTTGGTTCATCATTTTGGGATTCTCAGATCTCAGTTCTATAAGTATTTACAGCTGCGCCACATGCTCTGTACTGTTTCTGGGAGTAGCACACACCCCCCTAAAGTGGCAAGTGCTTTGGGAGAGGTGATTGCTGCTTTTGGAAAAGGTCATGAAGCATCAGTGTATTAGTCCCTGCTAATTCAGAGTCTGGGGGATGGAGCCTTGACTTCTCTCAAGAGAGTATTGGAAAAACATTTGAATTTGGTATTGGAGGATGGAGTGTGGACTAAGATTCTGAAAAATGTCAAATCTGTATCTAGAGATGCAAGGGTTCACCTTATGCAATTTAAGATTTTACATAGCTTTTATTGGACTCCCTCTAGATTATATAGACTTGGTCTTAAAGACCACCCACCTGCTGGCGATGCCAATCAGAAGTTGGAGACACTACTCATGTCTTTTGGAGGGGGTGTTAAGATCCAGGAGTTTTGGTTGAGGGTTCAGAGTTATTTGTGTGATGTTTTGAACATTCAGGGTTTGCTTTGTCCCAGACTCTGTATTTTGGGTGATAGGGCAGTCATGAATTTAGGGGATAATCACATTTAAAAATTGGGTTTTAACCAGTCTCATGATCGGCAGACAAGTAATTTTAAAGGGTTGGAAGTCAAGTGGAGCACCCTCTTTTTCAGAGTGGTGTGTGGAAATGGGGAGGGTAGCTGAATTTGAGGAAGCGGTACGTAGAAGACTGGGGTTTAGGGACTTATTTGTTAAAAAATGGGGCAAATATTTAGTTTTTTTGGGGGGGGGGCTTCCTCGGGGAGGGGATGTGGAGAGTGTAGTTTAGTTTAATCATGTATGCTTATTATTATTATTATTATTATTATTTTATTTATTTATTTATATAGATTTGGATTGTGTGTGTGTTATGTGGGACCACAGGGGTGTTCGTTAGGGGTCAGAGTGGGACTGTATTAGGGGGTTTTAAATGTAAAATGTTGATTATATATGTGTTGAGTCATGTGCATATGAATCAATAAAAATGTTAATTACAAAAAAAAAAGCAAGTATTCTGAAGTGATATAAACAGAATGAATCAACAATTTAAAGACTTAAAACTGCTGATATATATATTTTTTAGACTTAAACAAATGTATAATGAAAATGACTTGGGCAGTCATGTATCTTATTTAAAAAAGTATGAATACTTGATCTAAAAGGATACCCTGAGTTTGAAGTAAATCATATTAGCTATTAGAATGTTGTATTTAAAAGAAGCAAGACAATACAATAAAAATAGTATAAGCTTCAACTCTAACAGTAAACTTACTAAAGGTATACAAACTAATGTTGTAACCTTGGTTCCCTATCTGTCACTCACTCGACATTGTGTCCATGAAGTGACACTTGGGGTCACTCTTGGGAACCCCAAACACCTCTGCTTTTTTTCATGCAAATTCCACTTGCCAATTCTCATTGGCCTTTTTAAAAAAAAAGCAGAGGTGTTTGGGGCTCCCAAGAGTGACCCCTAGTGTCACTACATTGACACAACGTCTCATTCCCTCCATCAGGGAACGGAGGTTGTGAAAGAAACCAGGACGTTCTCACTTGCTTTGATTGGATTTTGTATGAACAGTGACAAAGGTCAGACTTCAGTCACTCTAACACTACCATTCTAATATCTTAACAATAGCCTGTATTTAGATATAAATAACTGGACTTGTTACGCCCCCTGACCCTTCCAAGCCGACCCGGAGCCGGTCGCGGCGCACCACCACGAAGGAAGTGCGCCCGGTGGCGGTGGCCGAGCCCGAGCCGGACGGCGGTCCCCAACCCCGAAGGGAGGGGGATCTGCGCCGACCGAGCTGAACATGCCCGCTAAGTTGAATCCTCCGGGCAGACAGTGTGGACCCCACCTGTTTACCTCTTAACGGTTTCACGCCCTCTTGAACTCTCTCTTCAAAGTTCTTTTCAACTTTCCCTTACGGTACTTGTTGACTATCGGTCTCATGCCGGTATTTAGCCTTAGATGGAGTTTACCACCCGCTTTGGGCTGCATTCACAAACAACCCGACTCCGAGTAGACTGTACCCCGACAGGGCGGGGGCCGTTACCGGCACGCGCCGGGAGAAGGCGGTCTTCCATACACCACATTTCCCTCGCCCTGGGCCAAATTAAGCCGCAGGCTCCACTCCTGGTGGTGCTCTTCCGTCAATTCCTTTAAGTTTCAGTTTTGCAACCATACTCCCCCCGGAAACCAAAGACTCATGGTTTCCCCCACGCTACCAGGCGGGTCATGGGAATAACACCGCCGGATCGTGGATCGGCATTGTTTATGGTCGGAACTACGACGATATCTGATCGTCTTCTAACCTCCGATTTTTGTTCTTGATTAAAGAAAGCATTTTTGGCAAATACTTTCGCTTTCGTCCGTCTTGCGCTGGTCCAAGAATTTCACCTCTAGTGGCGCAATACGAATGCCCCTGGCCATCCCTCTTAATCATGGCCCCAGTTCCGAAACCCACAAAATAGAACCGGAGTCCTATTCCATTATTCCTAGCTGTGGTATTCAGGCGTCACTCGGCCTGCTTTGAACACTCTGATTTTTTCAAAGTAAACACTCCGGGCCCCATACCGGACACCCAGTTAAGGGCATATGGGGGGCGCCGGGAGGCAGGGCCCGGGACAGGCGGTGGCTCACCTTTCGGCGGACTGCCAGCCCATGCCCGAGATCCAACTACGAGCTTTTTAACTGCAGCAACTTTAATATACACTATTGGAGCTGGAATTACCGCAGCTGCTGCCACCAGACTTGCCCTCCAGTGGGTCCTCACCCATGGGTTTAGGATACACTCATTCCAATTACAGGGCCTCGAAAGAGACCTGTATTGTTATTTTTCGTCACTACCTCCCTGAGTCGGGAGTGGGTAATTTGCGTGCCTGCTGCCTTCCTTGGATGTGGTAGCCATTTCTTGGGCTCCCTCTCCGGAATCGATCCCTGATTCCCCGGTACCTGTGGTCACCATGGTAGGCGCCTAAAGTACCATCGAAAGTTGATAGGGCAGACATTCGAATGAGTCGTCGCAGCCGTGGAGGGCGCGCGATCGGCCCGAGGTTATCTAGAGTCACCGAAGAGGCCGGGTCGGACGCGAGGCCTTTCCTGGATGGGTTTTGGATCTGACAAATCTCCATCTTGTGGGGCGGTGGAAACGTGGCCACTCATAGGGGCGTGAAGTGGACCGTACTCCGGCTAAAGTGTTTGGGGGTATGGCCCTAGAGCCATGTAACCGGGAAAGGTGTGTTTCTCGGGGGCGAAGGGGAGGCGGCGGAGGGGCGAATGCTCTCGCTGTTCCCGCAGCGGCCGCTGTGCTCATGCCTTTGAGGTAGACCGGTCGTCTGAGTCTCCCAAGGAGGGGGTTCGGGGCGATCCGATGAGGGAATGCCCCTGGAAGCCGACGCGTTGAGCATTGAGGAACCGAGTGCCCATAGCGGCCAAAAAGACCGGGCAGGCGCCTGCCCCAGGTGCGTCATGTACTCCAATTGACCAGAGGTAAGAGAAAAAAAGTGTGTGTCTGGCCTGCAATGCCCCATTCACCTGCTGACTAGAGATTCTAACATCCAGACCTTTCAGAACCTGCTTCAAGCCGAGGGGCACAACCCTCCATGGCTTGCATCACTGTCAGCGAGGCACCTGCTTACAATGCTTAGAGTTCCACTTCATTTCATCCAGGCCGCATGAAATCACTTCAAGTCGAGGGCACCACACTCCTCGGACTCTCAGAGACGTTCACACCGCTTACACTGACTCTCAGCACCTGTGAGAGCATCCACCATCCGCCCTGAGTGAAGGATGAAAGGCCATTACCATTACCTTGACTTACATGGAGCTTTTACAAAGTCTGCCAAAAGAAAAAGTCCATAAAAAAGCGTGTCAGACAAATCTCCGACGGCACCCCTCCGCTCAACCCCCCGACTTTTGGACCTCCACCCGCGGAGGTCCTTCGGACCCGAGGCTGACAGGGTTGACCTAACCCAGCTTGGACAGCCGAAGACCCTGGAGAAATGCGAACTCCCGCAAATGTGTAATTTTGGGGTAAAACACACACTTTTGACCCTCCAGGCACTACATTGAGCCTCTTCATGCCCACCAAGGTGCACCCTCTCAGCCTCAGCCGGTTTGGCGGAGGGTCTGGTTCTTACACCCTCTCCCTAATATACTTCGTCATTTTTTCAACCAAAACATTTTTCAACATCACTTTTTGCAGGCAGTACAAAGAGCTGATTTATGCCCACCAAGGTGCACTCCCTCGACCTCACCTGGTATGGCAGAGGGGATGGTTCTTACACCTTCTCCCGTGATGACTTTTTTTTACACTTTTTGATCATTCTTCCAGGCCATTTGTGTTATTTATCATGCCCACAGGTGTCCCACATCTCGGCTTATGCCACTGACACTGTCCCTATAGAGCTCACATGCACCTGATAGGATAAATCATCATACATACCTGTTCTTTGTGCACCTCCAGGGGCCTGGGGCAAGTTGTCAATCCTATGACAGACACCTTCCTCGGCTATAGTCACTGCAACAGACACTATGTATCAACAGATCATCCAGACTGCATTGACTTTAATATTTTACACAAAATTATCATTCTTGCAGGCACTTTTCACTCTAATTCATGCCCACAGGTGACACACACCTCGGCTTATGCCACTGACACTGTCCCCTTGGAGCTGAAGTACACCTGCTAGGATAAATCATTATACTTATCTGTTGTTTTAGCACCGCCTGGGGCAAGTTGTCAGTGCGGTGACACACACACCCTCCTCGGTTACAGTCACTGCAACAGACACCATGGATCAACTGCTCATCCAGACTGCATTGACTTTCTTATTTTACACTTTCTGATCATTCTTACAGGTCTTTGTGTTGTTTATCATGCCCAAAGTGGTGTCACACACCTCAGCTAACATCACTTTCACTGTCCCCCTTGGAGCTCATGAGCACCTGCTAGGATAAAACCTCATACTTACCTGTTGTTTCAGCACCTCCGAACTCTCCAGCCCCTCCTGATCCGGAGATAGGATCCCATGAAAAACCGAATCTTCCCCCGGCCATATCTCCCGAACGGGACCACCTACGGACTCGGGGTTGGTCTCGTTCGAAAGTTATCACCTAGACCTTTCCAAAGAGTCCAGCAGGTTCGTGGGAGGTTCCTTTCCGGATACAGTGGCTCTGGACCGCCCGACGTCCCACGGATGTATCTCCCAGACCGGACACAGCATGGACTCTGGATTGGTCACGTTCGAACCGGCCTTCCGAGTCCTTTCAGACGAGCCAACCCTCACCTCCCTACTCCATTGTCGTGTGGAGCGGCGGACCCTCGAGCCTTCACGTGGACGTGACAGATTATATTTGGGGCTCATCCGATGCGGCTCGAAGGAACCCTTCGATTGAACCCAGCCTCATCTCTGCGGCTATTTCTACGGCCGTATCTCCGGAAAGGAGAGGCCCCAGGACACCAAGTTTGGGGCCCTTACACATCTCGATGAGCCCTTTCCAACGACACTGGCCACGACTCTCTAACCCCTCGGGGGCCCGAGAGTTATGTAGTAATGTTGAAACAGTTAGATCATTGTTCAGTTTTCAAATATTTGGAAAAGCTGGCCGATATTGAGATTTCTCTCAAGTTTCCCCTGTAAGAGTGCTCTAGCTTGATCAGCATGATGGAAAGGGGTGTGTGTGGCTACTAACCAAAACCTATTGGCTATTTTTAAAAATAGGGCAAGTAGTTTGACATGTCTCATCCCCACTTCCTGTTTCAGTAGGAAATACATTAAAACAGTAACCCCAACCTCGCTTGTCAAGTCACTTCAGGGCAACTTTAAGGGAAACCGAAAGCGAGTAGAGTCAGCATTGTGGCAGAGATGTCAGAGGCAGGAAAACAAAGGCGCAGTTGTACGGGCAATGCAGAGGAAGAGAAATGGCTTCGGACTTTCTTAACACAGCTCTCAGGTTGGTGTATGTCACAAGCACCCTGACAGTGCATAACCAAAACAGTGGGAATTGCAATAACAGCTCCAATCCAACACAGTTTTCTACACAGCTAATATGAGGATTATGTTTTACCAGTCACAGTTGCCCAAAAACCACTGGTGCTGAGCAAGACTTGATTAGGCAAAAAACCATATGAAAACGCTTACTCACTGTCATCTGAACAAGTGTCAAAAGCAAAACTGCACGAGAAAGACCAGGCATGTGCGTGATAAAGACTACAAGGCAGCCAGAAAAATCATAGTTTTGAGATTTAAAACTAGAGCAAATCAAACTTCAGCATTACATTTGATTTGTATATGTATGTATATTGTCTAATAATGCATTGGAAATCTTTCCAATAAAGCTTGATATGATAATTGAATCTGCCCATTTGAATCACAGAAAACTGTATGTAGTTAAAATGTTTGGTAACACTTTACAATAATTTTCCATTTGTTAACATTAGTAACAATATTAGTTAACATGAAATAACAATGAACAATAGTTTTACAGCATTTACTAATATGTTAGTTTCAACATATACAAATAGATTTTTAAAATGAAAAGTTGTATTAATTAACATTAGTTAATGCACTATGAACTAACATGAACTAACAATGAACAATTGTATTTTTTATTAACTAACATTAACTGAGATTAATAAATGCTGTAAAAACATTGTTCATTGTTTGTTCATGGTACCAATACTTAACAACTAATGTTAACAAATGGAACCTTACTGTAAATTGTTACCGTTTTTTTTTAATCAACTTACAGCCCTAGTTGTAATATATGAGGAAAAAATTCTGTGGTCAAATCAAATCAAATCACTTTATTGTCACACAGCCATATACACAAGTGCAATGGTGTGTGAAATTCTTGGGTGCAGTTCCGGTCAACATAGCAGTTGTGACAGTGATGAGACATAGGTGAGACATGTACCAATTTACAATAACATCAAATTAACACAGCACAATTTAAACGTCTGATATACACATAATTACACACAACAATATACAAATAATAACATACACTGCACAGTATACAATACGCACAATATAGATACACATTATTCAATAAAAATAAAAAAATATATAAAAAAGTACATATAGTAGTGTATATAGTTGTTAAGAGAGAATATAATATAATAATAATATAATTTATGACAGTCCGGTGTGAGATATAAGAGTAAGAGTAGTAATAATAATAAAGTGCAGTGCTGATGTATTTTGATCGTGGGAGATCAAGAGTTCAAAAGTCTGATTGCTTGGGGGAAGAAGCTGTCATGGAGACGGCTGGTGCGGGTCCTGATGCTGTGATCCAGCTGCAGGTCACAGCTTTTGCAATCATAAAGAAGAATTAATTTTACATGTCACAGAAAAAATGCTAATTAATAATGTTGTGAAGCCTACACTAGTATAAACACAAGTAAAACATGCACCACAAATAAATAACAAATAAATTGATTATGTATAAATAAACATTAAACAAGATTAATAAATGCTGTTAAAGAATATTTCATTGTTTGACCATTAACTCATGTTAATATACAACATTATTCTTATGATTTATTGTATGAATGATATTATTGAACAAACAGCAATCATACAATGCTGTTCAGCAATGCTGTTTACAGTATATGACAACAATTTATTACAACATAGCATTATGAAATAAGAAAATATATTTCCAAATATTTCAAGTTGAAACATGTTACTGATGTCTGTTTTACAGGAATGAGGAGTGACTGATTGTGAAGAACTGACATTATCTCACGCTCAGCTTGCTCTCTCTGCCTTAAAGCTATAGTGTTGAAATATGTGAGGAAAAAATGCTGTGGTTAAAAATTTCAGCTTTTACAATAATAAATATGTATTCATTTTCATGCTTCTAGTCTCTAAAAACAACAGCTTTTCAAAGTGTAAACAGGCCTGCTGGTGCTGACAGAACATACTCAAAGTATTATTTTTAATTTTGTAACTTTGTACAAAAAATATATACTAAAGTCCCATCCCTTACGAAAAATTAGAGTTTATGGCAAACTTGTCGCAGATTTGCGACAGATAATTTTCACATAAAATTAGCTTTGCAGCAAACTTGCTGCAAATTGTCCATTGTTGCCAAAGGTTTGCCGGAGGTTCACCACTACCGGCGAAGAGCTGCAAACTTCTGGCAAACATCTGCAGCAAATCAAAAGCTCATTTGCATGTGAAAATAACAAGCGGCAAATTTGTGGAAAGATTGTGACTAGTTTAGATTTTTTTGTAAGGGATGTTAAAGGTGCACTCAGTAATTTTTTCCTCAAAAACTTTGACTCCTAAAGACATAAATTGTAATTTTGCAATAAATGTAGGAAATCATGAGCACTCACATTAAAATGAAGACTCCAGTCATATAATTTACATACCAAAATGACTTGAGGGTGTTGCATATAATCCCATAGACGCTTCTCTTAGCTAAGGGAAACCGTTAAGGGATTTACTACAGTGAGCAAGGTTTTACCATAATAAAATTTTACTGTTACCATGGATACCTACTTTCAGAATATTAGAAATGTCCCGACCAACATTTGGGCAATTTTACCACATAGAAAATACTTTAACTTTATACTATGTTTTTATTTTCATTTAAATGGCTATTAAACTTTCTCACTATCATTATTAATACATAAATTATTGTCAGACCTCTTCTGAAGCAGCGAATAAATGCATGAGGGGAGCATTGTCACGTGATAACTGTTCCTTTTCTCATCAATTTTCAGGCTGCCCCAATCACAGTTGTTTGTGATTATTGCATAAAGATTTTTTTAAACTAATTTCTGGAAGAAACACGGGCGGATTTCCAATTGTATGATGTACAATCCTAGAAATGAATAGATTCAAATACTTTTTACAGTTCAAATCTTTCCCATGTAAGTAAAAAACCATCCTGAGTTCCCTATCTGTCACTCACTCGACGTTGTGTCGATGTAGTGACATTAGGGGTCACTCTTGGGAGCCCGAGACACCCCTGGTCTTTGATAAAAGGCCAATGAAAATTGGAGAGTGGTATTTGCATGCCACTCCCCTGGACATACGGGTATAAAAGGAGCTGGTATGCAACCACTCATTCAGGTTTTATGCCGAGGAGCCGATATAAGGTCCAGCCATTTCAGCGGGTAGTTCAGCGTTGAGGCAGGAGGGACACAACGTCTCGTTCCCTCTGTCAGGGAACGGAGGTTACACAAGTAACCATGACGTTCCCTATCTGTCACTCACTCGATGTTGTGTTGATGTAGTGACACTAGGGGTCCCTATACGAAACGCCACAATTGGCTGAACTGTGTTACGTGAACTGGCGGTCGACACGTAACCTCCCCCAACATAGTTATTAGTGTCGAACGGCCCTTTGGGGACAAGTCGACTACCCAAAAGATAGAGACAGGCTAACCCAGTCATGGCCTCTTTTCCCCTTCTTTTTTTCACTCCCTAAAAAAGAAGGGGGATTATCCGACTGGGCTGCCAGGTCTAGTCAGGGGGTGTCCCTCCCAAGGAGAAAACACCGTGGAGACCACACCTCGCACAAAGAGAGGGGGGGATATTTAAGTGGAAAAATACGTCACATGGTCTTTCCAACCATGTGGAGAGTCTTCAAGGTAGATCCTACCCAACGGGGGAGGAGTTACTACAAATACGGAGACTGGGGCAGAGGGGCTCTGCCCGAGGAAGACGCAGTTTGTCAACAGGGAAACGAACTAGCAGAAGATATATATCGCATGGGGTTAGCCTTACAGGGAACCACCACATTCGGAGCACCTACCCCAGAACAGGACTCTTAGTTAGCACGTGTACTGGGCCGGCAGCGAGTCTCTCTGAAAACTCGACTGCCACAGGGCTCGGAGGAAGTCAACCAGGGAACAAAGTTTGTGAACACTACTGGGAATTAATGGCACACGTCTTCAGCTCAAAAGGAGGTGGAAGGCGCTATGTGCAAGCGATACACCCGGCCAGCTATCCCGGGCTTATCCGCTTGTTTTGCGTGCCACTGCCTGGGACGAAACCGGTTCCACCCGGAGGTTGTAGAACCTTGCAAAGGTGTTGGGTGTTGCCCAGCCCGCTGCTCTGCAAATGTCTGTTAGAGAGGCACCCCTGGCCAGGGCCCAGGAAGCCACTACACCCCTGGTAGAATGGGCTCATAGCCCTACCGGGGGCGGCATGTCCTGGACGAGATATGCCATAGTTATGGTGTCAATGAGCCAGGGAGCGATCCTCTACTTGGAGACAGCGCTTCCTTTACGCTGTGCACCAAAGCTGACAAAGAGCTGCTCAGAGATCCTAAAGCTCTGCGTGTGATCCAAATAGATGCGTAAAGTGTGCACCGGACACAGCAACGACAGGGCTGGGTCTGCCTCTTCCTGGAGCAGCGCTTGCAGGTTCACCACCTGGTCCCTAAAAGGGGTGGTGGGAACCTTGGGCACATAGCCCAGTCGGGGTATCAGGATCACGTGAGTGTAACCCGGACCGAACTCCAGGCATGTTTCGCTGACAGAGAACGTTTGCAGGTCACCTACCCTCTTGATGGAAGTGAGCGCAGTCAGGAGGGCAGTGTTCAAGGAGAGTGCCTTAAGCTCAGCTGACTGCAAATGCTCAAAGGGGGCTCTCTGTAAACCCTGAAGAACTACAGAGAGGTCCCATGAGGGAGCGAGGTGTGGTCTGGAGGGATTCATCTTCCTGGCGCCTCTTAGGAACCTGATGATCAGGTCGTGCTTCCCTAAGGACTTACCGTCGACTGCGTCATGGTGTGCTGCTATGGCGGCAATGTACACCTTCAAGGTGGAAGGGGACAGCCTCCCTTCCAACCTCTCCTGTAGGAAGGAAAGCACTGATCCGACTGCGCATCTCTGGGGTCTTCGTGTCGGGAAGAAATCCACTTAGCGAACAGACGCCACTTAAAAGGCATACAGGCGCCTCGTAGAGGGGGCCCTATCCTGAGTGATTGTGTCAACCACCGCAGGTCCCTGAGAAAGAAGTTCCTTCCTCAGGGGAATTTGCCAGGGGGGAGCTGTTGCGAGGAGCGTGAGGTCCGAGTACCAGGTCTGGGTGGGCCAGTAGGGCGCTACCAGGACGACCTGCTCCTCATCCTCCCTGACCTTGCACAACAGGGTCTGTGCAAGCAGGCTCACTGGGGGAAATGCATATTTGTGCAGGCCAGGGGGCCAGCTGTGTGCCAGCACATCTATGCTGAGTGGGGCCTCGGTCAGGATGTACCAGAGCGGGCAGTGGGGAGGATTCTTGGGAGGCGAACAGGTGCACCTCTGCCTGTTGAATTGACTCCAAATCAGCTGGACCACCTGAGGGTGGAGTCTCCACTCTCCCCTGAGGGTAACCTGTCGTGATAGCGCGTCTGCTGTAGTGTTGAGTTTGCCTGGGATGTGAGTGACTTGCAGCGACTTGAAGTGCTGCTGACTCAGAGGAGGAGACGGCGGGCAAGTTGTGACATACAATGAGAGTGCAGACCACCTTGGAGGTTGACATATGCTACCGTTGTCGTGTTGTCTGTCTGAACTAACACGTGCTTGCCCTGGATCAACGGACGAAACCTCTGCAGGGCAAGCAGAATTGCCAACAACTCGAGGCAGTTGATGTGCCAATGCAGTTGCGGACCTGTCCAGAGGCCGGTGGCTGCGTGCCTGTTGCAAACAGCGCACCAGCCCATTTTGGAGGCATCTGTCATGACCATGACGCACCTGGAGTCCAGTTCTAGAGGAACGCCTGCCCGTAGAAACGAGTGATTGGTCCAAGGGCTGAAAAGACGGTGACAGACCAACGTGATGACCATGCGATGTGTCCCGTGGCACCATGCCCATCTCGGGACTCGAGTCTGGAGCCAGTGCTGAAGCAGCCTGATATGCATCAACCCGAGCGGGGTGGCCACCGCCGAGGATGTCATATGCCGCAGGAGCCTCTGAAAAAGTTTCAGTGGAACCACTGTTTTCTGATTGAACGCCTTCAAACAGGCCAGCACTGACTGGGCATGCTCGTTCGTAAGGCGCGCCAGGGAGTCCAACTCCAAACCGAGAAAAGAGATGCTCTGAACCGGGAGGAGCTTGCTCTTTTCCCAGTTGACCCGAAGCCCTAGTCAGCTGAGGTGTGAGAGCACCAGGTCCCTGTGTGCGCACAACATGTCTCGAGAATGAGCTAGGATTAGCCAGTCATCGAGATAGTTGAGAATTTGAATGCCCACCTCCCTTAACTGGGCAAGGGCAGCCTCTGCGACCTTCGTAAAGACATGAGGAGACAGGGACAGGCCAAAAGGGAGGACTTTGTACTGATACGCCTAACTCTCAAACGCAAACTGCGGGAAGGGTCTGTGTTGAGGAAGGATCGAGACATGGAAGTACGCACCCTTCAGGTCTACCGCCGCAAACCAATCTTGAACAGGAGTCTGTGTAAAGCCTAGTTCAGTACTCACAGGTCCAAGATTGGCCGCAAACCACTGCCTTTTTTCGAGAAGTGAATCGCGTAGCCGAGTCGGACGGTCCGGACCAGCCATCGCAACGGATTGGAAAGCGCAAGCCACGCGTCCAAGTTCCGCACAAGGGGGACCAAAGGGACAAGGTCATCGGATGTACCGGCAGGTGGAGCCTCGCGGCGGGGCGGAGCTCGAGGTGCCACACCACGTCATGGCCGTGCTGAGTCTAAGGTCATCGAAGCACTTACCTGGCTCCTTGTGACCACCCCCGGAACAGCCTGGGATGGGGGAGGAAGAGGCCTGTCCTCGTGACCCGTGGAGACTGTCACATCGGGGGCAGATTTGTGCCACAGCTGGGCGCTCAGGGGCGGGAGACCGCCGCTGGAGCACCAAACCTGCCAAATAGAGTGGTGGATGGTGGTCGTGATGACAGCCGTGCACACCGGATACGTGACCCAGGGAACAAGGAAACCACTCTTGCGTACTACAGCCACTTGGGCATGCAGCACAATTAAATGCAAAAGGTAACAAAAAGATGGAGAGATCTGCTTACCAGCTCCAGAGCAGCGGGTTTCATCATCCCGGGGTCGAGTGTGCTGGGGAATGGGAGGTCTGCGGGGGGATACCCGGTGGAGGCGGTCCCATTGGGGTCCCCAAATCGCCCCCAGTGCTGGCCGCGCTGGCCTCATACCTGTGGGTAAAAGGACCGAGGCGGGGAGCCTCTGGGGTGGCTTGCTTTCTTACGAAGGCGAGCCGCGACCGCATCGTTGCCATGGACATGTCCTCGCAATGAGAACATGACCATCCACAAATGCTGTCTCCACGTGAGCAGTGCCCAGACACGAAAGACAGTGATCGTGACCATCAGAAGGCGAGAGATAAGGAGCGCAACCAGGAATAACACACAATCGGAAAAGCGTCTTTAAAAATACGTTCCTTGTGTGCCACTCTTTTAGAGAAATATACTCTTTTATTTCTGCCGAAGCACCCAGGGGCATTCTCTGCATTGCATCAGTGCAGAAGGGGGAGAAGCCGCTGAAATGCACCGTCAGATCCAGCAGAGGTGAATGAACAGTCGTGGGAATTCAGCTCAGTGAGCATGACCGTTCGGCTCCAAAGAGAAAATCTGAATGAATGGTTGCATACCAGCTCCTTTTATACCCGTATGTCCGGGGGAGTGGCATGCAAATACCACTTGCCAATTTTCATTGGCCTTTTATCAAAGACCAGAGGTGTCTCGGGCTCCCAAGAGTGACCCCTATGTCACTACATCGACACAACGTCGAGTGAGAGACAGATAGGGAACTCCAGCCACTTTTCCTCTAATCTAGCTCCAGCGTTGGTGTGTCCTGTTCAGAAATGATCACCCCAGACACCCCTATGAATTATTTCCTTTGAAGACAATTACCCTCCACTGCGAGAGCTTCAGAGATGTGAAAGGTGATAACAGACAGTCAGAAATCACTTTTTAAGCGATTCTTATCGGAAAATCTGTTCAGAACAACCCTAATTCATGGGTTTTAAACCCTTCAAAGTGCCCTGTGAAGGCATGATCAGCACCAGTTAGAACACAGCCAGACATTGTAAGGGTAGGGTGCATTTTCATTCAAAAAAACATTTGATTGGACAGAAGGTTTGATGATAGTCATAAAAAGTCATAGAATTGTTTTATCCGTATTGGTGGAAGAGAGACAACAGATTTTAAATGCTTGTATCTCATGAAAACGTTTAGAAGTACACTAACAAATAGATGACCTTAAAGGTAAAAGATGTAGATGAAAAGCAGAAAAACTTTAATTTTGATTTCACAGGATCTTTAAGTGCCATTTTTCAAAGTAAACCTGAAGGTTGGGAAGTTAAATTGTTTCAAAAAACAAGATGGATTCGTTTATATATCCAAGTGAAGAGTACAGTAGTTCAGGGCGATTTATTTCGCGATAGAAAAACTATTGCAGGAGTACATATTTGACCATCACATAATATGAGAAATTGTCAGCAAGCTGGAGGGCAATCTAATAGAAACACACACACACAGAAATGTGCCTAGAATTTTCTGCTCTCCGCATCTTTATAAAATGTATAAATGGATGCATTAAAATCATAACGCATGTTGATTTGCGATATTTTGCGAATATTTTTATAGGCTGTATATCTTACAGTCTTATGGACCACCACTAATATTCTTAATTTAGGATGGCAATCAGTTCTCTGCACATTTAAACAAGCATCTTAACATCTTGCACCACCATCCACCCCTTACTTGACACAGTCATGAAAATTCAAAGGTGTCTTTCTCAAGAGGGCTCTTACCGGCTGCAAAAAGCAGAATCCTTCATTAATTGGTCTACATGCAAAACTCAGGATGTTTTTTTACTTACATGGGAAATATCTGAACTGTAAAAAGTATTTGAATCTATTCATTTCTAGGATTGAACATCATACAATTGGAAATCCACCCATGTTTCCTCCAGAAATTAGTTTGAAAAAAAAAAATCTTTATGCAGTAATCACAAACAACCGTGATTTGGGGCAGCCTGAAAATTGATGAGAAAAGGAACAGTTAACACATGACAATGCTCCCCTCATGCATTTATTTGCTGCTTCAGAAGAGGTCTGACAATAATTTAATAGTCATTTAAATGAAAATAAAAACATAGTATAAAGTTAAAGTATTTTCTATGTGGTAAAATTGCCCAAATGTTGGTCGGGACATTTCTGATATTCTGAAAGTAGGTAGGGACATGTTGTATCCATGGTAACAGTAGAATTTTATTATGGTAAAACCTTGCTCACTGTAGTAAATTCCTTAACGGTTTCCCTTAGCTAAGAAAGTGTCTATGGGATTATGTGCAACACCCTCATGTCATTTTGGTATGTAAATGATATGACTGGAGTCTTCATTTTAATGTGAGTGCTCATGATTTTCTACATTTATTGCAAAATTACAATTTATGTCTTTAGGAGTCACATTTTTTAATGAGGAAAAAATTACTGAGTGCACCTTTAACATCCCTTACAAAAAATCTAAACTAGTCACAAATTTGCCGCTTGTTATTTTCACATGCAAATGAGCTTTTGATTTGCCGCAAATGTTTGCCAGATGTTTGCAGCTCTTCGCCGGTAGTGGTGAACCTCCGGCAAACCTTTGGCAACAATGGACAATTTGCAGCAAGTTTGCCGCAAAGCTAATTTGTATGTGAAAATTATCAGTCGCAAATTTGCGACAAGTTTGCCATAAACTCTAATTTTTCATAAGGGATGGGACTTTAGTATATATTTTTTGTAAAAAGTTACAAAATTAAAAATAATACTTTGAGTATGTTCTGTCAGCACCAGCAGGCCTGTTTACACTTTGAAAAGCTGTTGTTTTTAGAGACTAGAGGCATGAAAATGAATACATATTTATTATTGTAAAAGCTGAAATCTTTAACCCCAGCATTTTTTCCTCACATATTTCAACACTATAGCTTTAAGGCAGAGAGAACAAGCTGAGCGTGAGATAATGTCAGTTCTTCACAATCAGTCACTCCTCATTCCTGTAAAACAGACATCAGTAACATGTTTCAACTTGAAATATTTGGAAATATATTTTCTTATTTCATAATGCTATGTTGTAATAAATTGTTGTCATATACTGTGAACAGCATTGTATGATTGCTGTTTGTACAATAATATAATTCATACAATAAATCATAACAATAATGTTGTATATTAACATGAGTTAATGGTCAAACAATGAAATATTCTTTAACAGCATTTATTAATCTTGTTTAATGTTTATTTATACATAATCAATTTATTTGTTATTTATTTGTGGTGCATGTTTTACTTGTGTTTATGCTAATGTAGGTTTCACAACATTATTATAAAGCATTTTTTCTCTGACATGTAAAATTAATTCTTCATGATTGCAAAAGCTGTGACCTTTGACCACAGAATTTTTCCCTCATATATTTCAACTAGGGCTGTAAGTCGATTAAAAAAATGGTAACAATTTACAGTAAGGTTCCATTTGTTAACATTAGTTGTTAAGTATTGGTACCATGAACAATCAATGAACAATGTTTTTACAGCATTTATTAATATCAGTTAATTTTAGTTAATAAAAAATACAATTGTTCATTGTTAGTTCATGTTAGTTCATAGTGCGTTAACTAATACAACTTTACATTTTAAAAATCTATTTGTATATGTTGAAACTAACATTAAATAACATTAGTAAATGCTGTAAAATTATTGTTCATTGTTAGTTCATGTTAACTAATATTGTTACTGATGTTAACAAATGGAACCTTATTGTAAAGTGTTACTAAACATTTTAACTACATGCAGTTTTCTGTGATTCAAATGGGCAGATTCAATTATCATATCAAGCTTTATTGGAAAGATTTCCAATGCATTATTAGACAATATACATACATATACAAATCAAAAGTAATGCTGAGGTTTGATTTGCTCTAGTTTTAAATCTCAAAACTATCATTTTTTTCTGGCTGCTTTTAGTTTTTATCACGCACATGCCTGGTCTTTCTCGTGCAGATTTGCTTTTGACACTTTTTCAGATGACAGTGAGTAAGCATTTTCATTGGTGCTGAGCAAGACTTGATCAGGCAAAAAACCTTGTGGTTTTTGGGCACCCGTGACTGGTAAAACATAATCCTCATATTAGCTGAGTAGAAAACTGTGTTGGATTGGAGCTGTTATTGCAATTCCCACTGTTTTGGTTATGCACTGTCTCCTGGGTGCAGGTGATATACACCAACCTGAGAGCAGTGTTAAGCAAGTCCCGAGCCATTTCTCTTCCTCTGCATTGTCCGTACAACTGCGCCTTTGTTTTCCTGCCTCAGACATCTCTGCCACAATGTCGACTCTACTCAATTTCGGTTTCCCTTAAAGTCGCCCTGAAGTGACTTGACAAGCGAGGTTGGAGTTACTGTTTTAATGTATTTCCTACTGAAAAAGGAAGTGGGGACGAGACATGTCAAACTACTTGCCTTATTTTTAAAAATAGCCAATAGGATTTGGTTTTTAGCCACACACACCCCTTTCCATCATGCTGATCAAGCTAGAGCACTCTTACAGGGGAAAATTGAGAGGAAATCTCAATATTGGCCAGCTTTTCCAAATATTTGCAAACCGAACAATGATCTGTTTCAACATTACTACATAACTCTCGGGCCCCCGAGGGGTTAGAGAATCGTGGCCAGTGTCATTGGAAAGGGCTCATCGAGATGTGTAAGGGCCCCAAACTTGGTGTCCCGGGGCCTCTCCGTTCCGGAGATATGGCCGTCGAAAGAGTCGTCCTCTGGAGAGAGTGTAATCTCGGAGACCCGGAGGACCACAGAAACGAGGCTGGGCGCAATCGAAGGGTCCCTTCAAGCCACATCGGATGAGCCTATATCGAGTCCAGGGTCAGTCCGGTTCGGGAGGTAGAGCCCCAAACGTAATCCGTCACGTCCACGTGAAGGCTCGAGGGGCCGCCACTCCTCACAACAATAGAGTAGGGAGGTGAGGTTTGGCTCCTCTGAAAGGACTCAGAAGGCCGGTTCGAACGCGACAAATCCAGAGTCCGTGATGTGTCCGTACCGGGAGATACGTCCGTGGGACTTCAGGCAGTCCAGAGCCGCTGTATCCGGAATGGAACCTCCAACGAACCTGTGGCCTGACTCGTTGGAAAGATCTAGGTGATAACTTTCGAACGAGACCAACCATGAGTCCGTAGGTAGTACCTTTCGGGAGATATGGCCGGCGGAAGATTCAGTTTTTCACAGGATCCTATCTCCGAATCAGGAGGGGCTGGAGAGTTTGGAGGTGCTGAAACAACAGGTAAGTATGAGGTTTTATCCTAGCAGGTGCTCGTGAGCTCCAAGGGGGACAGTGAAAGTGATGTTAGCTGAAGTGTGTGACACATCTCTAGGCATGATAAACAACACAAAGGGCCTGTAAGAATGATCAGAATGTGTAAAATAACAAAGTCAATGTAGTCTAGATGATCTGTTGATCCATCTTGTCTATTGCAGTGACTGTAGCTGAGGAAGGTGTCTGTCACCGGATTGACAACTTGCCCCAGGCCCCTGGAGGTGCTGAAACAACAGATAAGTATAATCATTTATCCTAGCGGGTTCACTTGAACTCCAAAGGGACAGTGTCAGTGATGTTAGCCGTGGTGTGTGACACCTCTTTGGGCTTGACAAATAGCACAAAGTGCCTGGAAGAATGAACATAAAGTGTAAAATAATAACTAAGTCAATGCAGTCTGAATGATCTGTTGATCCATGTTGTCTATTGCAGTGACTGTAGCCGAGGAGGGTGTGTGTATCACTGGATTGACAACTTGCTCCAGGCCCCTGGAGGTGCACAAAGAACACTATCAGGTGCACGTGAGCTCTATGGGGCCAGTGTCAGTGGCATAAGCCGAGGTGTGTGACACCTGTGGGCATGATAAATAACACAAAAGACCTGGAAGAATGATCAAAAAGTGTAAAAAAAGACTGTCATCATGGGAGAAGGTGTAAGAACCATCCCCTCTGCCATACCGGGTGAGGCCGAGGGAGTGCACCTTGGTGGGCATAAATCAGCTCTTTGTACTGCCTGCAAAAAGTGATGTTGAAAAATGTTTTGGTTGAAAAAATGACGAAGTATATTAGGGAGAGGGTGTAAGAACCAGACCCTCCGCCAAACCGGCTGAGGCTGAGAGGGTGCACCTTGGTGGGCATGAAGAGGCTCAATGTAGTGCCTGGAGGGTCAAAAGTGTGTGTTTTACCCCAAAATGACACATTTTCGGGAGTTCACGTTTCTCCAGGGTCTTCGGCTGTCCAAGCCGGATTTGCTCAACCCTGTCAGCCTCGGGTGCGAAGGACTGAGGGTTGAGGGGTGGGGTGCCATCGGAGATTTGTCTGACACGCTTTTTTCTGGACTTAGGTTTTGGCAGACTTTGTAAAAGCTCCATGTAAGTCAAGGTAAAGGTAATGGCCTTTCATCCTTCACTCAGGGCGGATGGTGGATGCTCTCACAGGTGCTGAGAGTCAGTGTAAGCGGTGTGAACGTCTCTGAGAGTCCGAGGAGTGTGGTGCCCTCGACTTGAAGTGATTTCATGCGGCCTGGATGAAATGAAGTGGAACTCTAAGCATTGTAAGCAGGTGCCTCGCTGACAGTGATGCAAGCCATGGAGGGTTGTGCCCCTCGGCTTGAAGCAGGTTCTGAAAGGCCTGGATGTTAGAATCTCTAGTCAGCAGGTGAATGGGGCATTGCAGGCCAGACACACACTTTTTTTTCTCTTACCTCTGGTCAATTGGAGTACATGACGCACCTGGGGCAGGCGCCTGCCCGGTCTTTTTGGCCGCTATGGGCACTCGGTTCCTCCCCGCTCAGCGCGTCGGCTTCCAGGGGCATTCCCTCATCGGATCGCCCCGAACCCCCTCCTTGGGAGACTCAGACGACCGGTCTACCTCAAAGGCATGAGCACAGCGGCCGCTGCGGGAACAGCGAGAGCATTTGCCCCTCCGCCGCCTCCCCTTCGCCCCCGAGAAACACACCTTTCCCGGTTACATGGCTCTAGGGCCATACCCCCAAACACTTTAGCCGGAGTACGGTCCGCTTCACGCCCCTATGAGTGGCCACGTTTCCACCGCCCCACAAGGTGGAGGGCGTGAGACCCGTGTGTAGGACCCCAGTGCACATTCGCCGGTCTACCTGTTGATCCTGCCAGTAACATATGCTTGTCTCAAAGATTAAGCCATGCAGGTCTAAGTGCACACGGACTGTACAGTGAAACTGCGAATGGTTCATTAAATCAGTTATGTTTCCTTTGATCACTCCCCACGTACTTGGATAACTGTGGCAATTCCAGAGCTAATACATGCAAACGAGCGCTGACCCCATGGTCCCTCCGGGGGTTGCGGGGGATGCGTGCATTTGTCAGATCCAAAACCCATCCAGGAAAGGCCTCGCGTCCGACCCGGCCTCTTCGGTGACTCTAGATAACCTCGGGCCGATCGCGCGCCCTCCGTGGCGGCGACGACTCATTAGAATGTCTGCCCTATCAACTTTCAATGGTACTTTAGGCGCCTACCATGGTGACCACAGGTACCGGGGAATCAGGGATCGATTCCGGAGAGGGAGCCCGAGAAATGGCTACCACATCCAAGGAAGGCAGCAGGCACGCAAATTACCCACTCCCGACTCAGGGAGGTAGTGACGAAAAATAACAATACAGGTCTCTTTCGAGGCCCTGTAATTGGAATGAGTGTATCCTAAACCCATGGGTGAGGACCCACTGGAGGGCAAGTCTGGTGCCAGCAGCTGTGGTAATTCCAGCTCCAATAGTGTATATTAAAGTTGCTGCAGTTAAAAAGCTCGTAGTTGGATCTCGGGCATGGGCTGGCAGTCCGCCGAAAGGCGAGCCACCGCCTGTCCCGGGCCTCCCGGCGCCCCCATATGCCCTTAACTGGGTGTCTGGTATGGGGCCCGGAGTGTTTACTTTGAAAAAATCAGAGTGTTCAAAGCAGGCCGAGTGACGCCTGAATACCACAGCTAGGAATAATGGAATAGGACTCCGGTTCTATTTTGTGGGTTTCGGAACCGGGGCCATGATTAAGAGGGATGGCCGGGGGCATTCGTATTGCGCCACTAGAGGTGAAATTCTTGGACCGGCGCAAGACGGACGAAAGCGAAAGCATTTGCCAAGAATGCTTTCTTTAATCAAGAACAAAAGTCGGAGGTTAGAAGACGATCAGATATCGTCGTAGTTCTGACCGTAAACAATGCCGATCCACGATCCGGCGGTGTTATTCCCATGACCCGCCTGGCAGCGTGGGGGAAACCATGAGTCTTTGGTTTCTGGGGGGAGTATGGTTGCAAAACTGAAACTTAAAGGAACTGACGGAAGAGCACCACCAGGAGTGGAGCCTGCGGCTTAATTTGGCCCAGGGCGAGGGAAATGTGGTGTATGGAAGACCGTCTTCTCCCGGCGCGTGCCGGTAACGGCCCCCGCCCTGTCGGGGTACAGTCTACTCGGAGTCGGGTTGTTTGTGAATGCAGCCCAAAGCGGGTGGTAAACTCCATCTAAGGCTAAATACCGGCACGAGACCGATAGTCAACAAGTACTGTAAGGGAAAGTTGAAAAGAACTTTGAAAAGAGAGTTCAAGAGGGCGTGAAACCGTTAAGAGGTAAACGGGTGGGATCCACACTGTCTGCCCGGAGGATTCAACTTAGCGGGCATGGTCAGCTCGGTCGGCGCGCAGATCCCCCTCCCTTCGGGGTTGGGGACCGCCGCCGGGCGCACTTCCTCTGTGGCGGTGCGCCGCGACCGGCTCCGCATCGGCTTGGAAGGGTCAGGGGGCGTAACAAGTCCAGTTATTTATATCTAAATACAGGCTATTGTTAAGATATTAGAATGGTAGTGTTAGAGTGACTGAAGTCTGACCTTTGTCACTGTTCATACAAAATCCAGTCAAAGCAAGTGAGAACGTCCTGGTTTCTTTCACAACCTCCGTTCCCTGATGGAGGGAATGAGACGTTGTGTCAATGTAGTGACACTAGGGGTCACTCTTGGGAGCCCCAAACACCTCTGCTCTTTTTTAAAAAAAGGCCAATGAGAATTGGCAAGTGGAATTTGCATGCCACTCCCCGGGACATAGGGGGACATAGTCTGAAGCCAACGTGTAGGTGCCACAGCTCTTCGGGCATGCAGTGACTCTCCTCCCGGCCCTCCACCGGGGGATGGAGTGGTCTGCTTACCATCTCTAGGCCTGCAGCAGGTCTCCACATGCCTGGGTCGCCCATCTCAGGGGCTCTTCGAAGCCTTTCTCGGGTTCTTGTTGGCCAGCCGTACCCGTAGGTAGAAGGACCGAGGCGGGGAGCCGCTGGGATGGCTTTTTCCTCTGACGAAGGAAAAACTATGACCGCAGCGTTGCCATGGTCACGCTCTCGCAGTGAGAACATGACCCGTCCATGAACGCTGTCTCCACGTGTGCAGTGCCCAAACACGTAAGACCGAGATCGTGGCCATCGGAAGCGGAGAGGTAATGATCGCAACCAGGAAATACACACAAAGGGAAAGGTATCTTTAAAAAAAGCTCTCCTTTAATACCACTTTTTTAGAAGGGAAAATATACTCTTTCAGTAGGAAGAATAAACTCTTTTTAGCTGCTGAAGCACCCAGGGGCTTTCTCTGCACTTCACCAGTGCAGAGGGGGAGAAGCTGCTGAAATGCGCCATAAATCCAACAGCTTTTTGAGGTGAATGGAATGGCAGAGCATTCAGCTCACTGAACACATGCCCTTGACTCCAAAGAGAAAATCTGAATGTGTGGTTGCATACCAGCTCCTTTTATACCCGTATGTCCGGGGGAGTGGCATGCAAATTCCACTTGCCAATTCTCATTGGCCTTTTTAAAAAAAAGCAAAAGTGTTTGGGGTTCCCAAGAGTGACCCCAAGTGTCACTACATCGACACAATGTCGAGTGAGTGACAGATAGGGAACCAAGGTTACAACATTAGTTTGTATACCTTTAGTAAGTTTACTGTTAGAGTTACAGCTTATACTATTTTTATTGTATTGTCTTGCTTCTTTTAAATACAACATTCTAATAGCTAATATGATTTACTTCTAACTCAGGGTATCCTTTTAGATCAAGTCTTCATACTTTTTTAAATAAGATACATGACTGCCCAAGTCATTTTCATTATACATTTGTTTAAGTCTAAAAAATATATATATCAGCAGTTTTAAGTCTTTAAATTGTTGATTCATTCTGTTTATATCACTTCAGAATACTTGCTTTTTTTGTAATTAACATTTTTATTGATTCATATGCACATGACTCAACACATATATAATCAACATTTTACATTTAAAACCCCCTAATACAGTCCCACTCTGACCCCTAACGAACACCCCTGTGGTCCCACATAACACACACACAATCCAAATCTATATAAATAAATAAATAAAATAATAATAATAATAATAATAATAAGCATACATGATTAAACTAAACTACACTCTCCACATCCCCTCCCCGAGGGAGTCCCCCCCCAAAAACTAAATATTTGCCCCATTTTTTAACAAATAAGTCCCTAAACCCCAGCCTTCTACTTACCGCTTCCTCAAATTCAGCTACCCTCCCCATTTCCACACACCACTCTGAAAAAGAGGGTGCTCCACTTGACTTCCAACCCTTTAAAATTACTTGTCTGCCGATCATGAGACTGGTTAAAACCCAATTTTTAAATGTGATTATCCCCTAAATTCATGACTGCCCTATCACCCAAAATACAGAGTCTGGGACAAAGCAAACCCTGAATGTTCAAAACATCACACAAATAACTCTTAACCCTCAACCAAAACTCCTGGATCTTAACACCCCCCCCAAAAGACATGAGTAGTGTCTCCAACTTCTGATTGGCATCGCTAGCAGGTGGGTGTGTCTTTAAGACCAAGTCTATATAATCTAGAGGGAGTCCAATAAAATCTATGTAAAATCTTAAATTGCATAAGGTGAACCCTTGCACTCTCTAGATACAGATTTGACATTTTTCAGAATCTTAGTCCACACTCCATCCTCCAATACCAAATTCAAATGTTTTTCCCATACTCTCTTGAGAGAAGTCAAGGCTCCATCCCCCAGACTCTGAATTAGCAGGGACTAATACACTGATGCTTCATGACCTTTTCCAAAAGCAGCAATCACCTCTCCCAAAGCACTTGCCACTTTAGGGGGGTGTGTGCTACTCCCAGAAACAGTACAGAGCATGTGGCACAGCTGTAAATACTTATAGAACTGAGATCTGGGAATCCCAAAATGATGAACCAAATTCTAAAAAGATCTCAACACTCCACTCTCATACATGTCGCCGAGTGTAGTAACCCCCCTCACAATCCACTCTGACCAGCAGAAAGGGGACTTGTTGATACATAATTTGGGGTTCAGCCATATGCTTGAGGCAACATTTAAATAAATGTTAAATACTCTGGCCACTCTTGTCCAAATCATGTGCAAATGTGAAATAACGGGACGTGATTTAACTTCTCCGGTTACTTTGATAGAAAGGCTTTGCAGTAGCTAAATAGGGGCAAGGACCTCCTGTTCAATAGAAAACCAGGGAGGGGCTCTTTCAGGTGGAAGTGACCAATGAGCCAAATGCCAAACACATAATAATAAAAACAAAATCGTGGGTAGTCCTAGCCCACCTTTGTCTATCGGCCTATGTAACTTATTAAAATGCAATCTAGGACGTTTACCATTCCAAATGAAGGACATCGCTATGCTATTTCAAATTGCTTGAAATAAGAGAGGGGAACATCTACAGGGAGAGACTGTAGCAGGTAGTTACATTTTGGAATACAATACATTTTAATAACATTAACCTTCCCAATCATAGATAAATGTAATGAAGCCCACCTGCCCACATCACTTGAAAAACTTTTTATTATAGGGTCAAAATTAACACTAAATAAATCAGACAAATTTGCTGGGAATAAAATCCCCAAATACTTAATGCCCTGTTTGAGCCACTGGAAGGCGCCCAGCTGGAAAACCGTTACTGGACAGTAGGCTGTCAGAGCCAAAGATTTGGATTTAGACCAATTGACTTTGTATCCTGAGAACTTGGAAAAGGAATGAATAATTCTGTGGAGGCAAGGCATAGACCTAGAAGGTTCAGAGACAAATAATAAAATATCATCTGCGTGAAGCAAAAGCTCATGCACCACACCTCCTGCAACCACCCTTTGAAAATCATCCTCCTTTCTTATCACGGCTGCTAATGGTTTCAGGGCAAGACAGAGCAATAAAGGGGAAAGAGGGCAACCCTGCCGAGTGCCCCTATCCATTTGTTTGTACCGCTGTTACATGGTGTCTATAAAGTAACTTAATCCAACCAATAAATGTACTTCCGAACCCATACATTTCCAAAATCTTAAAAAGATAATCCCATTCTTCCATATCAAACACCTTTTCGACGTCAAGTGAGATGGCAGCGACAGGAGACTGATCATTCGCTACTGACCACATGATATTGATGAGATGCCTGATGTTATCAGAAGAGCTACGGCCCTGAATAAATCCCACCTGATCTATATGTATAAGAGATGTCATAACCTTACTTAATAGGCTAGCCAGAATTTTTGACAATATTTTTACATCTAATTGGATCAGGTAGATTGGATGGTAACTTTTACACTCACTTGGATCTTTGTCCTTTTTAAGAATCAGACTGATCCGGGCTTGTGTCATGGTTGGAGGAAGCTACCCATTCTTTAATGATTCAGTTGAAACTTCTAACAAAAGTGGAGCCAGTTCTGCAGCATAGAATCTAAAAAATGATGCGGCAAAACCATCTGGCCCCAGAGCCTTGCCAATAGGTAGGGACTTAATTACCTCGTCAAGCTCCTCCAAGGTTATCTCGGAATCAAGAGAGTTTTTTTTTTTTTTGCTCAATCGTCAGTTTAGGAAGATCTAATGGTTCCAAAAAGTTTCTAATATCTTCATCAGTAGACGAAGACGAGGAACTATAGAGATCAAGGTAGAATTCTTTGAAAGCATTATCAATATCAATGGCTGAGGTAAAAATTTCACCACCAGCAGATCTCACTGAGGGAATGATAGAAAGAGACTCTTTCTGCTTTATATATCTAGCCAAAAGCTTCCCTACCTTGTCACCCGACTCAAAGTATGACTGTTTTGCCCTGAATAACCAAAACTGCACTTTCCGCAACAAAACAGTATTATATCTATATTTCAATCGGGTCAATTCTCTGAGGCCATCAGCTGATATACGGCGCTTCAGCTCTGTAAATGCACTTTTAATATTCTCTTCCAACTCCACGAGTTCTTGTGCTTTGGATTTTTTTAATGAATGAGGCATACTGTATGATCCGACTCTTAAGAACCGCCTTAAGTGCCTCCAAAGCCACGCCCACAGAGGATACCGAGGACCGGTTGGTCTCCACATAAACATTGATTTCAGTCATTAGCATTTGTTGGAAATCAGGATTTTGCAAAAGGGACACATTAAGGCACCAACTATATTATATATAAAGGCGATTCTTTCTGACGTGGAGGATTTCGCTGTAATACGTCAATCGATTACAGCGATGGAAACAAAATTCTCTGAGCTAGTTACAAGAGTGACTGATGTTGAGAGACAAATCGATTTTTGGAATCTTTGGAGAGGGAATTAACCGCTAATCCGCCCATGACCAAAGTTGATTTGGAACATCTCCTTGAAAAGCTTGAAGATCTTGAGAATAGAAGCCGCAGGAATAACGTTTGAATTGTTGGAATTCCTGAATGAGGAGGGTAGAGATATGGTGAAATTCCTAGACGAGCTTTTCCCGAGTCTGCTCGACATAACAGGCCATAAGCTGGAAATCGAGCAAGCTCACAGAGTCCCAGCTCACAGATTTGCTGAGGGAGAAAGGCCCCGACCGATTCTGGCCAGATTTCTGAGATCATCCGATAAAGATATTGTGTTGCGCCAGGCGAGGAGCAAAGGGAAGCTTTCTTGGAAGAACCATAATATTTTCTTGTTCCCAGACTTTGCATACTCAACAAGAGAGAAACGCGATCGGTTCAAGGAATGTAAGAAACTCTTAAATCGGCGAAAGATCACTTTTGCTCTGATGTTTCTGGCCAAACTGAGAATAGAAACGAAGGTCGGTCACAAAGTATTTACATGTCCCAATCAGGCAATTTCTTATTGAATCAATGAGTGAGTAAACCATTGGGTGTTTCTCATGTGAGTGGGGCTCACTGTACTTTCTCTGGCTTTTGTGGAAGCTGGGCATCATTTTGGTTACTTTTTACTTTTTACGTTGGCTAGGCCAAGCAGCTGGAGCTTGTTTTGTGAATAACACTTTTCTTTAAAGAAACTTTTGCATTGAAGTTCCCGGCCAGTTTGAGAGTGGACACTACGGATGACTGCAAAATATCTACATGCTCACACAAAGGATGTCTTTTATAAAGTTGACGGATTGTGTAAGTCATGACATTAACTTTTATGCGGCCTCCGAGTGAATTGACTCGACCATCCGGGGAACTGGGATGCTGGTTTTGTTTCTTTTGCGTTGGTTCCGCCTAGCGGCTGGAGCTTGTTCTATTGAATAACACTCCTTTTGGAACATCTGTGAATTAACCTGTTCGTGCTTCATGCTTATTCCTCCTGCTGGCTGTAGTTTGTTTTGTTGAGTATTTTTATGGGACATTGGAATGATGTCATCTGTTGAACTCATAACAGCCGGCTCACTGAACATTCGTTATCTGTCCGAGGAATCTGAACGGTTTTATATCGGCTGGAATTTGTTTTGTGGAAGATCACACCTTTGAGACAGTTCTGTGAATGAATCTACACGTTCTTTGTGTTCATTCTTCCTATTTGCTGGGGTTTATTTTACAAAGTATTTTCTATTATGTAATTTTGCCTCACAAATTTGTGAGGCAAAATTGAGAAATCCGATGGCAAAGTTGTCGTGGGGGCTCATGGGCATTCATGGACCTTTTGAGTTTAAAGGCATTGTCGCCGGTTGGCGCTTTCGTGCGGGGTTAATGCGCACATTTTTTTTTTTTCTGTTTGTTTTGTTCAGGGGGAATTTCGGGGTTTGATTGTTTCACTAATGGGGAATGTGGTCTGTATAATTTTGTTTTTGACACACTATTTATTTTTTCTACTATATCAAAATGTCAAATTTTTATATGAGTGTATTATCTCTCTCCACATGGAATGTAAATGGGTTGGGGCACCCCATAAAAAAAGGAAGGTTATTACTTTTCTTAAACGTAAGAAATATGATATGGTGTTTCTTCAAGAAACACATCTCTTCCCGCAGCAAGCTGAAAATTTTGGGAAGATATGGGGTGGACATGTTTTCTTTAGTGCTGGCTCAAGTAAGAGCAAGGGAGTCATTATATTGGTTAATAAACATCTACAATTCAAATGTCTCAAACAGGTTAAAGATAAATTAGGAAGAGTCATTATTGTTTTAGCTGAAATTCAAGGGCAAAGGTTGATTTTGGCTAATATTTACGCACCTAACGCTGATGATCAGGGCTTTTTTTATAGATCTTGAAGGGATGCTGCAAACCACTGGCATACCTCATGATATAATATTTGGAGGAGACTTTAATCTTTTGATGGACTCAGTCCTTGATCATAGTGAAGCAAAAGTGTGTAAACCCCCTAGAGCAAAATTGACGCTTCACAGGATGTGTAAAAATCTTGGTCTTACGGATATTTGGAGACTTTTGAACCCATCTGGTAGGGACTATAATTTTTTTTTCATCAGTCCGTAAAATTTATTCTAGAACAGATTTTTTTATTTTTTATTTTTTATTAACACATTTTTTATTAAATCATACACTATCAATGAAATGTAAACATATATATATATATATATATATAAAATCAACATTTAAACCCCACAACCCCCCACTCCCCGACCCCGCTCTCCCAAAAAACAACCCTGTGGTCAAACATAAGAAAATATATAGAAATAAAAATCAAACCGACACACATTATATACAGTACATACATATACAAACATAAATACGTATATATATATATATATACACATACATACATACATACACACACATAATAATCATACTAACTATAATACACTACTCTCTCCACACCCCACCCGAGAGCCCTCCAAAAACTCAAAATACCTGCCCCATTTCCGAATAAACTTATCCAAGCCACCCCGTCTTCCCGATGACACCTCCTCATAAGCTGCCACTCTCCCCACCTCCGTGCACCACTCCGGATATGGGGGCGCACCAGCTGACCTCCAACCCCTCAAAATAACCTGCCTGGCAATCATCACACATGTCAGAACCCAGTTCTCTATATGGCCATCCCCCACATCGATGACCGCCCCATCTCCCAGAACATAAAGTCTGGGGCAAAACAAAACCTGAGTGCCCACCACATCACACACAAAATTCTGAACCTTCGACCAGAATTTCTGGATCTCGACACACCACCAAAAACAAGGGCCATATCTCCATCCTCCGACTGGCATCTCCAGCAGGTGGGTGTGTCTTCAAGACCAAGCCTATACAGTCTAGAGGGGGTCCAATAAAATCTATGCAAAATTTTGAATTGTATAAGACGCACCCTTGCATCACTAGATAACATTTTTAAGAATCTTAGCCCACACTCCTTCCTCCAATGACAAGTTGAAATCTTTCTCCCATACTCTCTTGAGAGAAGTTAAGGCTCCGTCCCCCATACTCTGAAGTAACAGGGAGTAGCAAACTGATGCCTCATGACCTTTTCCAAAAGCCGCAATCACCTCTCCCAAAACCTCTGCCTCCGTAGGGGTGTGTGCTACTCCCAAAAATAGTACAAAGCAGGTGGCGCAGTTGAAAATACCTATAAAACTGAGGTCTGGGGATCCCAAAATGTTGGACCAAGTTTTCAAACGATCTCAACACTCCACTTTCATACAGGTCACCGCATGTAGCAACCCCCTCACAATCCACTTTTGCCAGCAGAAAGGAGACTTGCCAATACACAATCTTGGGCTCTGCCATATGCTCGAGGCAAAATTTAAATAAGTGCCAATTCAAACAATCTGGACACTTTAGTCCATGCCGAGTGTAAATGCGAAATAACGGGGTGTAACTTAACTTTTCCGATTAGTTAGATAGAGATGATTTGTAATGGCAAAATAGGGGCATGAACTGCCTGTTCAATAACAAACCAGAGAGGAGCTCTCTCAGGTGGAAGTGACCAATGAGCCAAATGTCTGAGACTGAACGCATAGTAATAAAACAAAATCTTGGGTAGGCCTAGCCCTCATTTGTCTGTTGGCCTATGTAACTTATTAAATGCAATCTGGGATGATTACCATTCCAAATGAAGGACTTCGCTATACTATCAAATTCCTTGAAATAAGAGAGGGGGACATCTACAGGGAGAGATTGTAGCAGGTAGTTAAATTTTGGAATACAATTCATTTTAAAAACATTAACCTTCCCAATCATCGATAAATGTAATAAAGCCCACCTGCTCACATCGCTCAAAACTTTTTATTAAAGGGTCAAAATTAACACTAACTAAATCAGACAAATTTGCTGGGAATAAAATCCCCAAATACTTAATACCCTGTTTGGGCCACTGGAAGGCGCCCGGCTGAAAAGCCGTTACTGGGCAGTACGCTGTCAGAGCCAAAGCTTTGGATTTAGACCAACTGACTTTGTATCCTGAGAACTTGGAAAAGGAATGAATAATTCTGTGGAGGCAAGGCATATATCTAGTAGTTTCAGAGACAAATTATAAAATATCATCTGCGTAAAGCAGAAGCTTATGCGCCACACCTCCCACAACCACCCCTGGAAAATCATCCTCCTTTCTTATTGTGGCTGCTAATGGTTCCAGGGGAAGACAGAACAATAACGGGGAAAGAGGGCAGCCCTGCCGAGTGCCCCTATCCAGAGTAAAATAATCTGAAATTAATCCATTTGTTTGTACCGCTGCTACAGGGTGTCTATAAAGTAACTTGATCCAACCAATAAATGTACGCCCGAACCCATACATTTCCAAAATCTTAAAAAGATAATCCCATTCTACCATATCAAATGACTTTTCGGCATCAAGTGAGATGGCAGCGATCGGAGATTGATCATTCTCTACTGACCACATGATATTGATGAGACGCCTGATGTTATCAGAAGAGCTACGGCCCTGGATAAATCCCACCTGATCTATATGTATAAGTGATGTCATAACTTTATTTAATTGATTAGCCAAAAATTTTGACAATATTTTTACATCTAGTTGGATCAGGGAGATTGGACGGTAACTTTTGCACTCACTCGGATCTTTGTCCTTTTTAAGAATCAGACTGATCCGGGCTTGTGTCTTGGTTGGAGGAAGCTTTCCATTCTTTAATGATTCAGTATAAACTTCTAACAAAAGTGGAGCCAGTTCTGTAGCATAGCATCTAAAAAATTCTGCGGCAAAACCATCTGGCCCCGGAGCCTTGCAAGTAGGTAGGGATTTAATTATCTCATCAAGCTCCTCCAGGGTTATCTCAGAATCAAGAGAGTTTTTTTGCTCAATCGTCAGTTTAGGAAGATCTAATAGTTCCAAAAAGTTTCTAATATCTTCATCAGTAGACGAAGATGTGGAACTACAAAGATCAATATAGAATTCTTTAAAAGCATTATTAATATCACTGGCTGAAGTAAAAATTTCACCACCAGCAGATTTCACTGAGGGAATGGTAGAAAAAGACTCTCTCTGCTTTATATATCTAGCCAAAATCTTCCCTGCTTTGTCACCCGACTCAAAGTATGACTGTCTTGCCCTGAATAACCAAAACTCCACTTTCTGTGACAAAATAGTATTATATCTATATTTCAATTGGGTCAATTCTCTGAGGCCATCAGCTGACATATGGCGCTTCAGCTCTGCCTCTGCACTTTTAATATTTCCTTCCAACTCCACAAGTTCTCGTGCTTTGGATTTTTTGATGAATGAAGCATACTGTGTGATCCGACCCCTAAGAACCGCCTTAAGTGCCTCCCAAGCCACGCCCACAGAGGATACTGAGGACCAGTTGGTCTCCATATAAACACTGATTTCATTCGTTAACATTTGTTGGAAATCAGGATTTTGCAAAAGGGATACATTAAAGCGCCAACTATATGATTTCTTTTTCTCTTTATGTGGCAACACATCTAAACTCACCAGGGCGTGATCTGAGACTAAAATGTTTCCAATTGAGCAATTAACAACAGATGAAATGAGGGATTTGGATATCAAAAAAAAATCTATTCTAGAATAAATCTTATGGACTGATGAAAAAAATGTATAGTCCCTAACAGATGGGTTCAAAAGTCTCCAAATATCCATAAGACCAGGATTTTTACACATCCTGTGAAGCGTCAATGTTGCTCTAGGATTGTTGGGCCTCATGTATTCAAATAGGCATACAAAGGCAGGCCTAACACAGTCGTAAAAACCTAACTCAGGCCCCCACATACCAGGTCATAAATTATACTGATAAAAATCGTGCCAAAATCAAACAAAGGGAGTCCAAAACAGACTACAAATCCCATGAAGCCTTGCAAACTAAAAGATTGAACTCTCAACTCCTATTGGATGAGGCACACAACAGAACGTCCCTCAAACCATGACATCATCAGGAGTAGAAATACCTCTGAAATGCTTCCAGGATTTGCTTCCAGCAACTTTGTTCACCGTTTATTGACGTGGCTCATTGCTGCTCTCAGGTGCAACCTCGTGGCACAAGGAAGTAACGTCCGACTTGAAACTGTGGCCATACAATCTCCATCTCGCTGGATGAGTTGAGATTACTGTGTTCAACCGAACACTCTAACGGATCCAAAGGAGACCGCTGAGCAATCTGCATCTTCATCCGTTTGCCTGCAGAAGTGAAGAGATTAAAGATTTCTCAATATAATCAAGATCAATATAATTGATCTTCAATCAAGTCGACATTTCTGAGTTCTCCACCAGCCTGCCGAGAATCAGCAGCCGTACGCCTGTCGACAGAGTGAGGAAACGGCCTCCCATCATCACCCGAGCCTCAAGGAACTGAGTCGGAGTTAAAGGACGGAGGAACACACATTCTGCATCCTCATGCGATTCAAGTAAGAGGTTACTTCTGGGCAGAGATAGAATATTATAGTGTGTTATTCTTGTGTTTCAAGCTTTTGCTTGTACAGTTTACGGACCGCCATGTCCGCTCATTATTAATACTCAGGGTATTAATTATCACAGATTTGTTTTGCTGTATTGTGGTCCAACCAAATTGGACTATTGTGCATTTTCGCCATCGCGGGTGAGACCGGCAAACTGTTTTGATCCATTAAGAGTCAAAGAACGCGGGACTGTTTACGAGCTGTCCACCGCGTCTCTGAGTGATAAACCAACAGCTGCTTTCTCTCCCACGATCGCGAAATTGGCTTTAGGGCCGTCACTTAATTCTCTCTCTCTCTCTCTCTCTCTCTCTCTCATACTAACCACACACACACCCTCATGTGTTATGGGATTATCTTGATTTCCATATCTAATCATATCACTGTTTAGTTTGTAGTTGTAAGTCGGACGTTTATTGACTGCATTTTATTAATTATAAATTGATATTACTGCATAAATAAACTTTATTTATATTACAAAGAGAAGTGTTTTGGTTTGTTTTGCATACGCCTGTGTCATGCTGATGGGATGTCAGTGCTCGGATTCAAGCCTTCATTCATTGCTTTTTTTTTTTTTTCCAAAAATCGATATTCTTCGGATGTCGATTTTCCTAAGAAAACAATCTAATTTTGAGACTGTTGTACTATCTGGTTATTAGTCCCTGATTCCAGGGTGGTGCCCCGTCAATGTTAATCCTTATTAATATTCTGTTAATTTTTGATAATTGATAATTATCTTTGATAATTATTAATTATTGCTAATAACCAAACCCGCTCCTAAACGTAGTGCACTACATTTACTGGAGCCCCATATGAGGTTTTAATGAGTTAGATTCAATTAATTAATGTAAATATTAATTAATAACTAAAGAAATAATTATTAATTATTTCTGATAGTAACACTGATCTAAACAACCAGTAAAGCCCTACACCCCCGAACAAAACAAACAGAAAAAAGAATAACGTGTGCATTAACCCCGTGTATGACAGCGCCAACCGGCGACAATCCCTCTAAACTCAAAAGGTCCATGAACGCCCACGAGCCCCCACGACAACTTTGCCATCGGATTGCACAATTTTGCCTCATAAATTTGTGAGGCAAAATTACATAACAGAAAATACTTTGAGAACTGTCTCAAAGGTGTGATCTTCCACAAAACAAATTCCAGCTGATATTCCAGCTAAACCATTCAGATTCCTCGGACATACAAACAAATCTTCAGTGAGCCAGCTGTTATGAGTTCAGCGGATGACGTAATCATTCCAATGTCCCGTAAAAATACTCAACAAAACAAACTACAGCCAGCAGGAGGAATAAGCACGAAGAACAAACAGATTAATCCACAGCTGTTCCAAAGGAGTATTATTCAATAGAACAAGCTCTAGCCGCTAGGCAGAACCAATACAAAAAGAAACAAAACCAGCATCCCGGTTCCCCGGATGGTCAAGTCAATTCACTCGGAGGCCGCATAAACGTATGTACCATGACTTACACAATCCGTCAACTTTATAAAAGACATCCTTTGTGTGAGCATGTAGATATTTTGCGGTCATCCGTAGTGTCCACTCTCAAACTGGCTGGGAACTTCCATGCAAAATTTCTTTAAGGAAAAGTGTTATTCACAAAACAAACTCCAGCCGCAAGGCGGAGCCAACGCAAAAAGAAAAAAGAAACCAAAGTGATGCCCAGCTTCCTCAAGAGTAAGTACAGCGAGTCGACCCACTCACATGAGAAACATCTAATGGTTTACTCAGCCATTGATTCAATAAAAGACATTGCTTAATTGAGACATATAAATACTTTGTGACCGACTTTCGTTTCTATTCTCAGTTTGGCTGGAAACATTAGAGCTAAAGTAATCTTTCGCCGATGTAAGAGTTTCTTACATTCCTTGAACCGATCGCGTTTCTCTCTTGTTGAGTATGCAAAGTCTGGGAACAAGAAAATATTATGGTTCTTCCAAGAAAGCTTCCCTTTGCTCCTCGCCTGGCGCAACACAATATCTTTATCGGATGATCTCAGAAATCTGGCCAGAATCGGTCGGGGCCTTTCTCCCTCAGCAAATCTGTGAGCTGGGACTCTGTGAGCTTGCTCGATTTCCAGCTTGTGGCCTGTTATGTCGAGCAGACTCGGGAAAAGCTCGTCTAGGAATTTCACCATATCTCTACCCTCCTCATTCAGGAATTCCAACAATTCAAACGTTATTCCTGCGGCTTCTATTCTCAAGATCTTCAAGCTTTTTAAGGAGATGTTCCAAATCAACTTTGGTCATGGGCGGATTAGCGGTTAATTCCCTCTCCAAAGATTCCAAAAATCGATTCGTCTCTCAACATCAGTCACTCTTGTAACTAGCTCAGAGAATTTTGTTTCCATCGCTGTAATCGATTGACGTATTACAGCGAAATCCTCCACGTCAGAAAGAATCGCCTTTATATATAATATAGTTGGTGCCTTAATGTGTCCCTTTTGCAAAATCCTGATTTCCAACAAATGCTAATGACTGAAATCAATGTTTATGTGGAGACCAACCGGTCCTCGGTATCCTCTGTGGGCGTGGCTTTGGAGGCACTTAAGGCGGTTCTTAAGAGTCGGATCATACAGTATGCCTCATTCATTAAAAAAATCCAAAGCACAAGAACTCGTGGAGTTGGAAGAGAATATTAAAAGTGCAGAGGCAGAGCTGAAGCGCCGTATATCAGCTGATGGCCTCAGAGAATTGACCCGATTGAAATATAGATATAATACTGTTTTCTTGCGGAAAGTGCAGTTTTGGTTATTCAGGGCAAAACAGTCATACTTTGAGTCGGGTGACAAGGTAGGGAAGCTTTTGGCTAGATATATAAAGCAGAAAGAGTCTCTTTCTATCATTCCCTCAGTGAAATCTGCTGGTGGTGAAATTTTTACCTCGGCCATTGATATTAATAATGCTTTCAAAGAATTCTACCTTGATCTCTATAGTTCTTCGTCTACTGATGAAGATATTAGAAACTTTTTGGAACCATTAGATCTTCCTAAACTGACGATTGAGCAAAAAAAAAAAAAACTCTCTTGATTCCGAGATAACCTTGGAGGAGCTTGACGAGGTAATTAAGTCCCTACCTATTGGCAAGGCTCTGGGGCCAGATGGTTTTGCCGCATCATTTTTTAGATTCTATGCTACAGAACTGGCTCCACTTTTGTTAGAAGTTTCAACTGAATCATTAAAGAATGGGTAGCTTCCTCCAACCATGACACAAGCCCGGATCAGTCTGATTCTTAAAAAGGACAAAGATCCAAGTGAGTGTAAAAGTTACCATCCAATCTACCTGATCCAATTAGATGTAAAAATATTGTCAAAAATTCTGGCTAGCCTATTAAGTAAGGTTATGACATCTCTTGTACATATAGATCAGGTGGGATTTATTCAGGGCCGTAGCTCTTCTGATAACATCAGGCATCTCATCAATATCATGTGGTCAGTAGCGAATGATCAGTCTCCTGTCGCTGCCATCTCACTTGAGGTCGAAAAGGTGTTTGATATGGAAGAATGGGATTATCTTTTTAAGATTTTGGAAATGTATGGGATCGGAAGTACATTTATTGGTTGGATTAAGTTACTTTATAGACACCATGTAACAGCGGTACAAACAAATGGATAGGGGCACTCGGCAGGGTTGCCCTCTTTCCCCTTTATTGCTCTGTCTTGCCCTGAAACCATTAGCAGCCGTGATAAGAAAGGAGGATGATTTTCAAAGGGTGGTTGCAGGAGGTGTGGTGCATGAGCTTTTGCTTCACGCAGATGATATTTTATTATTTGTCTCTGAACCTTCTAGGTCTATGCCTTGCCTCCACAGAATTATTCATTCCTTTTCCAAGTTCTCAGGATACAAAGTCAATTGGTCTAAATCCAAATCTTTGGCTCTGACAGCCTACTGTCCAGTAACGGTTTGCCAGCTGGGCGCCTTCCAGTGGCTCAAACAGGGCATTAAGTATTTGGGGATTTTATTCCCAGCAAATTTGTCTGATTTATTTAGTGTTAATTTTGACCCTATAATAAAAAGTTTTTCAAGTGATGTGGGCAGGTGGGCTTCATTACATTTATCTATGATTGGGAAGGTTAATGTTATTAAAATGTATTGTATTCCAAAATGTAACTACCTGCTACAGTCTCTCCCTGTAGATGTTCCCCTCTCTTATTTCAAGCAATTTGAAATAGCATAGCGATGTCCTTCATTTGGAATGGTAAACGTCCTAGATTGCATTTTAATAAGTTACATAGGCCGATAGACAAAGGTGGGCTAGGACTACCCACGATTTTGTTTTTATTATTATGTGTTTGGCATTTGGCTCATTGGTCACTTCCACCTGAAAGAGCCCCTCCCTGGTTTTCTATTGAACAGGAGGTCCTTGCCCCTATTTAGCTACTGCAAAGCCTTTCTATCAAAGTAACCGGAGAAGTTAAATCACGTCCCGTTATTTCACATTTGCACATGATTTGGACAAGAGTGGCCAGAGTATTTAACATTTATTTAAATGTTGCCTCAAGCATATGGCTGAACCCCAAATTATGTATCAACAAGTCCCCTTTCTGCTGGTCAGAGTGGATTGTGAGGGGGTTACTACACTCGGCGACATGTATGAGAGTGGAGTGTTGAGATCTTTTGAGAATTTGGTTCATCATTTTGGGATTCCCAGATCTCAGTTCTATAAGTATTTACAGCTGTGCCACATGCTCTGTACTGTTTTTGGGAGTAGCACACACCCCCTAAAGTGGCAAGTGCTTTGGGAGAGGTGATTGCTGCTTTTGGAAAAGGTCATGAA